>NC_091255.1:24870984-25174015 GCF_042477335.2 Ovis canadensis | reverse complement strand
AAAGGCACAGGAAGGCAAAAGTGAGGTTTGTTTTTGTGACTCTCTGGTAGGGCCAAGGAGTGGAAAATGGATTAGGGGGAAACAGACAGAGAATCTTCTTTATTGTATCATACATTAAAAAAATGTGACAACCCATGCAGAAAGCTCTTCAGTAGGGAGCCATTACCTCTCGGGCAAGGCCCAAGTTCCTTTGCATGGGTACAGAGACCTCCATTTTCCATCCTTGGTTTATCTTTCAAATCTCCTCTCCTGAGTCCCCCAACCTAGGTAACTCTCTCGTCGTTCAGGTAGGGCTTTCGGAACACACGTTGCACGCTATGATTCTGCAGGTTTGAGACCTCAGTCCTGGCACAGATCTCTGCCTGGAAAGTTCTTTTCCACCCTATCTGCTGGGTGAACTTCTACTCCATCTTCGAAATCCTGCTGCAGCGCCTCACTGTCTTTCCTAATCCTTTCTCACACAGCAGCCTTCCCCTGCTCCGCCTGCAGATAAAGATAATCACTTCCTTCCCTGACAGGCACTGCTTCTGTATGCATGTCATTTGAATGGCAATATGGCAATTTTATTGCAAGTTTCTGTTTTTATCTCCCCTACTTCATGTGAGCTCAGCCAGGTCAGGAAATTCCCATCTTGGTTCATGAAGTGGAATTGATGAAAACATGTTGGAGCTGGTGATGCTGGGAAAGTCAGATAGAGAGAAGGGGGAAAATGCTGCTTCCGTACCTCCCTGCCACCACCTTTAGAGCTCCACCCTGAGACAGGAGGAGTAAGGTGTGCTGCTGCTGCTGCTAAGTTGTGTCCGACCCTGTATGACCCCACAGACGGCAGCCCGTCAGGCTCCCCCATCCCTGAGCTTCTCCAGGCAAGAACACTGGAGTGGGTTGCCATGTCCTTCCCCAATGCATGAAAGTGAACAGTGAAAGTGAAGTCGCTCAGTTGTGTCTGACTCTTCACAACCCCATGGGCTGCAGCCTACCAGGCTCCTCTGTCCATGGGATTTTCCAGGCAAGAGTACTGGAGTGGGGTGCCATTGCCTTCTCCAAGGTGTGCTAACCAGATGCAAAGACTTTTGCTGAAGGCCACTGGGTGTGCTGATCTATCAAGCCCCTTGAATTGTTTTTAGCGGAGCCCCTGAGGGAAATTGTGTGAATCTCCCAGGGTGGGAGGAGGGTTGTAATGTTGTTGTAAATCATGTAATGAAAGTCTTGACCAAGGTGACTCCATGCTGGGCTCCACCAGAGTCATTCTAACTCTCTGGAGGGGAAGATCTTTCTAGCTCCCACACAAATCCATCCCACTGCTAAAGGCTGAAATGGATGATATATCGTGCCACCCAGACCCCCCTTTAGCACTGAGAGACTTACTCCCCTAATTTCTCTTCCTTTCAACAGGTGCTGCCCTCCAGAGCAGGCCCTGATCAACTTCCTGTAAGCTAGTCTCCATCCTGGAGTTTGCTTCCAGGAGGAAGGAACTCAACCTAGAAGGGTAATGTCAACCTACTATTAAGGGCTGTTAATTATTAGCAGACTGGTCAGAGTTGGTAGGCTTGGGTGGTGAGCTTCTGGGACAGCAGTAGGAACTGAGACTATAGGGAGGAGGGTGATGTCAACAGGGCAACCAGGAGAACCACAGAGAAGACTGGGATCAACCGATGTCATCAGTGTAGTGTTTAGCCCTGGCAGTTGAGCAGCAGCCTGCCATAGCTCAGTTTAGTTCAGTTGCTCAGTCGTGTCCAACTCTTTGCGACCCCATGGACTGCAGCACACCAGGCTTCCCTGTCCATCACCAACTCCCAGATCTTGCCCAAACTCATGTCTATCAAGCTGGCGATACCATGGATGGCTCTCAGGGATAATTTTAGCAGCAGTGGGGAGGTGGCAGTGGGAGTGGGTGGCACTTTGGATGGCACATTAATAGGGGCTTTCACCAGCTTGGTGCTGTCCACCCTGTAATGTTACACATTAGATTTACTTAAAAAATACTAATTCTAGGTCTCAACTTTAAAGAGATTCTGATTTAACTGTCTTCAGTAAGGCCTCAGGCTTTGTATTTTTGTTGTTGTTGTTGTTTGTTTTGTTTTTGTGGGGCAGGATGAGGCGGGGGGAGGCTTTCTTTGTTTTAAATGCTCACTGGAGATGCCTAATGCGCAGTTAGGGTTGACTGAGAACTACCAATATAGAGGAAAGGAGTTATTATGATTGTTGTTACTACTGTTTGATTCATACTTGGCCTTTGGCCCCTTCTTCCCCAGAGTATAGTACCTTATAGTAGACTTTCCATCCTTAACCTCTGGCCCATTATGCGGGAGACCTCGTTATCCCAGTTGGGCCCAGCAAACCGTGGCTGTGGCAGCGAGATGTAAAACCAATGACTCTCCTGGGGTTGACCAGATGACCGAATATTGGCATTCACAATTACACTCTTGTTCACCCCTAGCGTAATGCATGTAGCAGTTCAGCCCTTCAAGATGACACTGGCAGGTATGGGGCTGCTGTCTGGAAAACTAAGCAGGACAGGTTTTGCTCATAGACAAGGGCAGCAAAAAGGCCCAGGAAACATAAGTGACATCCCAGGAACTGCACCCCTTACCGTGTGGTTCCGCACAAATCCTTTCTCCTCTCTATGCCTCAGTTTATTGCTCTGTAGAATATGGATGGTTTATCTGGATGAATGACAGTTCTGTTCAGTATGGTGCTACCCCCTCTAGGATATGCGTTAGAGGGCTGACTTCATCTCCACCTTTTGTCATAGAGACACCAATGTCAAAGGCCAGGGTTCTGAGTGATGCCACTTTAGAGCCAGGGGCCTGAGAGTCTGTTCTGGCCACTGCCCACCCTGAGTTGTAAGTTTCCCCATTTCTCCTCCTGCCATCCAGAACTTTAAATAGCCTCCAGCACACTACGTGGCTGCCAGAAGTTGTAATTAAATAATGTCCAGCTGTCAAAAAGCTGTTATAAATGGTCTTTTTGTCTGCACCACTGTCTGGGAAGCCAGGAAAGAGAAACGGGAGAGTTATAAATATGAAGGGCAGAAGTTCAGTGGGGAGCCTGGGGGACAACAGCTTTTAGGGACCCTGAAAACTACTAAAGATTTTCTTTTTAATGTTTACACACTGGCCCATGGTGGAACTCCGTGTCTTGGCTCTGTGACTGGATTTGTGCATGGGATAACCTGACAAGGACTGAGGGAACCTGGTTCTTATCTAGACCTGGTTCTTCTAGAGTGCAATCACTACCCTCTTTCAACATCCAATCAGGAAAGTGAAAAGGACAAGGCAAATGCTGGCAAACCAGACAGTTCTCAGATGAACCACTGTGATTTCTGCTCTTCCTCCCTTCCTCCTTTTCATCTGTCCTCTTTCCCTTCCAACAAATACTCTTTAAAAAAAAAGTTATTTATTTGTCTGTTTTGGGTCTTATTGCAGCACATAGGATCTTTCACTCAGTAACTCTGTGATTGACATGTCAGATCTTAGCTCCTTGACCAGGGATCAAACACCTGTCCTCAGCATTGCAAGGTGGATTTTTAAGAACTGGACCACCAGGAAAGTCCCCCAACAAATACTCTTGAACCACTATTATGTTTAGTGAAGTGAAGTTGCTCAGTCGTGTCCGACTCTTTGCGACCCCATGGACTGTAGCCTCCCAGACTCCTGTGTCCGTGGGATTCTCCAGGCAAGAGTACTGGAGTGGGTTGCCATTTTCTTCTGCAGGGGATCTTCCCCCAGCCCAGGGATTGAACCCGGGTCTCCCGCATTCCAGGCAGACGCTTTAACCTCTGAGCCACCAGGGCAACAGTTCTCGCTAAATGAGGAATATGGAGAAGAAATGTGCATTTGTTGAACACATCAGTAGTGTTAGATATTGTATGTACATCCCTCCAGTTAGTTATTACTGTACAACTAGGAGATAATTATTATACAACTCAACATTGTAGAGGAAGAAGCCAAGGCCCTTTGAGATTGAATGACCTTCCCAAATCCCAAGTGAAAGTGAAAGTCACTCAGTCGTGTCCAGCTCTTTGCAACCCAATGGACTAAACAGTCCATGGAATTCTCCAGGACAGAATACTGGAGTGGATACCCTTTCCCTTCTCCAGGGGATCTTCCCAACCCAGGGATCGAACTCAAGTCTCCCGGTTTGCAGGCGGATTCTTTACCAGCTGAGCCACAAAGGAAGCCCATCAGTGATTAAAGGGCTAGGGATGCGAACTCTGTGAGACTGTGTGCGTCATGGAGGTAGGGACTGCGTATCTTCTATGTACTGTCTTGCTAGGGTGCCGCATGGTACGGCACATAGAGGACTTAAGAAATATTTATGGAAGGAGGAACAGAAGGAAGAGGGGAATCAGCTCAGTTCTGTCAGACACCAAAGCCAGTGGTATTTCTATCAATGCACATTGTCTCTGGAGAGTACAGCAGGCAGATAGATAAAAATACATAGATACAGATATAGACACAGCTCTAGATCTAGGTAGACCCTGATGGTTCAGTGTTTAAGAATTTATCTGAACACAGGAGAGGCAGGAGATGCAGGTTCGATCCCTGGATCAAGAAGACCCCCTGGAATAGGAAAGGGCAACCCATTCCAGTATTCTTTTCTGGGAAATCCCATGGACAGAGGAGCCTGGTGGGCTACAGTCCATGGGGTCACAAAGAGTTAAACATGATTGATGGACTGAGCCCCAAACTGTGATAAATAGATAGATACAGAGAAACATATGAAATAGTTGGGGTAAATAGTTGTTTAAACATGTGCAAAAACAACTTGATTAGAAAGTAGAAAGTTGGTTTCAAGAGTCTCAGTGGAGGTGGACCAGAGGTGTCATGGATATTCAAAGGGGATAGGAAACACATCCAGCTGCAGGAATGAGGGGCTTCATGGAGGAGGCAGAATTTGAGTCTTGAAGGATGAATACGAGTTGGACACACAGAGCTGTAGGGTGGGGAAGGATGTTCAGACAGAAAGAAATGGAGAGAATAAAAAACAACCTACCAGAGAGAGGATGGACCAATGGTCAGGGCAATTGGTAGCCATTTGGATTGGAACCCCAGCCTATGTGTTATCCTGGCAGGGTCCTGGGATTCATCTGACAGAGCAGCCCCCTGTCTCATGAATGAATGAGAGGTGTTCAGGGTAAAGGCAGTCCGGTTTGAGTCTGTGTGTTTGTGTGAGTGAGCGGGTACGTGTTTTGTGTGTGTGCGTGCATGTATGTGCTAATGGGAGTTTGACACTTCCTTCTGAATCTGATTAGGAGGCAAGAAGCCCAAGTGGAAATCCATGTTTCTGAGGTAGGGCTGTCAGGTATGGGTGGGTCTACCGTGAACCTCTATCAGAGCATGTGGACATATCTGCTGGCAGGTTCTACAGCAAAAACGTGTCGTGTGGCTCCCAGGCTGGGCATATTCTGGTGGGTAGGGGACTGAGACTTTGGCCTGTCCCTAGGAGGTGGGGTCAGATGTGGCACCAACAAAACTGATTTTGGGGATAGAAAGTACAACACAGGGGCTTGGGAGCCGGAGGGAGCCAGTAAGCGCTTTGACTTCACTTCTCTTTATTTGTCCCCTAGCAAACTCCTACCTGCCACCCCCAGTGGCACAGAGCACCTGGCCAGTGCCTGGGAGCTTGCCAAGGCTGTCACTGAGCTGTCCCTCACTTCTGTGAAGCCCCCCTGAGACTGGCAGGAACACAGGTCACAGACACAAACAGAACATCACATTCATAGACAGGCTGCCTGGCGGCATCGCCAACAGCCAAATAGAAATTCACAGAGCTGTTGCAAGAGCCGGGGATGCCCAGAAGGACAAGGCCGGTGGTGGAAAGATTCAGGGTTATTTTGATAAGAGCCTTCCACCACAACGTAAGAGTCCAGCCAAAGGAAAGCATCACTTTCTGGTGAGGGGGTGACCATTTGACCTGCTCAAAAACCTGGCTGTTCCACTGATGGAGAGCCCTTGAGGTCAACTTTAGAGCAGGTGGTGTAGACAGCAGTCCACAGGATGGGATTCCAGGCACAGGAGGACACTGGGGATGGAGTGGAGATTCTGAATGTAGCATCTCTGCCAGCATGGCCCCAGGTTTCCTGTTACCTGCCTAAGTGTTCTTGTTCATGACTTTCAGTGTCTCAGGACCTTGGTTTTCTACTCAGAACATTCATTCAGCAAGCACCCATCGAGCACTTACTATATGTTGGGTGCTGAGTTAGGTACAAGGGTGTGGAAAGCAGAGGAAAATAAATGGTCTCTGCCCTCATGGAGCTTCCAGTCTAGTGGAAGTAAACAAATAATTGCACAAATAAGTGCATTGTTACACATTATAATAAATGCTATGAGGGAAAGAGCAGAGTGCTGTGAGAGAACCCTTTAGGCTCAAGGATCAAGGAAGATCTCTTTGAGGAAGTGGCTGGGAGCAATACCTGAAGGATAGGTTACCAATCAGACTTGGAGGAAGAGCTTGTGCAAAGAACTGGAGGAGGAGAACAGAGTAATATGTTTTAGGAATGGACATTAAGCCTGGGTGGCCAGAATGCAGTAGCAGGGGCCAAATGGACTGACATGAGGCCAGGGGTGGGGGGCAGGAGAGGGGTTAGTGATGCCCACTGACCATGAGAAGGATTTGGGACTTTACCTGGTGACTGTTGGGAGGCCATTGTTCCATTTTGAACAGGAGTGTGGCCACTGGATTCACATTGCTACACATAAAATAAGCAATAAGAGATGGAAAAAAGATGACAGAAACCACAAAAATACTTGGAGCTATACACAGTAGGTGAAAAAAAGATTTGAACAAGTATTTTTGCATTATCGAATCTATCTCATGGGAATAATCTGCTAGCAGAACAAAGAATTATGCACAAAAGATCAACACCACTCTGGCTGCGGTATGAAGAGAATAAACGCTGATAAGTCTTGCCTGCCTCCAAATCGAATGAGAGGAGGATATAAAAGAGCTCTGTAGGTGATAAGGGGGACCTGAAAGTCTCCCATCATCCCACTCTCCATCACCCCAACACCTAAATAAAGTTTATCCCAGGAATCTAAAAGCTTTATATCTATTAAAAAGGAAATCATCCAAGGAGGGTCATGCTTTGAATTAAGGAAGACAAAGGCAGAGTCTCACCCCAAAGGGACCAGAAGAAATGCTTCTCAACCCTGGCTATACTTTAAGAGATAGCTGGTGTGGCATAAATATATATATATATTATATGGCATATATATATATATATATGGCATATATATGTTTATATGTTAAAATAGCAATATGTATTTGTTGCTTTAAGTCAAATGTTTTCCCCAAAGCCTTATCTCCTGGCATGCAAGCCCATATGCAGACCCTTCCACAATGAATAGGGACTGTAGGGAGTTTAGGGACTTCCCTGGTGGCTCAGATGGTAAAGTGTCTGTCTACAATGTGGGAGACCAGGGTTCAGTCCCTGGTTTGGGAAGATCCCCTGCAGAAGGAAATGGCAATCCACTCCAGTACTATTGCCTGGAAAATCCCATGGACAGAGGAGCCTGGTAGGGTACAGTCCATGGGGTCGCAAAGAGTCAGACACGACTGAGCGACTTCACTTTCACTTTCACTTTCATAGGGAGTTTTAAAAAATACTTACGCTCAGGTCCCATCCCCAGAGACTCTAAATCATTTGGTCTGGGGTAAAGTCCAAGCACATTTAAAAGCCCTTGGATGACTCCACTGTGTGGCCAAGACTGAGAACCACTTGAAAATAGGTCTATCCTATTCAATGTAACTGAGAGGATGTTTTGGGAATAACAGAATGTGATTTCTAGTCTTGGACATAAAAGACACTGTGGCTTCTGCCTTCCTCTCCCTTTCAAGCTCTGAGGGAAACCAGCTGCCATGCTGTGAGGATGCTCAAGCAGCCTTATGGCGTGGTTCAAGTGGCAAGTCACTGAGGCCTCCTGCCAATAGCCATGTGGAAAAACCGTCTTGGAAATGGGCTCTCCCACTAACATCTTGATTGCAATTTCATGAAAGACCCTGAGCCAGAATCACCCAGCTAAGCTCTTCTAGATTCCTGACCCACAGAAAGTGTGAAACAGTATATGTCTGTTGTATTTAGTCATTATGTTTTGGCATGATTTTTTGCATAGCATAAGATAATTACTGTTCTTCAGTTCAGTTCAGTTCAGTCACTCAGTTGTGTCTGACTCTTTGTGAGCCCATGAACTGCAGCACACCAGGCCTCCCTGTCCATCACCAACTCCCAGAGTTCACTCAAACTCGCATCCATCGAGTCGGTGATGCCATCCAGCCATCTCATCCTCTGTTGTCCCCGTCTCCTCCTGCCCCCAATCCCTCCCAGCATCAGAGTCTTTTCCAATGAGTCTACTATTCTTAGGGAGCTTTAAAAAATGGTGATGCTCAAGTCCCATCCACAGAAATTCTAATTGATTTGGTCTGGGGTAAAGTCCAAGCATTGGTATGTTTAATTGTTTTCAAATGTTTTGGCCACACCACATGGCATGTGAGGATCTTAGTCCTTAGACCAGGGATCAAACCCATGGCCTCTGCAGTGGAAGCATGGAGTCTTAACCACTGGGTCACCAGGGAATTCTCCAAGCATTGGTACATTTAAAAGCCCTTGGATGACTCCACTGTGTGGCCAAGACTGAGAACCACTGGACTAGAGTATCATATAGGCCAACAAAGCAGGTATTAAGACTATGGTATTGCCTCAATTTCCAGAGCTAGAACTTGGTTCAAGCTGAAGGTTCCATCCTGGGAGAAGGTGAAAACCCACTTTAAAGATCAGAACCCTAGGTGGATAATTTATCCTAGGGTTCACAGCTTCCAACCATGGAATTCCTAAATTTCCCTGAGGATACAAGCGTGCAAGAAGGAAATCCAGAGCCCACAGTTTAGGGGAAAAGAGATGTCTAGAGCCAGGTAGATAGATACACTTTCTACAGACATTAACTTTGTCTCATGAACCCTCCCTTTGAATGAAGGCGTGCAGGACACCCGGTTCTCCACTGGCAAATAGTCCTTCTTCTTCCACCCACACGCCTGTTATGTTTTCATGTTGCTGCCTCTGCATGCGCTCTTTGAAACTTACGAACAATAAGGAAGACTGATTCCAAGAACCTTTGTATGTCCTCGAATTTCCATGGCTCATGGGATGCCGTTCCTGTCTCTGAAAATAACTCAAGAGGCCCTACCCTCTCTTGGCTCTCTCTCATGCTATCTCCCTGATGAAATGTGCCATAAAATAATTACAGCGATTGTAAAGGGGGTCTCAGCAGATAGAAGATACTGGTGGGATTATCAGATACCATGAGCTTGCCCCACCTCTCTCGGTGTTGCGTGTCGGGGTGGGTTGGCTGGTCTCTCTGACTGTCCTATGAATGGGCACTGGTACACACTGGCATCTGCCTGTCATGGCAGAAGCGTTGATAAGCATTGAGCTCCTGTAATGTGCTACATGTACGAGACACTGAATTTCGCAAGACTCTCTTCTTGTTCTCAAGGAGCTTTGAGCTTAGACAAATAAGGAAATGGATGATAGGGTGTGATGAGTGACTCCCTGGGGGCCTGTGGGAGCACTCATGAGACATCACACTTGGCCTGTGATATATTTGGAGAGAGGAGATGCGATATTTCTGTTGCCTGGGAAGATGGAAGGATGTCAGCACAAGAGGAATAGCGGGGATGATGCACAGGTGCAGAAGCTTGAGGATTTTCAGGGAGTTATAAGCAGCTCCTTGTGGGTGGAGAGATTTTCCTGAGATCTAGGACTCACAGAAGTGGCCCGTATGCATCTGGTGAGTGGCACCTCTTTAAATGGCTGTATACAAAAGGGATACAGTGGACAGAATTCACCATCAGCCAAATACATCCCTGACCCAACTCCACTCCGTACACAGATCCTACTCTTTTTTTTCACAGCCCAAGTATTAGCTTCCCCTTCAGGGCCCCAGCCTCATGTGTCCTCCAGCCCCCGTTTCCAGAACAAGGACTTTAATTTGCTTCCTCCTGTGCTGCCTGGCCTACTGACACCCTGTCTCCTGGCTGCTCTCTTCCTCCTGTTTCCTGCCTACGTCTTGTTAAAACTGGCCTCTGTGCGATCACCCTTTCTGACTCTCAGACAAGTCTCAGGGCATTCTCTTATGAACTGAATACACAGGCAGCCTTAGCATCTACAAGTGCCTTATGGGACCAGACGCTTTGCAGAGAGAGTCTGTAAACCAAGAAGGGGTTAAGAGTAGGGCACCTGGGGTTTAGAATGGAGAAAATGTGGTGGGGCCACATTTGCACAAAATCCTGGGTGAGGAGGCAAGGGGCTCCTGATATTCCCTACTTCCTGTCACTATGCGTGCATGCATGCTAAGTCACTTCAGTCATGTCCAACTCTTTGAGACATTATGGCCAGGTTCCTTTGTCCATGGGGTTCTCCAGGCAAGAATGCTGGAGGGAGTGGGTAGCCATGCTCTCCTCCAGGGGATCTTCCCCATCCAGGGATCAAACCTGCATTTCCTGCAGCTTCTGCATTGCAGGCAGATTCTTTACCACTAAGCCACTGGGGAAGCCCTCCTGTCACTGACTAAAACAAAAGTCGTAGTGTGGATGTCTCCTTGTCGATGTAGGGTCAGGAAGATGGTGTGACTAAGTCAAGGGGTCAGGGAAACAACGGAGAATGAAGGGCCACAGCAAAGGGGAGCTCATGGTTCTTCTAGTGAAGGATGCTGCCGCCTCACTCCAGCCACATGAGAATGTGGTGATGCAGGAATAACCAGACACGAGACTTCCCTGGCCGCCCAGCAGTTAAAGCTTCCAGCGCAGGGCGTGTGGGTCTGATCCCTGGCTGGGGAGCTAGGATCCCACATGCCTTGTGGCCAAAACACCAAAACATAGAACAGAAGCAATATTGTAACAAATTCAATAAAGACTCAAAAAATAGTCCACATCAAAAAAAAAAAAAACCCTTAAAAAAAAAGAAAAGAATAACCAGACACTGGAACTTCTCAAGATAAGTCTCATATCTAGATTTTAATGGAAAAGAGTTGGCAGTGCAAATAAAATAAACAAAAACTACCTAAACGTAGAAAAGAGGGCAGTATGGTGTTTGAATTTCACCGATTTTCCACAAAAACATGAATGGAATGACTAAGACTGACACCCTCCCCCTTGCAAGCCACCGACAACTAGTGATAAAATATCCCTTGGAAGTGAAAAACACAAGTGGCTGGGGACAGACCACCACCAAGTCCAAGCCCTGCATAGTCCGAGCATCTGTGTGGGAGGGAGCAGAGGGGAACAGTGAGGTCCCTAATGGAACTGAGAAAAGAGGAATTCACACAGAGCTGATGGATACTCCCTGGGGAGCACAGGAGTGGGGGAGAAATTTGAAAAGAGCAGGTGAAACTGGGAGCTGTTCTGCGCAATCCACAAATGGGTAATCACGTGCAAGGCGGTCTGTGCAAAGTCTAAAGAAGCAGCAGTTCAGATCCCATGAATACTCAAAGCTGATCAGCCAGGATCCTTCATCCAGGTCCACACACTGATGAGAGAGTGCTGGGTGTGGGAACAAAATTGAATACAATGGGGACAACAGAATCAAAAGAAAAAAAAGAAGGTCCATGTGAAAATGGGTAGGGAAAGAGAGTAAATCTCAGAAAGCAAGCTGCCATATTTTAAAATACTACACAAAACAGCCAAAGAGGGAATTTTGTAAAGTTCAAGAACTACCCTGAACCAGGACTCTCATAAAGACCAGGAAAACTGTGTTCACATAAAAATAAAACCTCATAAAAACATCCAGGACAAAACCCAAACAAATTTATAAGAACAAAGAGAATAAGGCACAGACTAACTTCTTTAAGAGAGTGAAAGAATGCCAGAAAAACAAACCAGAAGTCTACTATTTCAAAATGAGCTAAAAGACACCGGTCGTGGTGGTTTAGTTGCTAAGTCATGTCCGACTCTTGCAGCCCCAAGGACTGTAGCTGGCCCGACTCTTGCAACCCCTATGGACCGTAGCTGGCCAGGCTCCTCTGCTCATGGGATTTTCCAGGCAAGAATACTGGAGTGGATTGCCATTTCCTTCTCCAGGAGATCTTCCTGGGTCTCCTGCATTGCAAGCAGATTCTTTACTGACCGAGCTATGAGGGAAGCCCAAAAGATACTAAGAAAATGATACAAGCATCAAAAATTGAGGCTAATAATAATAAAATCCCCAAAGATTATTTGACAATCACAGGAACGATTTGGAAAGAAAGCTGCCCTTTCAGAAATGAAGATCAAAACTAGAAGGAACACAAGAGTAAATAAATGTAATAAATAATGCCTTAAGAATGAAAGAAGGTAAAAAGGAAGAAATTTTTAAGAATTGAAAGGAAGCGAAAAAAGAGATCAAAGGAATTGAGAGAAAATTAAAATAATGAACAAAGAGATAGACTATCCCGTATATAACGATAAAGGTCCCTGAAAAAAAAAAAGCCAAAGAAGAAAACTTTCTAGAAACAGCATTACTACTACAGATAGTTATAATTAACAATGAAAGATCTGAAATTACAAATTGGAAGGACACATGCACACTGTATCTGAAAAATCAAAACTCCTTGACAAATATCAAGACCTAGTCTGGTAAAACTGCTATACTAAGATTTTTTTTTCCCCCAAAAGCAGAAGCCTACTTAGCCATCTAGCCAAAAAGAAGCAGCAGCTTTTATGGAAAAAAAAAATTAGGTTATCATCAGACTTTCTGACAACAATGCTCTATGATAAAAGGAACTGAAGCCACATTTTTAAGATATTGAAGGAGAGAAAATATAATCTGAGAGGTTTATGTCCAGAAAAACTGACTTTCATGTAGAAAGAGCACAGATAACTATTGTAAGTATGCAATAACTTAAGCAATATTATCCTTATAAGCTTTTCTTTTGAGATTTACTGGATAATAAGCTCCAGATAAGCAAAATAACCAAAAAGACTTTGATGTTAAGGATCACTGGTGACCATTAGATATATAGCTGCTTATAAAATTAAGAAAGAATGAGGGTTTAAGGAAGCAAGTACAGTATGCAATGACCGTGGGATCTAAAAATATCAATATAGCAAAACTACAACAATTCAGGGGACAATGAAAGGAACATGGGCAGATTTCTCTCTAATTATTTTCACTAATCATGTTTCCATTGGTAGTATTTGTATTACTTTTCTGAGGCAGCTGTGTGGGTAATCTGAGATAAAGCAAGTAATTAATCATGAGAAGTTCCAATCATATTATCTCCTGCATCTTCAAGGAACCAGGACATTCAATTTGGAAGAAAGTAGACACAAATGTCGAGCTTCCCAGGTGGCGCTAGTGGTAAGCAATCCGGCTGCCAATGCAGGAGACGTAAGAGACGTGGGTTCAGTCCCTGGGTCAGGAAGATTCCCTGGAGGAGGGCATGGCGGCCCACTCCATACTCTTGCCTGGAGAATCCCATGGACAGAGGAGCCTGGGGGCTATAGTCTATAGGGTTGGAAAGGGTCGGACACAACTGAAGCTACTTAGCACGCACGCAGACATAAATGCAACAGGGAGGAGATTAGGTAAAACCTGTTATTTCTGTATTTGAATGGAAAGTATAAATATCTGTACAGTATATACATTTTCTAGCTTTTTCCACTGAAAAGAACTAGACATACTGACCAACCCAGAAGCAATGAGCTTTCCTAGTACAGAGACCATGGTCTTGAAAAATCATTTCCCACTAGAAGAAATCTGGAACTCCTGAGAAATGGCAGATTTCAGATCCGAGGCTGGAAATGTCCAAGATAAATCTGGAATATTTTTCATCCTAGATGGTAAAGAAGTTATCAAAGATCACTCCATCAGTCAGTTAGTTCAGTCGCTCAGTCGTATCCAACTCTTTGCAACCCCATGAATCACAGCACGCCAGGCCTACCTGTCCATCACCAAACTCCTGGAGTTCACTCAAACTCATGTCCATCGAGTCGGTGATGCCATCCAGCCATCTCATCCTCTGTCATCCCCTTTTCTTCCTGCCCCTAGAATTGTGTTAAAGGATGCAGGAGCTAACTTAAAGATCTTCAACTCCCAAAGATGAGTCTATTTAACTTCAAATAAGAATAATCATTGAAATGAATTAAACCTATCAGTTTATTTAAACACTTGTGTTCACAATCATTTACATTGCTATGTATTTAAAATATATAAACATAGAATATATATTTAATAAATGCATGTGTGCTCAGTCACGTCCAACTCTTTGTGACCCCATGGACAGTAGCCCACCAGACTCCTCTATCCATGGGATTTCCCAGGCAAGAATACTGGAGTGGGTTGCCGTTTCCTGTTCTAGAGGATCCTGCCCATCTAGGGATCAAACCCTCATCTCCTGCATCTCTTACATTGGCAGACAGATTCTTTACCACTGAGCCACCTGGGAAGCCCATACTTAATAAATACTATAAAGAATTGGTCGGAGAAGGCAATGGCACCCCACTCCAGTACTCTTGCCTGGAAAATCCCATGGACGGAGGAGCCTGGTAGGCTGCAGTCCATGGGGTCGCTAAGAGTCGGACACGACTGAGTGACTTCACTTTCACTTTTCACTTTCATGCATTGGAGAAGGAAATGGCAACCCACTCCAGTGTTCTTGCCTGGAGAATCACAGGGATAGAGGCTGGTGGGCTGCCGTCTATGGGGTCGCACAGAGTTGGACATGACTGAAGCGACTTAGCAGCAGCAGCAGCAGCAGCATAAAGAATTGGTCAGTTTGGGGAAATGATAGGAAACCAGTTTATTATCTTGAATCTGATAAAGAAAGAGGATGGATAAGGCATTTATCCTGCCTTTCCTATCTGAACTATAGGGAAAGTATCTCTTTCTAACAGTATTCTAACTAATAAATGGAAAAGAAATGACGGCATTGGAGTATTACCGTTTACTGTTTATATCCTCTAACAGTGGTTGAATCTAGACAATGGGCACCAGTGGCTGCTAGCATCATAAAAAGGAAACAGGGCATGAGTTGCCTTCTGATATACCCCTTGTCATCTGGCCAAAGGGGTCAAACCTGAGTGCAATTGGCTTCCAGGTCCAGTTGCCCATTTGCAGGAAATTTAGGGGACGTGAAAAAGCAGTCAGCAAAACCATGACAGAAGGAAATTCAGGACAGGTTATGCAGATTCTTCAACAGATATATTGTTAGAAAAAGAAAGGGATGAAGGGTAACCTGCAATGTTTTAAAATACCTGCCAACTTTTGAAAACTATAGTCACTAGAGATGTACCCTTGGGTGATCAAGCTGTAAAGAAATCACAAAGAATTCTGTACTATAAACATCAGAATATAATTAGTTTGGGAGGAGGGAAGAGGCTATAATTGGAAAGGGGCACAGGGAAGGAGCTTCTGGGGACATTGCAAAGCTCTATTTCTTGACCTGGGTGGTGGTTATGGGGATCATACAATAATATTGGATTGGCCAAAAAGATCATTTGGGTTTTTCCATCTTATGGAACTTTTTGACCAATCCAATAATATAATAATAATTTCAAGATATACATTAATTTTGTGTGATTTTCTGTATTTTATTCATATTAATATAAAAGTTTTTTTCAAACTCATATATATGTAAAAAAGATGGGAATACCAGACCACCTTACCTCCCTCCTGAGAAATCTGTGTGCAGGTCAAGAAGCAACAATTAGAACATGGAACAACAGACTAACTCCAAATCATGAAAGGAGTACGTCAAGGCTGTATATTGTCACCCTGTTTATTTAACTTATATGCAGAGTACATCATGAGAAATGCTGGGATGGATGAAGCACAGCTGAAATCAAGATTGCCGAGAGAAATATCAATAACCTCAGATATGCAGATGACACCACCCTTATGGCAGAAAGCGAAGAAGAACTAAAGAGCCTCTTGATGAAAATGGAAGAAGGAGTGAAAAAGTAGGCTTAAAACTCAACATTCAGAAAACTAAGATCATGACATCTGGTCCCATCACTTCATGGCAAATAGATGGGGAAACAATGGAAACGGTGAGAGACTTTGTGTTTTGGGGCTCCAAAATCACTGCAGATGGTGACTGATGCCACGAAATTAAAAGATTCTTGCTCCTTGAAAGAAAAGCTATGGCCAACGTAGACAGAATATTAAAAAGCAGAGACATTACTTTGCCAACAAAAGTCTGTTTAGTCAAAGCTAAGGTTTTTCCAGTAGTCAGGTATGGATGTGAATTGGACTATAAAGAAACCTGACCGGTGAAGAATTGAGGCTTTTGAACTGTGGTGTTGGAGAAGACTCTTGAGAGTCCCTTGGACTGCAAGGAGATTCAACCAGTCCATTCTAAAGGAGATCAGTCCTGAATATTCATTGGAAGGACTGATGCTTAAGCTGAAACTCCAATACTTTGGTCACCTGATGGGAAGAACTGACTTGTTGGAAAAGACCCTGACTGGGAAAGATTGAGGCAGGAGGAGAAGGGGATGACAGAGGATGAGATAGTTGGATGGCATCACTGACTTGATGGGCTTGAGTTTGAGCAAGCTCCAGGAGTTGATGATGGACAGGGAGGCCTGGCGTGCTGCAGTCCATGGGGTCGCAGAGTCAGACACAACCGGTTGACTGAACAGATATGCATATATGGGCTTCCCTGGTGGCTCAGATGGTAAAGAACCTGCCAGTAAGGATTGAGACCTGGGTTCAATCCTTGGGTTGGGAAGATCCCCTGGAGGAGGGCAGGGCAACCCACTCCAGTATTCTTGCCTGGAGAATTCCCATGGACAGAAGAACCTAGCAGGCTAGTCCATGGGGTTGCAAAGAGTCAGATATGACTGAGCGACTAAGCACAGATGATACGTATACATATATGGAGGCTAAAGATAACACATCTACCAGGCAAGCTTGATCATGAAAACTTCCAAGTTCAATTCTGCCTTGGAGGACAGGGTGTTGGTTATAACATGGACTTCTAACTGCATGATCTCTCTGGCTTCTAGACATTTAAAAGAGAGTATCTAATGAACAGGTAGAGGTCATAAGAGTAAGCCACAGGCTTTTATTATTAGGAGCCAAGAATGAGCTGAGTAATAAAATATAACTTGGCTGAGTAGAGGGCTCCCTGCATTTGACATTTCTACCTGATTCTAACTAGAAACCCTCTGGGAGCCCAGAAAATGTCATGAAAAATGTATATTTACAATGGTGGCTCAATATTGTTATGTGAATTCTACCTTAATAACATCCAGCATGCAAATTTTCAGGTTAATTGTGATATTTCCATCACAATTAGATTCTACGTGTGAAAGAAGTGTTTGGCTTCAAGGCCAAACAATAGTATCTTGCAGGCTAAAGGCAAGCATTTGTTTACAGAACTGTAATTGCCTCAGAGAATGAAGAGAGGTGTGGGCTCCTCATTGATTGTGCCAGGGGGGGTTCCTGGTTGAGAAGACCATTATAATGTGTGCGCATGCTCAGTCACTTCAGTTGGGTCTGACTCTTTGCGACCCTATGGACCATAGCCCACCAGGCTTCTCTGATCACAGGATTCTCCAGGCAAGAATGCTGGAGTAGGTTTCTGCGCCCTCCTCCAAGGTATGTTCCTGATTCAACGCAAAGAACTGGGGAATGTCAGTCATTTTCTACTCCCCAGGCCAAACTCCCAACTTCTCTTTTTAAGTTTGTATTTTCACACTGTGTGTGTGTGTGTGTGTGTGTTTAAGTGTGTGCTAGCCACTCAGTCGTGTCCAACTCTTTGCAACGCCTTGGACTGTCGATCTCCAGGCCCCTATGTCCTGGGAATTCACTTGGCAAGAATACTGGAGTGGGGTAGCCACTACCTTCACCAGGGGATCTTCCCGACCCACGGATCGAACCCAGGTCTCCTGTACTGCAGGCAGATTCCTTGTTGTCTGAGCCACGAGGAAAGCCTCTTCACATTGTAAGACATTTTTATGCTAAGAAAAAACAATGAGCTCAGTATTTCTGAATCATTTTGCTGAGCACATTGGGCTACCCATTTATCTAAGTAGTTAGCATTCAAATTAGCCATAAAGGCTGTTGTGGTTATCCTGAAGCTCTTTAGATCTGAGTTTCCTTCCTCTCTTTGGAGACTTCCTTGTGGCATAAATTTCGGTGAGGAGAAGAGACTATCTTTCACTATGAAAGCTGAAAAGGCCAATTACAGCTTTTGTTATCTGTTATACAGCCCTCTGTTATCTGTGGTTTGCACACCTGGGGAATCAACCAACCACAAATAGAAAATATTTGGAAAAAGAGATTCCAGAAATTTCCAGAAAGTAAAATTTGAAATTGCTGAGTGCAGCAACCATTTGCATAGCATTTACATTATATTCACCACTATTTACATAGTGTTTACATTGTATTAGGTAGTATAAGTAATCTACAAATTGAAACCAATAGATCTATATAGCTGCCTTCCTGGTGACAAGACCCCTAGTGTGTTCCCTGATTACTGATGATTAGAAAAAAAAACTGTAGGAATATACTCTGGTCTCCTAGGCCTTCCATGAGTAGAGAAAGAAAGGAACAAAGCTTAGCGGCTGTGATTGGAAAAGCTAAGGAATGCAGAAACAAAGGTAGGGCTGTACAGCAGAGAAATGGCTGTAACTTCAACAGTAAATCAGCCCCAAGAACTTCTAGTTTTGTCTCAAAGGGAAAGATCAAGTCTAACGCACATTTCTCAGCTGTTTTGCAGAAACCAGAGCCCAGTCAGAGAGAGAACAGCGTGTAGACCTCAGGCCGGCTAGATCCTGCAGATTAGAATGTTAACCCCCTGTGACCTCACCTGGCTACCTCACCACGCACCGATCAAAACACTGCACACACTGACCACATTCCTCACACGCCTCTCCCTCACCTTGCCGTTAACCCTCCTTCCCTGATCACTGGGGAGTTTGAGCACTAAATGCCCATACTCCTTGCTTGGTTGTTATTGTTGTTGCATTCAGCCACTCAGTTGTGTCTGACTCTTTGCGACTCTGTAGCCCACCAGGCTCCTCAGTCTGTGGGATTTCCCAGGCAAGAATACTGGAGTGGGTTGTCATTTCCTACCCCAGGGGATCTTCCTGACCCAGGGATCAAACCTGCATCTTGGCGGGTGAGCTCTCTACACTGTGCCGCCAGGGAAGCCCCCCTTGCTCGGTACCTTGCAATAAGTGCTGTGCTTGCCTTTACCACAGCCAGAGTCAGTAGGTCGGCTTTGCTGTGTATCATGCAGGCAAGACCCAAGTTTGCTTCAGTAACTAGAAGACTTAAAGTAAATGGGAGCCAGAGACAAACCATAATTCAAAAAGGTACATGCACCCCCATGTACACTGCAGTGCTATTTACAGCCCGGGCATGGAAGCGACCTAAAAGTCCGTCAGCAGAAGAACAGATGAAGCTGCGGCACGTATACACGATGGAATACCACTCAGCCATAAAAAGGAATGAGCCTGCGCCATCTGCAGAGACGTGGATGGACCGAGAGACTGTCCCACGGAGGAGGAGTCAGAAACAGAAGAGACAAATATCGTCTATTAACACCTATACGTGGGATCTAGAGAAATGGGGCAGAGGAACCTATTTGCAGGGCAGGAACTGAGACACAGACATGGAGAACAAATGTATGGACACCAGCAAGGGGGAAAGGGGGCGGGGTGAACTGAGAGATCGGGACTGACATATGTGTACTACGACATATGTTATAGTTATCTATAAAATAGATAACTAATGAGAACTCGACTCAGTGCTCTGTGGTGACCTAAATGGGAAGGAAATCCCAAAAAAGAGGGGATATGTGTATTCGTATAGCTGATCCGCTTTGCTGTACAGTAGCAGCTAACACAACATTGTAAAGCAACACTACTCCAATAAAAATTGAAAAAAAAAATAAACAGGAGGCTATGCGTAGGTTATATGAAAAGCTGTACCATTTTGTAAAAGGGGGTTGAGCTTTGGAGGATTTTGCAATCGGATCCTGTGGGGATCCTGGAATCAATCTCCCGTGATTACGGAGGAACAACTCTACTCAGTTTCATTTGTGGCTAGATTGCAAGCGCATGGCCTGACTCAGCCAATCAGGAACACTCACTCCAGACTGTACAGCCGAGAAACAATGATGGTGGAGGATTCGTGACGGTAGTGGAGAGAAGCAGTGACATCTTGTTTCTAGGGATGACTGACAGAATCAACAGTGTGAACATCAGTCTCCCGGGGCATCCGTGGTGGCAGAAGCAGAGTCTTCTCTAGTCTAGTTCTAGAGTGTAGACTGTACTATGTGTGCTCACTCGCTGTCGTGCCCGACTCTTTGGGACCCATGGACTGTAGCCCGCCAGGCTCCTCTGTCCATGGGGATTCTCCAGGCAAGAATACTGGAGCAGGTTGTCATGCCCTCCTCTAGGGGATCTTCCCAACCTAGGGATCGAACCCAGGTCTCCCACATTGCAGGTGGATTCTTGATCATCTGAGCCACAGGGAAGCCCATACTATACCATCTACCTAAGTTCCCGCTTATCTTCTGATGATTCTATTCTATAGTCGTCTTGGCGATTCTTGCAGCTACCCAATATCTTTCAACAAATGTCTCAGCTTAAATGGCCTGGAATCTTTATTTTGGGGGTTACTTTCAATTTAGAAACCTAGATGACATCATGATCTGAGCAATGTCATGATAAGCCACTTGAAGTGAAAGGAGACAAGACCCTGAAGAAAGTAGATACATTGATCTTTATAAGAATATTTTTTTTTCTAGAAATCAGATTTTTTTTTTTTGGATGCTGACCATCTTTAAAGTCTTTCTTGAATTTGTTACAATGCTGCTTCTATTCTATGTTTTGGTTTTTTGGCCATAAGGCATGTGGGATCTTAGCTTCCCAATCAGGGATGGAACTGTCACCCCCTGCTTTGAAAGGTGAAGTCTTAACCATTGGACCTCGAGGGAAGTTCTGAATTTCTTTTTTTTTTTTTAGGTTGAAGGAGTGGAGATAAGGGTGGGGAGAAGAAAGAAGAGAGGGCATGGAGTTAAAACAAAGTAGGGTAGAGGATCTACAAACCTTCCTTGAGATGGCTTAAGAGCATGTTAAGAATATATAATATTCGATATACAGTTGTGTTATGTGCTGTAGTGTAAATGACACTATCCCTGGCTTCCTCTGCCTCACAGTCTAGAATGCAGTATATTCCCTACTCATTGAAGCTTCACATGAATGAGATTTGGGGCATGTTGAAAGCAAGGAGCAACTGAGTTTCAGGAATAGGTCATATAATATCAGACCCAGGAACTATGAGAAAAATCAGGGGCCTGGAGACAGAGGAGCACAAACGCAACGGAGTCCTCCATATACTTGTGAACATCTTCAAGAAGAGACGCTATAGACAAATGAACAGGGTCAAGAGGTTACAAGACCTTGGCTAGCCTCTGGATCACTTAGGAGCAGTGGAGGAAGCAAGGCCTCCTGTCTGAGAGGCATGGACAAGGCAGAACTCCAGCCATGGGAGTGGGGATAAGCGTCCATGGTAAGAACTGGTGAAGGTAGATGAGGCACCACACAACTGGAGAAAGGAGATACAGAGAGGACAGCTGAATGCTGGTGGGCTTTACCATAATTATTTAATTAAAAAATGTAAAATATGTATTTATTTATATATTTGGCTGCAATAGGTCTTAGCTGCACATGCAGAATCTTTCAACTGAGGCATGCAAACTCTTAGTTGTGGCATGTGGGTACTAGTTCCTGGGCCAGGGATCAAACCAGGCCCCGCCTCACCCTGGATTGTGGAGTCTTAGCCACTGGATTACCAGGGAAGTCGCTAGTCCTCTTATTTGTAATCAGGTATTTTTCAGGTATAATTTTTATACCATATTATTCACCACTTGTAAATGTACAAGTCAACGATTTTTGATTTGTGCAACCGTCATCATAATCCAGCTTTAGATCATTTCTTTCATCTCAGAAACTTCTCTTGTGCCCACGGGCCACCCGTCCTTATTCCCTTTCCCAGTTCAAGGCAACACTGGTCTGCTTCACATCTCCTTAAATTTGCCTTTTGTAGAGACGCTGTACAAATGGATCTGGCTTCTTTCACTGAGCATGATGTTTCTGAGGTTCTTCCATGAGGTTGTATTTTTTATTTTACTCTTTTATTGCTGGTTAGTACTGCTGAGAGGGATTGGGGGCAGGAGGAGAAGGGGAAGACAGAGGATGAGATGGCTGGATGGCATCACCGACTCAATGGACATGAGTTTGGGTGGACTCCGGGAGTTGGTGTTGGACAGGGAGGCCTGGCGTGCTGCGATTCATGGGGTCACAAAGAGTCAGACACGAATGAGCGACTGAACTGAACTGACTCCAAGTAAATATCACATTTTATGGATTCATTCCACAGAGGGCTTCTCTGATAGTTTAGCTGGTAAAGAATCCCTCTGCAATTCAGGAGACCCCAGTTCAATCCCTGGGTTGGGAAGATCCCCTGGAGGAGGAAATGGCAACCCACTCCAGTATTCTTGTCTGGAGAATCCCATGGACAGAGGAGCCTGGCAAGTGATAGTCCATAGGGTCGCAAAGAGTCAGACACGACTGAAGTGACTTGACAGACATTATGTTTTTTTTTTACTTTATGGGCTATACTTTTGCTTCACATCTACAATGTCTTTGCCTCATACAAAGTCATAAAGACTTTCTCTTCTAAAGAAGTTCTATAGCTTTAGGTCTTACAATTAGGTCTATGATCCCCTTTGAGCTAATTTTCGTTATAATATGATATAAGGGTATAAGGTTTGCTTAGTTTTGGCTTGGTTTATGTATTGATATCCTATTGTTCCAGGGCCATTGGCTGAAGTGACCATCCTCCCATTGAGCTGACTTGGCATCTATGTCAAAAATTAATTAATATAAATATAAGGATTTATTCCCAGGCTCTCAGTTCTGTTTCACTGATCTATATGTCTATTCTGGGTTTCTGTACATTTATAGTAAGTTTTGAAATTGGATAGTTTAACCCCTCTAAATTTATTCTGTCACTATCAAATAAGGGATCTCCTTTCTTGTGATGCTTTTGTCTTTGGTATCAGGATAAAACTGATTTTATTAAATAAGTTGGGAATTGTTCCTTCCTCCTCTCTTTCTTGAATGAGTTTTTGAAGTATTGGTATTATTTCCTCTTTAAAAAATGTGTTAGAATTCACCAGGGAAGCCCTTTGGGCCTGAGCTTTTTGTGGTGAGTGGGGAACATTTTAAATTATTCATTCAGCTCCACTACTTGTTAGAGGCCTATTCAGGTTTTCCATTCCTTTTTGAGTAGGTTTTGATAACCTGTTCCCATTTGCCTGGACTTAATCTGCAGAATGCCACTCTATGCTGTGCAGCTGCTCTGTCTCTGCTCAGTTTCATAAATATTTCTTATTTTTATATTTTAGTTTAGCTTCCTAGGCATGCAAGTGGCTTGCTTGCCTGCTCAGTCATGTTCAACTGTTTGGGACACCATGGACCACAGTCCTCCAAACTCCTCTGTCCATGGAATTTTCCAGGCAAGACTATTTGAGTAGGTTGCAATTTCCTTCTCTGGGAGATCTTCCCGACCCAGGGATTGAACCCGCATCTTCAGTGCTGCAGGCAGATTCTTTACCTGCTGAGCTACCAGCGAAGGTGGCTTCCTAGGACCTGCCACTATTTCTACAAAGCTAAGCGGTCAGCCAGGTTCAGGCAGTTTTCAAAATTCTGCCATGGGTTTTGCTTTCCACTGGGCACTCTGAGGCCTCTCTGCGGTTGGAGCAGCCTCCCAGCCAGGCAGGACTGTGTGGAGAGCTTATCGAGCCCCTTCTATCTCTCATTTGCAGGATGTTTCTATTAAATTTCTGCCTGATCCTCTGGCGGTGGCTCATGTCTCATGTGTACTAAGTCACTCAGTCGTATCTCACTCTGTGCGACCCCATGGACTGTAGCCCGCCAGGCTCCTCCGTCCATGGGATTCTCCAGGCAAGAGTACTGGAGTGGGGCGCCATTTCCTTCTCCAGGGGATCTTCCCGATCCAGGAATCAAACCTGTGTCTCTCGTGTCTCCTGCATTGGCAGGGGGATTCTTTACCACTAGTGCCCCCGGCATCAACCTGAGGTTAGGAGAGCTGCAGGTTCATATTCGACACCTGTCATGGGCTCTGCCTTCCAGTCTTAACCAAATCAGCCCCCTCTGGCAGAGAAGCTGCTGGTTTTCATGAGCAGCAAGGATGCCCTAGACTCCTGGTGCTCTTACCTGAAGTTCCAAAACATCTCACAAATAATTCCCAACTTGCTATTTGTTTTTGGCTAATTTCCAGGGGCTAGACATGGTTGTTTTCGACAATTGTGTCTGGTGTGTTTTAGGTGTTTTCTGAAGAGAAGATTTGTTAACGTCTTCATTTCTCTACAACCTGAAGTCCCCTTAGGCTTTTTAAAATGCTGAGATGCTGGGTGGGCATGTGACCTGTCAACTAGGCTACTCTTTGGATTTTTGTTTGTTTGTTTTGTTTTGACTGTGCAAGGTCTTCGTTGCGGCGCGTGGGCTTCTCTCTAGTTGCAACACACAGGTATAGTTGCCCCTCAGCATGCGGGCAACTTGGGCGAGCTCCGGGAGGTAGTGAGGGACAAGGAGGCCTAGTGTGCTGCTGTCCATGGGGTCTCAAAGTGTCGGACACGACTTAGTGATTGAGCAACAAGAACAACAACAATGGCATATGGAATCTTAGTTTCCCTGACTAGGGATCTAACCCGTGTCCCCCTGCATTGAAAGGCAGATTCTTAACCACTGGACCACCAGGGAAGCCCCTGCTCTCTAGTTTAAAGATGCCATTGGGCATCTGGCAGTCAAGGAGTATAAACTTTTTCTTGTAAAAAGTCAACATGTTCTAGCATGATGCTAGGAAACGTGTGAGTTGGGACACTGACAAGTTCTGAGAGGTGTTGAGCACAAGAGATGATGGAGACAGGAACAGGGCAGGCACGCTGAGGGGGAGGCAAGAAGCAAATGCATTGTCCACTGGAAAATATAAAACTACCAAAAATTAAAAACCGACTTCCTATCCTTTAATGCTACCAACCTAATAGCCACTGTTTCCACGAATGTTTCCTCCCAGGTACCCGCATTGAACTTCCAGTCCCCTGGGAAGTGAGCAGGTGTTAGGAAAAGGATGGGGGTGCACCAGCCACGCCATGAGGCAGGTGGGGCAGTAGGGGATCATGCACCGTTGGGAACTGGAAATGGCCGGCATGTCAGTATCAGCTTGGGTGTCTGGAGTTGCTGACCTCAAGCTCAGCTCTAACTTTCACATAAAGATTTGGTCCTAATACCTTAAACCAGGGGTGGGGAAATTATAGCATGCAGGCCAAATCTGGCTTGTCATTCATGATGGCAAATCAAGTTTAAATAGTACTCAGCCACACCCATTTGTTTCCAAGTTGTCTGTAGCTGCTTTGGTACTACATGGACAGAGATGAATAGTTGTGACAGAGACCTGTAGCCTACAGGGTTAACATATATACTATCTGCCCCTTTATAGAAACTTCCCTGGTGGATCAGATGGTAAAGAATCACCTGCAGTACAGGAGGCCTGGGTTTGATTCCTGGGTTGGTGAGATCCCCTGGAGAAGGGAATGGCAACTCACTCCAGTATTCTTGCCTGGAGAATTCCATGGACAGAGGAGCCTGGTGGGCTCCTTTATACAAAAGTTTTCCAATTCTCATTTAAAATTAAAACTATAATAGCTAAACCCCTTGTAGATAGAGCATCCCCTATAAAATCAGAATATGGAGTCAAGTTTGAGGCATGATATAACGGCTGCAACATCCCACATGTAATCAGACAGAGCATCACACATACAATCGAGAGATATGGAATCATGCCTGGTCTCTGCTACATAATACTAATGGCGTCTAGGGCAAGCACTGGCCATCTCTGGGCACAAGTCCACTGGCAAATAGGAACTGGACGACCTATTCTGTCATTCGGGGTTGTTGTTCAAACAGAATTACTATATGAGAAGGCATACTGCAAGCCATGTAGCACCACACACAGGCTGTTCTTTCTGACATTTACAGAACACCCACTTTGACCTTCTAAATCCCCTGTCTGGATCCATTTTTCTTGTGGAGTGAATGCTACCTTATGTACCTTTCATGTGACACCTATGATTGAGCATTTTCTTAGGCACTTTTCCCTGATTTGAAGTGGGAGCTGGAGACCATTTCTATCACAGAGCAGAGAAATAGGGGATGAGAGAGCCGCAAGGAAACACTCACTCCTTGCCCCTGCCCCCCACCCCATGCAATAAATATGCTGGTCAGCAGCAAAGAAATGGTTTGAGGGTCACTTTTCTTCTCAAGGACATCCCTGCTGAAGACAACGATCATTTAAGGCTTAATCTTGTGAATGATTTCTCTTCCCTTGAAGAGTCTGAACATGGTAAAATCTAATATAACAACAAGGATAACTCAACCATTGACAGGAATCTGAAATTTGGGTGAGAGTTTATCAGCAATTGTAAGGCTGAGTTATAGCTCAGAGCCTGGAATCCCCAGGCACTGTGGCTAATTTCACCAGCAAGGAAACATACATCCTCACACAGTGGGTAAAATTCGAGAAAGGCTCTGGTTAGCACATGAGAATTCTCGGTGTGGCTTCTGGATTGCAATGCTGAAGTTATCTGTAGTCTCCTGGCAAGCCTTCTCAGTGGGGGAGGTGGAGGTCTCCAGGTTCAGGAGACAAAGGCCACATCTTCTTCCCCACCTCGGTGTCCACATTTGAATTACCTACAGAACGAGCCATGATTCCCGCTCTGCCTGCCCTTGCGAGGTCAGGTCCTGGTGTTCATGCACAGGAGCCAGGAAGTTGATGATTACATGTAATTGTCTCCAATCAAATGGCAGGGGAGGACGTCTGAGAGCCAGATGGGGCCAGAGAGGTTAAGACAAATGCATCTGAAGAAAAGCAGAGTCAGAGTTGGTCCTGGTGGCAGACGCTTCCCAGGTGGCCTGCCAGTGATGCCATTAAACCAGAAAAGTCAAGGAGGCCTGTCAAAGGAAGATGTGTTTATTGGTATAATTATTTGTTGAAATGGATAAGGCAGGAGATCAGAGCGAAATGGCCAGAGGGATGAGTAAGTGGTCAGATCTTGTCATTGAGGGGCTAGACAAAAAGATGAGTAAGGTTCATTAAAGCAGAGGAAAGCAATGGAAGCAGTTGTGAATCGGCAAGTCAGGGTTGTTCGCATCTAGTCTTGTAAATACCATGTATCTCTAGCTAGTTCCCTTTTGGATGAAAATAACAGATATTGATTTTGGCTAGCTTCAAGAGAGGGGAAAGGGGTGGGGGGCCAATTATTGAAGGGATAATGAGATATCTCATAGAACTGAAGGACTGAGATGCCCGACAAGAACAAACTAGAATTACCATGGAGAAACCTGGCATTTTCTTCTGACTCTTGCCTCCTACTTCTCTTTGCGTCTTCTTTATTTTCACTTTTCACCGCCAAGTGACATGCTTTGCTAATCAGGCTGTGGCTGCCTGTAGCTTGTGAGTTAATGTGTCCTCAGTCCTGGCTACCTGGAGAGACTGAGTTCCATTTCTCAGAGCCAGACTTTCTTGGAAGGATTCTGACTGGCCTAGTTCCAGTCAGGTGACCCTCACTGGACCAATCGCCTGTGGTTAGGGTCGCAGAGAAGAAACAGGACTGCTTCCAAAGTAAAAGGGATAGATGGAAAGTGACAGTTCCCCAAAGAAGGAAAGTTTCTAGTAAAGAAGAAAATGCTGCAGAGAAATAACAATACAATAGCTGTCAAAGACACCAGGTGTCCTGCAGGGTGATTTTTTCTCCCTGTACCCTGCTAGGCTTCAGGAAGATGACGGCAGAATTTTAAAAATGCTGGGAAACTCTTATGTGGTGGGTTTTTTGCTTGACTCTGCCTTGTGATCACAGCATGATCTTGAACAAGTCACTTCACAGACCGGCATCTCAGCTGCCACACCTGTAAAGTAAAGCAATAATATCTGCCCGATAGAATGGTTGGGTGGATTAAATGGCACGAAGAGGAAGAAAGTGTTTGATAAACATCTCTGTTTTTCTCCTTTCTCCTGCCTTATCCTTTCTGCTCCAGGTCCTTTGAGGCTGAGAATAATACAACTAAACAATCACTGTGTTAGGGCATGTCCGTGTCCAAATCACGGTGTATCTGGATGAGGCAGGATTAAATGGTGCCTTCACGATCTTTTCTTCCCTGGTGGCTCAGACGGTAAAGTGTCTGCCTACAATGCAGGAGACCTGGGTTCAATCCCTGAGTCGGGAAGATCTCCTGGAGAAGGAAACGGCAACCCACGCCAGTATTCTTGCCTGGAGAATCCCATGGACAGAGGAGCCTGGTGGGCTACAGTCCATGGGGTCGCAAAGAGTCGGACATGATTGAGGGACTTCACTGTCACGATCTTAGTCAGTTCAGCTCATCACCATCTCATCAGAACCAGCTGTCTCCCGCATCCCTTTTCTCCTTAGAGATTCTTGCTGGCCAGTGGTAAAGATCTACTCTAAGGCAATCACCATCTGCAGCCTTATGGGCTGTCATGCTGCTCCCAGATTTCTTGTGTCTCTCCAGTCTCTTCTAGGCAGCTTCCAGACCATGGCATCAATATCGCCTATTTGCTTCTTGTCTTCTGGGTAGCACACTCCCCTCCCAGCCCAGATGCCTCCAGAGACCTCAAGCCTGTTCAGCATCTCTTTGCAGTGACCTGGACACAAGTGTGTTTGCAAAGCTACTTTCACTTTCTCAGGAAAATATAGTGCTCCGTGTGCATGAATGGTTTAGGTAACTGAAAACCATTTTTTTTAGTATAAAAACAAACAAAGAAACAAAAATCCTTCTGGTGGCTGATTCTAATGGAAAGTTTCCCTTTCATATACAGACCTTCTTATCTTTGACTCAGGAAATTTCACACCTGGGTTTCAAAGTTATACAAAAGGATTCACAAAATAACTTATTGCAGGATTTTCTAAACAAGCTCAGACTTAAAAACAGCTGAGTTACCCATACCCAGGGGCTAGTTTAATAAATCGTGGTAACTAGATAACTATTTTGAAGATGCTAGAAATTGTATTTAAATTATACAGAGAATGTTTATGGCATTAAGAGAGGAAACGACTCTTTAAAAAATGGTGGTATACAGACACTATCATTTTCTTATCCAGAAGGCACCCCCCTCTCATCCTTGCTAATGCTTATTCATGCTTCATCGTGAGATCCTGCCTCCAGAATAAAGGCTGCTGGTCTAAATCAGTCACAGGCATTCTGTTTCCAGTTTTCATTGATCGGTTTAGGAGTAGTCATGTGACTTAGACATGGCCAATGGATACATGAGGGGAAGTCTTATGCTGATGGATTCTGGGAGAGTTTTCTCTGATTTTAAAACAAATTGCATAAGAAGTTACAGAGAGCTCTGGAACTGAATGATACCAGTGGTTGCACAACAATATGAATATACATAATACCACCTGAACTTTACACTGAAACTTGATGAAGTTAGTAATTGAAAAAAAAATTTTCCCCCCTGCTGTGCAACATGTAGGATCTTAGTTCCTTGACCAGGGTTCAAACTCACGCCCCCTACATTGAAAGCGTGGCGTCTTAACCACTGGACCACCAGAGAAGTCTCAGTAAATTCTTTGTGTATTTCACCATGATAAAAAAATAATTGAGCAAAAAGAGAGAAAGATGTACAGAAAGAGATTGCCTCTGCTAGTTTTTCTTCCGGAAATGGAGGTGGAAGAATACTATATCTGGGTGTGGAAATACTTGCTAGAATAATGCCCCTCCATTTGGGTCTCCCCCCTGGGTCCTCTCATAGTTTGCACAGTTCGTATGCCTCTGTACACGGGTGACACCTGCAAGGACCACTCATCTGAGCTCCAGCCTACACACCCAACTGCGACTCGACATGCTCATGTTCACTGTCCGCTGCGCTCTTTCAGGATGGTGACCCGCAGCACAGGAAACCGAAGCAGAGAGCAGAATTGAAAGTAATCCAGAGAAGCGCCCATGCCATGGACTTGACTCAGAAACCAAGGGAGAGGCTGGCAGCTGAGACACCTGTCAAAGATGTTGAACCTATTGCAGGCACCCAGCACACCTAAATGTCCTTTTGCTATATTTGTTCACGTGATTGCTTTGCTTGCAGGTTCTGGCTTATTTTCTAGATAATTGGGGCTTGTAGATAAATAACTTTTGAGTAAAGGAGGCATCACTCTGCTATTCTTATAAAATCTTAGGCCATACATCAGTATTGCAATATATACCAATCTTGTGCCTGAGAGGCCCCAGGGTACCCTTCTAACTCATAAGCCCTCTTTGGGGAGAGGGTTTGCTACATATAGGTATCCTATTGTGTCTTACAGGCTTCCCCAGTGGCTGAGCAGTAAAGAATCCTCCTGCCAATGCAGGAGATGCAGGTTCGATCCCTGGGTCGGGAAGAACCCCCAGAGAAGGAATGACAACCCACTCCAGTATTCTTGACTGGAAAATTCCATGGACAGAGGAGCATGGTATGCTACAGTCCATGAGGTCACAAAGAGTCACACACAACTTAGCAACTAGACAACAACACAACACGTCTTACAGGATGACCACTGGGTCTCCTTTCCTTTTTTTTCCTCTTCCTTTTTCTCTTTCCAGCTTTATTAAACATATTGTTGACGCACAGCACATGTATTAAAGGTTTACATACATGTGTATGTTGAAAAATGATCACAGCAATACGTTTGGTTACTGCTCCATCTTCTCACATAATTACCATTTTTGTGTGTGTGCACGTGGTGCTAAATTTAAATGTGGTATCAGCACTCTTTCCGCATAGTCTCTTTGATGGTGGCTAACTTAGCCTCTAAGCTTCCCTCCTTGCCAATTTCAGAAACAGACCCCCAACAAAAGGCTAAGGGACAGTGAAACTTAAGCCAGTAGGTTTCATTTGCATCTCACAAGCAACTGGATATTTGGAAATATCTGGAAGCCTGACTAGATGTGTTCACTTTCATCTAGTTGCTTGGGCCTGTCGACATGAAGCTAAGCTTTTATACAACCCTTTATCGAAGACTGTCAGAATTGCAGGGGGCTTTGCAGCCCGTGTTGTCCAACTGTGTCGTTTTTAACAGAAGCTGGCAGCTGTTCAGAGACATGAAGCTTCCCACCCAGAATCACAGAGCTCGGTAGTGGCGGGGCTCGACAAGGAACCCAGCCTCCGGGCTCCCAGTCCATGGCTGTCTCTATCTCCACCCCAAGCCCCTCAGCTCTCATCTGGTTTTTCTGTGCTTAATATGTTTTCCTTAAATTGATTTTTCTCCTCTGCCTCATCCATTACCTTCAAGGTTATTTTTGGTGCTCTCCTCTGCCTCTTTCATTTTGCAGACTGATTTCCCAGGCTTTGCTGAGGTTGGCGGTACTTCCCACCCCAGGGTCTTTGGCTTTCGTTAACGTTCTGCTCTCTTTCCCTCCCCACCCATTTATTGTCTTCCTGGGGCTGTTAAAACAGACTGGTCCGCAAGACCCTTACTCCCTCCCCACCTCTCCTCCCAGCTTCCAGCCCACCAAGATGCTACTAATTCCCATCATGCTCTGTTTCCACCCCTTCACTCTCTTCTCCGCTTGCAAAGTCTGCTCATAATGACGACCCTTGGAGCTCATCCTTCAGCGATAACTCAAGGCTGCACCAGCCACTGAGTAGTGACGACATATGCATCTTTCTGATGGCATTTCTTCCCCCATCCCCCCCCCCCGGTTTTCTCTGTGTGCAGATGTGTCTGTCTGGGGTGATTCCTTCTCTCTTTTCTATCGGGGTGGGGTATCTGCCAGATGCTTGCAGGTAATGACTGCTTAGAGCATGGACGGTTGGATGGTGTGGGAGTTGTGTGTACAGATGGAAAGAGTTGGATGGAGCATCATTCCCTACACCAGTGTTCCAGTTCTGTGGCCAGAACTAGAAATCTTGGCTTTCTTTGCCCGCCGGAGCCAAATAAAGAATACAGGGGCAGAGTCTGGAGGAAATAAAAAGATGGCTTTAATTCTCACCTGGTGGAGAGTACACAGGAGGCTTATGCCTCCAAGAACTGTGCCCTTCCTCCGCGAGGAGTCTAGGGGCTCAAAGTCAGGAGTCCGTGATAAGGAACAAAGGGAATAGGATCTTGATTTCTTCCTCTTGCTTTGTTTCAAAGACAGTCATAGGCCGATGTCAGTGACCCGGTAATTGAGTCTGGCAATTCCCGTGGCTCCGCAGCCTTCTCTCTCATAGGTAACTACACTGGAAATGGTGTTGTAAGGGAAACACCGGATACAGGATGTATTTAGCATAGAGTCAAAGGAAAATAGGAGTGAAATGTAGCTCCTGCAGAGTCAGGGGGCAGAAAAACAAACTTAGTTACAGGCATGCAGAGTTGGGAGCAGTTAAAGTAAAACAAAATCTAGGAATGTTCAGGCCTGCTCATTGTTCTCTTTATCTTCTTTGCTCTCAGTGAAAGTGTTAGTTGCTCAACTGTGTCGACTCTTTGTGACCCCCGTGAACTGTAACCCGCCAGGCTCCTCAGTCTATGGAATTCTGCAGATAAGAATACTGGAGTGGGTTGCCATTCCCTTCTCCAGGGGATCTTCCTGACCAGGGATCAAATCCAGGTCTCCTGCATTGCAGACAGATTCTTTACTGTTTGAGCCACCAACGAAGCCAAGAAAAAAACAAAACAAAACCAAAAAAACCTCATTGCTCTTTTTTCCTTATCACTGCAACAGCTCCAGGCCCTAGATCATCAGAGGAAAAAGAAGGGAGCTTTAGATGGGGTCAGACAACCCTCCTTTCAAAGTCCAGCTCTGTCGTTGATGAACTTTGTGGTATAGGCAAAGCTGAGTTTGCTCATCTGTAAAATGGGGACAATGGTCAAGCACTTTCATTTGTAAAGGGTCTAATAAACGTGGCAAAGGGTCCGAATTGCTTAGCCTAGTTTCTGAGACTTTCTCCTGAAGTCAGAAGGGGACAGACTCAAATGCTGGACTCCCTATGCAGTAGCTGGAAACCTGGGCAAGTTCATTACTCTCTTTAAGCTTCTGTTTACCTAACTGTAGTGCGGGAATAATAAGCACCAACCTAACAAATTGTTTCTGAGAATTAGTAACCAAAATATGTAAGCATTTAGCACAGTATCTGGCATGAAGTAAGCGCCCAAAAGATGTCAGCCATTTTTTGGTCTTTAAATCAGTTGAATTAAAAAATCACTTTGTTATTATTGTGTGTAGTTGTTTACAATATCATATGAGCTTCAGGTGTATAGCATAGCAATTCAATTATATATATATATATATATATTCTTTTTCAGATTCTTTTCCATTCTAGGTTATTACATAACACCGAGTGTCGTTCCCTCTGCTATACAGTGTAGGTCCTTGTTGGTTATCTATTTTGTATATTGTACTGTGTATATGTTAATCCCAGCCTCCTAATCTCTCTCTCCCCTTACCTGCTCTTTCCTGTTTGGTAACCATAGGTTTGTTTTCTGTTTCTGTGACTCTCTTCCTGTTTTAGAAATAAGTTCATTTGTGTTTTATATTTTAGATTCCAAAAATAAGCGATATCATATGATATTTGTCTTTGAAATGCCAACCATTTAAAAAGTTCAATAAATACCATTTGCTTTGCCATTGTCACTTTGTCCCATAGCCTTTTGAAAAATTAAGTGGGTGTGCATCTTGAGCATCTTATGAACTTTGAGAAGTCTGTGAATTAAGCATTCATTAAATACTTTTACATATCCTGAGTGTATGTATACTGACTATATACTCTACAGGGAGAGATACCGAACTCTATGGAGCTCAAAACCCAATTGGGTTGCAAGCAAGTGGCAAATGATTTCAAAACACTTTATCACCAGAGCCAACATAACAAACTGCAAATTGAACAGCTGCTTCAACAATTCAATTCTGTATCCATTTATTACACACTTATTAAAGGCCAGGCATACAGATGAACAAGACCTGACTTCTAGGAGTTTACAAGGCTATGGAGATACACACGACCGGCGTGACTGAGCCTGCAAGCATGCACATTACTAATACATTGATGATGATGGCTTTCCTGGTGATGATGGTTTTGATGGTGATGTTGTTGGCGCTGACAAACCTCAACAATAAGAGCTAAGATGTATAAAGAGCTGACTTGTAGACAGATGGTGGCTAAAGGGCTTTGCATACATTATCTCATTTAATACCCATAAGAACCCTTTAAGGTAAACCATGTTCTTCTTTTATGGGTGAAGAAAAGGAAGATCAGAGAGTTCAGTAATTTTCCCAAGGCACACAGCTTCTGAGTAGCAGAGTTAGACCTCAAACTCAAGCATTATTGATATTAAGACCCTGTACCCAACCGCTCAACCACTAATCACTTCTCTTCCAGAGCCAATCATAGCAGAGGAAAGAGTCGCATCCATGCTGTGATAGAGGACAAAGTGCTTGGTGGGAAGGAAGGGGAGCAAGCTAATCCTGATCGAATGACGACTGAAATCTTCACAGCTGAGCTGTCCCTGGGGCTGGGGTTTTGGGAATAAGTAGGAAGTCAATGGTAGGGGATGGAGTAGGAGAGATTCCAGATGGAGGGACCAGCCTGGACAATGCAAAGAGGCTTCACAATTCTGGATCTGGTTGGGAAACAAGAGGCTGGGTGGTTTGCTGGGAGGGAGGGCTCTTGGAGAAAGCGTTGGCGTAAAGGAGAGATGAGAGTATCTTGAGGGTCTTTGGAGGATGAGCTTTGGATATGTAGTAGTACAAAGGCTAGTAAGTCACATGCTCCTTGGTTTTTTTTATCAGCTAACAGAACTTATTTCAGGATCCATAGGGAAAGATATTTTTTTCATTTTGATACTTGGAGCTTTTTCACCGTGTTTGACCTGGAAACCAGAAGAAATGAATTTTATTGAAAGGCCAAAACCATAATGGACATGAGGTCAAGCCCAGGGATTTTTTTGCTTTCTGTTTGTAATATTTATCTGTTCGTTTATTTGACTGCACCAGGTCTTAGTTGCAGCACGTGGAAATTCGGTTCCCTGATCAGGGATTGAACCTGAGCCCCCTGCACTGGGAGCGCAGAGTCTTAGCCACTGGACCATTAGGGAAGTCCCTGGCTCAGGGTTTGAATCCAATCTCTATCACTCTCTGGCTATAGGACTTCAGACAGGTTAGTTAACACTCCTGAACCTCAGTCTTCTCCTCTACAAAATGGGTTTGTTAGGAGACTTGAACTGTTGAATATACATAAAGCATTTAAAACAATGTGTGGTACACAGCCAGCTCTCATAAAATAGCATTATTATTACTGATCATGTGTTAACTACCAATTGGCCACATGACTTTTTCTAGCTGAGCTTGGAAATCTTTATCCATTAAGGAAGGGGTCAGTCACAATATTTCTGTGACCCTTTCCAGTGTAAAATGGTTTCATCCCAAATGGCTCATTTGGTGAAGAAGCTGAAGAACATAACAACTTTTGAACTTCCTTTTCTAATAACAAAGTGAAAGTGAAAGTGAAGTCGTGTCCGACTCTTAGCGACCCCACGGACTGCAGCCTACCAGGCTCCTCCATCCACGGGATTTTCTAGGCAAAGAAAAGGTTATTATCCTAACAAAGAGTTAGGATAACTAAAGGAAATCAGTCCTGAATATTCATTGGAAGGATTGATGCTTAAACTGAAGATCCAATAGTCTAGCCATCTGATGCAAAGAACTCACTCATTGGAAAAGACCCTGATGCTGGGAAAGATTGAAGGCAGGAGGAGAAGGAGATGACAGAGGATGAGATGGTTGGATGGCATTACTGACTCAATCAATGGACATGAGTTTGAGCAAGCTCTGGGAGATGCTGAAGGACAGGGAGGCCTGGCGTGCTGCAGTCCATGGGGTTGCAAAGAGTGGGACACGACTGAGCGACTGAACAACAATGGGATAACTCAGGAGCTTGAACCTATGCAAAACCAAGAGTTTTGTCCAACCAAGCCTTCTGGGAACTGATGTACCAATATTAGCAAGACCCGTGGCCTCCTCCTCAGCCAGCTTCTGGGTTGTCAATGGAGACAGACAAAGCCTCTTCTGATTGGATTTCCAAAGCAACCTGTCCATTCCAGTGACCTCATTAGCTTATTCATCAGTTTGGGATGTGTGTGTGTGTGTGTGTGTGTGTGTGTGTGTGTGTGTGTGTGTGTGTGTGTGATGGCCCAGGGACTTCCATTAGGCAAGTGTTTTGATCAAGACACTATTTTGTCTTCACTAAGTCTCTTGCCTGCTCAGTGGCTGCAGGGTCAGCCCTGAGAGTAATTCTTCACCTGCTATCTGTCCACATCCTCAGCAGTCCCCACCCTCCTCCAGTACCCTGGGTGTTTGCCGGGAGGTTGAGTGGTTCCCATACGCTGGCTGGGTCAGAGGCCGCCTCCTGGGAGACGCACACAAGATCAGTGCCTCTCATTCAGCCCGCGGATATTTAGCTCATTAAACAGCAATAGATTCAAACAAAAAAATGAAACGGCGCACATCCTTAGCGCTAAATATGTTTCCTCCCTTTGTCTTGGTTCTATTTTTCTGAAGGGAAATGTGAGGAGCTCTGCATACAGAGAGGCTGAAGGCGTCCAGGCAGAGAGATGAGAGGAGATTGGCTCCAAGCAATATCCCGCCTAGCAGGAAGTGAGTGGTGATGAATCCATATTTCTCCATAATAAGCTGAGCCGTGGGGGCAGAGTATCCCTTCCCCAGTGCAGGGAGAGTGTCAGGCAGGGCTGGCTGTGCCTATGGGGATGTGGTCACAGTCCCTGCTCGTCTTAGCGGCAGCAGCTATCCTGCCAGCTTGGTTCCTCCAAGCCTCTTCCCTTCATGTCTTCCAGCCTTGGGAGGGCACCTGTGGGTTGCCACCTCAAAGTGGTCTAAGATCTGGGGAGTGACCTTCCCATGGCGAATGGAGCTTCTCATCTTTTTTTTAATACTTTTTTTTTTAATGTGGACCATGTTTTACAGTCTTTCTTGAATTTGTTACAATCTTGCTTCTGTTTCATGTTTTGGTTTTTTGACCTCCTGGCATGTGGGGTCTTAGCTCCTCCACCAGGGATTAAACCTGCACCCCGCTGCAGTGGAAGGTGAAGTCTTAATCCCTCGGCTGCCTGGAAAGTATCAAGCCTCTGTTCTTTAGAGCAGTAAGGATTTTAGATGGCACCAAGTCCACTTAGGCCTTGGTTTGTGGTTAGATTCTTTTTTGGATTACTTTTTATTGGTGTATAGTTGCTTTACAAGGTTACGTTAGTTTCTTGCTGTATAGCAAAGTGAGTCATGCGTGCACAGACATAGGTCCACTCTATTTAACATTTCTCTTCCATTTAGGTCACAGCAGAACGCTGAGTAGAGTTCCCTGTACTATACAGTAGGTTCTCATTAGCTACCGATTTCATGCATAGCAGTGTGTATGCGTCAGTCGCAACCTCCCAATTCATCCCACCACCCCTCTTCCTCCCTCCGTAACCCTAAGTTTGTTCTCTGCATCTGTGACTCCAATTTGCCTTGCAAATAAGCTCATCTGTACCTTTTTCTAGATTTGTGGTTAGATTCTTTACAACCCTCATATCCGGGGACTGTGAAATGATTTTTTTTTTTAATTAGAGGCTTTTTGCTACCTTTCAGAGTCTTATTCAGATTTCTGTGGCTGAGGGTCCACATACTAGCTTACACACTCTAGTAGACTTTTTTTTTTTGCTTGCCTCCAACATACCTATTTTCCGCTTATTAGTAACTGTCTGAAATGCCTAGATTAGCTTTGGGGGAACCATTGCCCCCTAGTGTTAGCTTTGGGTATGGCTCCCACTTTCAACGCAACAGTGAGCTCAGATTGTCTTGAGCCAATCAGTGTGTCCTATCGCTGGGCGTGTGACGCAGCTTGGGCCAATCATACAGAAGGCTCCAGTGAATGGGGACGGCGGTGGGGAATCCACCATTCTCCCCACCAGGAACTTGTGGAAGAGGAACCTTCATCTTTCTCCTGCATGTTGTACTCTGAGGTCAGCTGATTGAAACTGGTTCAGTCCTTTTGGCTTCCTTGATGGATGGCATCCTGGAGGTGCCACACTGGCATGCAGAGGACGCTGAATAGAGACAAGCAGGGCTGGCTCTGAGGATAGTATGATTCTCTGGAAAAAACTGCAAGTGAAGCCAGAACCAACTCGGGATACTTCACTTACCTAAGTAGACTTGTTCATTTTGGGCCAGTTTTACTCTTAGTTGCAAAGAGGGGAAATTTTGGAATAAATGGTCCTCTTAACCGCAGAAGTGGGAAAAACTAATGACCAAGCGTGTTTTATTTGGTCTTCTTTATTCCTTTTTGTTCCAACATTGCAGATTCTGGAAGAACTAATGTTTATGGAGTGAAAGTGGAAGTTGCTCAGTCCTGTCCGACTCTTTGCGACCCCATAGACTGTACAGTCCATTGAATTATCTAGGCCAGAATACTGTAGCAGGCAGCCTTTCCCTTCTCCAGGGGATCTTCCCAACCCAGGGATCGAACCCAAGTCTCACACTTTGCAGGCAGATTCTTTACCAGCTGAGCCACAAGGGAAGCCCGATGTTTATGGAGAATATGTGCTAAGCGTTAACTTACAGGTTATGACTTGTTGAGACCCCCAAACAACCCAATGAGGAGTGGACTGTTATCAGTTCCATTTACAGATGAGAAGACTGAGGCACTCCGACGTTAAGTAATTTGCCCAAGGTCACAGAATGGTAAGTGACAGAGCCTCAGTTTAATCCGACAGGCAGCTTCTCACATCGCCCACAACCCTCGTATTCCATGACTACAATTTCCAGATGCAGAGCCAATGACTGTTTCCCACTGGGAACTATCAAGCATCCAGCCAATTTCATTGCCCAGAGCTTTCTCAGCTTTTCTCAGTTCCATCTCCTTTGCCCAAACGATAATTGTCTGTTGTAGTCTTCAATCATCTTACCTTCTCCTCCCAGTCTGACACTCTGGTTTCTGTAACATACATCTCCGTAGCTCCATATTAGAATGTCATCAGCCCACTCCCACCACCCTTCAGCACTTGGCTTTTTTAGAAGAGTCCCAAATGTAAAGTTTACAGCATCAAGAAGCAATGAGTGGGATTAGATTCCTTGCAGTGAACATTTAACACTCCTGCAGGTTTAGATCCACGTATTGAAATCTTCAGTTTGCAACACGCCGGTTTTGCCCAGGTCCCAGGGAGAGTGAGGAATCCCTCATTGCTCCTCTCTGTATTCTGCCAGTTGCATCCTCCAGGCTCCATCTTAACCATATGAATAACCACTCTCCCAATTCCCCAGTCAGGGAGTCCTCCAGATCCTCATATTTACTCTTCCCACACTTTGATAGTCCCTAAGAGCAGCTTCCTGGTGCTGCTATGGCCCATGCCTTTATGCCATGCAGAGAAAAGAATTTGAGTTGGATTCTGCCAATTAGGGGTAGTAAGAGAGTAATGAAAAGGGGCACATGTTGGCAAGAGGAAGGAAATTGTCTAGAGTATCAAACCTCTGAGTTGACTGATACCCAGGCTTTCCAAATGCTCACCATCCTCTAGAATCTCCTGCCAAGCGTATGAGAAGAATGTGCTATTTCTATCACACACCCCAGCCATCCTGTCTCTTATCTATTCCGTCTCTATCAAGCAGTGATTGGCTTATCTGTTCAAATAAACACATACATATGATTTTACATTAGAAGCTACCTTTTGTAAATTACATAAGAAAACCTTCAGATCTTGACTGAACCAGATATATCCTAGTTCTATTCACTCATCAACTGAAATGTGTATTGATCCACCCATCTATCGATTCATCCAACAAAACTTGATTGAACACTTCTATGTGCCACTGTATTAAGGAAACAAAGATGAAAAAAATATAAATATATTTTTCCCTTGGAGCTCACACTTTAGTAGAAGAGAGACAAATAAACAGAGTATTTCAGTCCATTTAAGGAAACATTTTAACAGAGTTAATTGCAGGGTGTCATAGGAGCAGCTGAATCTCCCATACTTTGGCCACCTGTGCGAAGAACTGACTCATTAGAAAAGATCCTGATGCTGGGAAAGATTAAAGGCAGGAGAAGGGGCCAACAGAGGATGAGATGGCTGGATGGCATCACTGATTCAATGAACATGGAGTTTGAGCAGGCTCTGGGAGTTGGTGATGGACAGGGAAGCCTGGCATGCTGCAGTCCATGGAGTTGCAAAGAGTCAGACATGACTGAGCTACGGAAGTGAACTGAACTGAAAGGAGCAGAAAAGAAGGGCTATGCTTTGGGGGTCAAGAAGGGCTTCTTAGAAAAGGTGAGAATTCGAATTAACAACTGAGAATCACTGTAGCAGACAGCATGGCTCTCTAGCATCTGTCTTCTCCTTTGTCCTTCTGGCAATAGAACCTACAAGGTTTTAGCTGGTCATAATGGCCAAAGATTCACTTCCAGGCTCTCTTATATCTTTCTGTAGGCGTGAGACTAAATGTTGTCAATAGGGCATGAGTGAAAGAGACGGTGTGCAGTTTGATTATGACATTTTTTTTAAAAAAAAAAGGTCTCTTGGTCTCTGCTTTCTCTTTCTCATTCTCCTTGGGTTGGAATGTAGATGGGGTGGAAATGATTTAGTTTTGACCATAGGGATAATGCTCTAGTGAGTGACAGAGCCATTAAGACGGAAGGAAACAGAGTCCCTGGAAGACTATGGAGCAAAGGCGCCCATCAACCCTGGGCCTCTTATATGCAGGCACCCCTTTATAAGAGCAGCTTAACCTGTGCGTGTGTGCGTGCTAAGTTGCTTCAGTCGTGTCTGACTCTTTGCGACCCTACAGACCATAGCTCACCAGGCTCCTCTGTCCATGGGATTCTCCAGGCAAGAATACTGGAGTGGGTTGCCGTGTCCTCCTCCAGGGGATCTTCCCAAGCCAGGGATCGAACCTGTGTCTCTTATGTCTACCTGCATTGGCGGGCAGGTTCTTTACCGCTAACACCACCTGGGAAGCCCTACCTTTATAAAATAATGCCCACCCACCCCCCACCACACACACAACAGGCTTAACGCTGCACAAGAAATCCAGCATGATTAGCTATTACAATGTCCCCTCCCCTTTGGCAAGGATGATCTAGAAATATTGGGTGGTTATTGTACACTATTTCTGGAGTATCTGGGAATGACTGAAACACCGGATTCTGGTGAGAGTATTAAGTCTTAGGCACAATGAGCACCCCCATCACACAGCCAGGGATCCCTACTAGTCCTTCCACTGGGGCTCCATCCTGCAGGTTGCAGGGAGGTGGAGTGGTCCTAAGGGATAGAACAGGTGAGCCTCGCTCTGCTTCTCAGCTTGTGATTTGAGCTGCCTCTGCCACCCACCTACTTCCTGGCACCTTCTTCCCCTTGGACCTGGTGCTGATTGTGGAGATGTTATATATCATCTTCAACTTCTGCAGTTCAAAGGTAGATTCCTGGTCTTATTTCTGAGCCTTCCTATGGCACGGTAGTCTTGACACTGTATCCCACTCAGTCCTCTTGAATTGAATCTCTGGATCCTAGGTCTTTCCTAATCTCATGTACCTTTCATTCATGTTCCCAGAACCTGGTCTTCACTGTGACCCTCGGTTCCTCCTGCTCAAATGAAACCAACTGTTTTGATTCCTATCTGTCTATCTGTACTGATTTCTGCCCAGCACCCCATTCAAATCATCTTGGGGGAGTTTCTGAGCTGCTTTATAATTGGAGCCACAGAGCAATCTTAATACATCATGACCATTCTTTCTTCTTCTATCTAGCCACATGACAGAGCCACATGACCTCCCACCTTCACTCTTCAGGATAAATATTGGCAAATGAAGAATGCCAAAGGCAAAGAGATTCTTTCACCATCCTCTAACATTTTCCAGTGAATATCAGGCAGTAAACTAGAAGGCAGTCAGCTGACTCAGTCTCAGAAAATATCTACAGGCACTGGGGCAGGTAGCTGAGAGTCTCCAGGGGGTCTTTACTCCATGAAATTTGTCTATATGAGCTCCAGCCCTTATGGACCAAAAAAAAGAGACAACTGCAGGATTTGTGATGAATCTGTGGACCCAGAATAGACTCAGAACCCTGCTCTGCCGTAACTTTTGTCTCCAAGCCCTGGGTGGCCTGGAGCCCCCACCCTCTCATTCTTTGTTTCCATAGTGTTCTCCCAGCCCTGGTGCATGTCGCTAAGATACCATTGCTCACACATGATGTGCTGAACAGTCATGACTTGTGAATGTATCTCTCTCCCCTGCAGGGTGAATCATACATCTTCCTGTCTCCAGAAACTAGCACAGCACCTGGCACATGGGAAGGGTTTACAAAAGGAATGAAACCTCAGAAAACACCACTGGCATGCTAGCCACAGATCCTTCTGAGAGCCCTCTGAGCACCAAATTGTCAACTACAAATTGGCACTCATCATGGGTACTTGCCATCTACCTCTACAAGGATTAAATCCTGTGCTGCTCCAGCGGCTGATTTTTAACACCCCCTGAAAGGAGTTCATGGTGGAGAGCAGAAATGAGGCACTCTGTGCTGGAGGGGGCGGGGGCAGGGGGGACTAGCAGGGCAGGTCTTCAGATAATTAGATATTTTCAGCAGCCAATTTTATGAGCCCAAGTCTTGTATCTCTTCATATCTAGAAAAGCACTAAAATCCTTCCTGGTGACTACCACTCCTTGTGACTAGCAGAAGTCTTCTGTGAAAAAATACCTGCTTGATCGTATGCATTCCCCTTTCATGAAAATCACATGCATATATACTGACCCTCCCCCCTACCCCTTTGGAGCAGTTTCTCAGAGCTATCTGAGGTGCTGTCTCCCAGGCTATAGTCCTCATTCTTCCCCCAATAAAACTTAACTGGTGTGAAATGAAAATATTTCCTGCCATATCAATACACAAGAAAGGTCACAGCCATCAGGGATTTCTGGCCTCCAGATGTGAATGAGTGCTGCTGAAATGGAACGCAATGCCTGTGATCCAGATGCTGCCACCCTCTACTGTGATTGCTGAGGAGCTGGGAGATGGGGGAATGAGGGGCGGGGTATGCAAGAAGCAGCCATCTGCCGCCTTTGCCCCTCCTCCTTAAGGTGAACCAGGAAACAGGATTTGGTCCCAGGTAGCTGAGGTGCATGTGAAAGGAATGAATTCGGTGAGCCCAGAGGCTTGCATCTTCCCATATAGAGAATGCTACATTCCTTAATTTGATATCGGATTTTTCTTACCTCACAGTAATCTTTGATGTTCAGACTGCCTGCTCCCTTCGTTGCAAACTTGCATATAACCTGACTCCCCCTCCAGCCTCCTGGAACAGTTTTCTCAGAACTACAGAGATGCTGTCTCCTGGGCTCAGGTCCTAAACATTCCCATCAAATAAAATAACTCTCTACTTTCAGGTTGTGACTATATTTTTTAGTCGACACTGGCAACTCTCGTGTTGTGCTTTTTTTTTTTTTAAGTCAACAAAATCATAAAACAGTCTAGTTGTGAAATTCAGGATGCCCCTGGCATTCCATCCTTGGTCTTCACATACCACATCCCAGCATGTGCCAGCAAATGCCCTGAAACCTGCTGATGCTCATTATCCCCATCCCAAGACGCCTCACTCTGAAGCCTGCTTCCCATTCGGTGAAACCTGCCTTCCTCTCTGCATCTTTGGAACTTTAGACAGGTCCTTGGACCATTGGTGCTTACTCAATGACCCTGGTACCTTAGATGATTCACACCCCATTTCTAGCCAGATCCTATGAAGCCTCTCACTCACTCCAGGCATCCTTGTGTGATGGGGTAAGGGTCTGTATAATAAAGTATTTAAACACAAATGGGGGGCTACTTGCTGTCCACAGCTGGGAAAGACATTTGAATAGGAGATTTCAATTAAAAAATACTCATGCAGGGACTTCCCTGGTGGTCCAGTGGCTAAGGCTCCTTGCTTCCAAAGCAGAGAACCTGAGTTCAATCCCAGATCAGGGAACTAGATCCCACATGCTGCAACTAAAGAGTTCACATGCCTCAATTAAAGACCCTGCATGCCACAATGAAGATCAAAGTTACCACATTTGCAGCTGAGAACCTGTGCAGCCAAATAAGTAATACATTAATAAATATTAAAAAAAAATACCTCATCCAGATTCCTTGATGACACTACCCCTGCCTTTTCTTTCATTCTTTTTTCCCCCTCTTTAAATGTTTTTATGACACTGGTAAAGACTTTCCTGTGGCTCAGATGGTAAAGAATCTGCCTGCAATGCAGGAGACCTGGGTTTGATCTCTGGTTTGGGAAGTTCCCTTGGAGAAGGAAGTGGCTACCCACTCCAGTACTCTTGTCTGGAGAAGTGCATGGACAGAGAGCCTGGCGGGTTATAGTCCATGGGTTTGCAAAGAGTTGGATACAACTGAGTGACTAACACAATACACACTATAGTATAACACTGGTAAGTAAGTGCCTGGAAACCAAACTCTCCTGTTGGGCTCACCACCTGGAACTTGACACTGAACCCTCAGATAACCCCCTACCGTCTAAGCACTTGGATGAAGCTCAAGGTAGCAACCCCAGATCCTCCTGAGTCACCAGAGTCCCTGACTCATGATTTCCTACAGTTCACAAGTACCAAGACACTTTGCTGAGAAAGGTCTGCATAGTCAAAGCTATGGTTTTTCCAGTAGTCCTGTATGGATATGAGAGTTCGACCACAAAGGAGGCTGAGCACCAAAGAACTGATGCTTTCAAACTGTGATGCTGGAGAAGACTCTTGAGCATCCCTTGGACAGCAAGGAGATCAAACCAGCCCATCCTAAAGGACATCCAGCCTGAATATTAATTGGAAGGACTGATGCTGAAGCTGAAGCTCCAATCCTTTGGCCACCTGATGCAAAGAGCTGACTCATTAGAAAAAAACTTGATGCTAGGAAAGAGTGAAGGCAGGAGGAGAAGGGGGTGACAGAGGATGAGATAGTTGGATGGCATCATTGACCCAATGGACATGAGTTTTAGCAAACTCTAGAAGTTGTGATGGACAGGAAGGCTGGTATGCTGCAGTCCACGGGGTCACAAAGAGTCGAACACAACTTGGAACAGCAATAACAACAAGCAGACACTTCTTTTCTGCTTAGGAAGATACGTCTCCCTTTAAGTGTTTTGTTTGCCTTCAAGTCCATTTGAATACAAAAATACAATGGAATTCCATTAAAAGAATGTCTGGGGCCTGCGACACCAGGATAAAAGACGGGAAATTGCCCTATTCTTTATGCAGCAGCTCCACTTGGAGCTGACAGTTCCTGGATAACTTCAGGGAGCAGGCTGTTAAAAAAACAAGTGGGCCATATTTCATGCTGGCTTCCACTCTCCCCTGGCTGTTTTTACTAGGAGCACAGGGGACCGTTAGAGCAATAATACACCAGGCTGCTTTATAGTGCTTTCCCCCAAAAGCTGAATTTTCATAATTGTTCAACAGGAAAATTGTTCCTTGGGCTGAAAGTGTAAATGCCTCAGCCACTGTGGGAAAGGTACTTTGAGGGTAGGCTTGGATGACAAGAGAGCTTAGAAATTCCAGAGTTGGAAAGGGGTGACCCCTCACTTGAAATATGAGTGGTGTGGGACCCAGAGAACAGAAGGGATGGATGCCCAGCCATATAAAAAGTGGCAGCAGAGGCAGGACCATAAACTGGACCCCTGACTCTCTGGTCCTGAGCTATTCCGCTTCCCTCCTGCCTGACTTATGAGGGGATGTGTAGGAAGGTTCCATACCTGAGTATTCTTCTTGTTATGCTGAAGTCAAATCTCTCTCTTAAAAAAAAAATTATTTTATTTATTTATCTGGCCGCATCAGGCCTTAGTTGTAGCAGCAGACTCTTTGTTGCTCTAGCCTGGGCTCCGGAGCTCATGGGCTCAGCAGCTGTGGTGCGAGAGTTCGGTTGCCCCATGACATATGGGGTTTTAGCTCCCTGACCAGGGATCAAATGCGCATCTTGTGTATTGCAAGGCAGATTCCCAACCACTGGGTCACCAGAGAAATCCCAAAGTCAAATCTGTAAGGACCAGCCAGAGAAAGTGTGCTCCGGCTGAAGCTAGAGAGGATATAGACAGATTTATGGAAGAACTTCTTGAGCATCCGGGCATTGGGATCTAGGGTTGAGAGACTTCCAGGCACACACAGATTCTTTCCTTGAATGGGATTATATTTTTAAAAGAATGTTGGAGGAAAAAAGTGTGAATTTGGAAAGGATGATCGAAGTGACGAAACAGATGGAGAATAGGCGACATGATGGACATTTCCACCAAAACATTTAAAGGTGGGAAAACCATGAACTCCCAAAGTGGGGAAGGGGTATTGTACTAGAGAGCTGGGCAGGTCTTGTCCAGGACTAGGATTCTAGGCTTATCTCTTAGCTCTTCCTCAGTTCTCAGGACTGATAACTCAAAGGTATAGCTTTCTTTTTTTCTTTTGTTTGGGATACAGAGCCTGTGTTTTTGAGAACCAGAGGAATGAATTAGTAGCTATGGTCTGCATCCCCTACTTTCTCTATCACTGCCCAGCCAGGGTGAATTCTGAATTTCCAGAATATTACTGAATGAATGAATGAATAAATAAATCAGTGATCAAAGAAGAGCTGCAGAGAGAGATGATGGTGGTGATTTTGAAGGCAAAGACCTTTATTCTCTCCTCTGTGTCCCAGATGGAAAAATATAATACCAACTAATTTATGCATAAATTAAGAGTCCCCACCAAATTAATCTTCCAAGTATTGAGGTTAGCTCCTTTAAACAAAAAAACCTTTTGTTTCTGTTCTTTTGATTTGAAAACACTTTAATCCTATTACATACTTCTAAAACAAGGCTTATGAGACACAAATATTATTTTTACTCTGTTTCAGAACATTAATAAAATACAAATAATAATAAAATACCATCATACATTTTTCCATGGTGCTTTATAAAGATGATATAACTTAAATATGCAATCTTATTTATTCTTCACAACATTATTTAAATTATGTATTTATGTGTATGTATATGAGCTTTCTCCTGCCAATGCAGGAGATGGGGTTTGATCTCTGGGTCAGGAAGATCCCCTGGAGCAGGAAACAGCAACCCACTCCAGCATTCTTTCCTGGGAAATCCTACGGACAGGGGAGCCTGGCAGGCTACAGTCTATGGGGACACAAAAGAGTCGGCCATGATGTAGGGGCTAAAAAACAACAACAAAAGCATATATATTCTCCTCATTTAAGTAGATAAAGAGACTGTGGATCAAAAAAAAAAAAATCCATTTTTTCAATGCCATGAAAAGCCAGTAAGAGTTAAAGTCAGATCTCAGATACACATTTTCTGATTGCATGGGTATTGTCTAAGCTGAGAATAAATGTCTCTTACTGCTTCCCAGGGCATGGCCTGATCAGGAGTCAGCTAGAAGCAGACTGGAGAATGAGGGATATTGGGCTTAACCAACAAGTTGGTGAATAAAGGAAGATGGCCAGGGCAATGGGGGGAAAGATCCTGGTGGGAGGCCTGGACCACAGAAAAGAGAGGTGGCCAAGAGTTAATGTCGGCATCAAATGGTGTGAAAGTTTAGCTGGACACATGGTACTGCACCCTGAGTGGAGGGCAGGGCCTGGCAGAAGGAAGCTCTTGGCAGGGGTCATGCTCAGAGATGGGTGCTTATGGATGCCCTGAGGGGCCTAGAGCCAGACCCCGGAGCAGGGTCCAGCCTCAGGGGCTCCAGACCAGGGTAGACAAGACACAGTGTGTGGGTCTCAGCCAGGCGGGCTGGGGTTCAGGGCAGGGAGACAGGCCAAGCAAAAGGACAGAGATCATGAGGAACTGGGGCAGCAGGCAGGGGTGCCAACGTGGCCTGTGCACCTGGGCCTCAGGCCCTGCAGGTTCCCCAGCTCACCAGTGCCTGGACACACACCATTCTGAGATTCTTCCCAGCCCCTCCTCTGAGTGGCCAGTCACCCCAGAACTGCAAGGGGACATCTGTGTCCAGGCAAGGCCTACAGCAGGAACCCTGTCACCAGTCATCTTTGCCCCCTTTGGGGGCAGCAGAGTGACCAGCGGACTCGAGGAGCACGGTTTGGAGATGGAGAGGTGGAGAGTCTTGGCTGTAGACTCGAGATTCTCACTAGCTATGACCTTGAACCAAGCACACGATCTAACCAAACAATTGTTGCTGTTGTTCAGTTGCCAAGCTGTGTCTGACCCTTTGCGACCCCATGCACTGCAGCATGCCAAGCCTCCCTGTCCTTCACCATCTCCCAAAGTTTGCCCTAATTTAGGTTTATTGAATGGGGGATGCCATCCAACTATCTCATCCTCTGTTGCCCTCTTCCCTTCTCCCTTCAATCTTTCCCATCATCAGGATCTTTTCTGATGAGTCGGCTGTTCTGAACAATATGGTGAAAATAATAACAGCCATTCTTCCTTTGGGGGTTAGCGTCTGACCTGATACCATAATAGAAATATATAAGGAAGCTCTCCCTTCCTTTGAAAATATGGTCGGTTCTTCTCGTCTGCTTAACTTTGAAGATGGAGAACGGACGATTTGGACTTTTCCATACTTTTAATGCAGGAGCAAAAGTACTACCTATCTGTGATGTGCCGGGCGCTGTGCTCAGTGTCCCAGGAAAGCAGGTATGACTACAAGCTTGGGCTTTGAAGGCCAGGTTGGGGAGTTAACACCAGTCAGGGAGACAAATGCCCAGCCAGTTATAATGCAAACTGCAAGGTGGAATGATATAAGAGCTGAAAGGCAGTGTTTGTGTGGAGTGGTTGTATGGGCTCAGTTGTTGTTCAGTTGCTAAGCTGTGGCCAACTCTTTGTGACCCCATGGACCGCAGCATACCAGGCTTCCCTGTCCTTCACTATCTCCGGGAGCTTGCTCAAACTCATGTCCATTGAGTCGGTGATACCATCGAAACATCTCATCCTCTGTTGCTCCCTTCTCCTCCTGCCTTCAGTCTTTCCCAGCACCAGGGTCTTTTCCAGTGAGTCCGCTCTTTGTTTCACATAGCCAAAGTATTGGAGATTCAGCGTCAGTTCTTCCAATGAATATTTATGGAAGTATGGACTCAGAACCAAGGAAAGTGTATTTTGATCAAGGAGATTCAGGAAGAGGCTCATGGAGCAGCTGGTGTCTGAGCTAGGCCATGGAGAAGAGCTGGAACTGAGGATCATAGTAGAATCCAGCTCGGAAACTGTCAACTGTGGGTTTGGGTCTTAACTAGTTTATAAGGCTCTAAACTAATGCATCTAAATGAAGACTGTACATCTGAAGCACCCAGGGATCGTATAGGTAATTTGCAAACGGCCAGATTCCTTTCAGATCCCCAGTTTCAGGTCCCTAAGGGTGGAGCCTGGGTGTTTGCATATTGAAGAGGCCCCCATTTCCTCCTCTACCCCACCAACCCAGGTGATTCTGATGAGGGGTTTTGGTGAAGAGCCAAGTCCTAAACCATTCCCAATCTTTAGCATGGTTAACCAGCTCCTGGCGATCTTATTCAAAGGCAGATTCCTGGGCCATTCCATCAAAGATTCTGATTCAAAGGGTCTGAATTGAGGCCTGAGACCCTGCATTTCTAACACACTCTCCTTGGATGCTGATGCTGCAGATCTGGGGACCACACTTTGAGCTGTCGTTGTCGTTCAGTCACTAAGTCATGCCCAACTCTTTGCGACCCCATGGACTATAGCATGCCAGGCTTCCCTGTCCTTTACTGTCTCGCCAGAGGTGCTCTAACTCATTCCATTGAGTCGATGATGCCATCCAACCATCTCATCCTCTGCCACCTCCTCCTCTTCTTGCCCTCAATCTTTTCCAGCATCATTTTGAGTAACAGGGCTTTTTTAAACCATCACCTGGCTCTGGTGGTTCTGGCTAGGATGCTAAGACCCAGAGTGAACAGGTCCCCTTAATGAGGAAATGCTTTGGAAAGCAGACGCATGCTTCTGCATCCTGGACCTTTAAGAAATCACATTCAGTCACCTGGAAATCCACCAGGCCAGCCCAGAGGGATTTCAAGCACCCCATCTTTGCCCTCTGTGCTTGCTTCTCCTGCCTCTAGTTCCCCACCAGCCCCTGCTTCTCAGTGGTGTTCCTGTATAATGCTCCTGGATCTTGGACATCCTGCCTGCTCTGCCCAAGGATCTTACAAATTTGTTTCACACCTTTTTATGGGCAGTCCACCAGCCACACAGCAAAGCGTTGGTTTAGTGGCAGCAGAGAGTTTGGCTCAGAAAACAGGTGATCTGTCCATCTTCTTTTTGACACCCAGGAAAGACTGGCCCAGTGACTTTGGGTCCTGTTTGTTCTCCACATGTTTTTGATCAGCTTCATTTTTTGAAAAATATTGTTCATGAGAGCAATTTAGTCAGAGTGAAGAAACTCTTCCAAGCCCTTTGTGTTAGGAAAAATTACCTGGAAAGAATTGGTGAGCTAGCTGACCGACCCTGGGATTTGGTCATTGGAACAAGTTAGCTGTTGACAGATGATGCCTGCCTTTTAGAATCTAACACCATAGGCCTTGCATTGTGGGTTTTCACTAATTCAGTGGATCTTGGCCGGCTCCCTGCTTTCAGCCCTGGGGAAAAGTCTTAATCTCACCAGAAGTGCTTTTCAGAAACAACATCTTCATGCATTTCAATTAAATTATACAGTTTTTTTTTTTTAAAGATTTTCTCTCCTTTTTTCTCCTTCCTTTTTGTGGAATCAAGTCTTTTGTGCTGGAAAAAATAATAGATGAAATGCTGGAAATGAAGAGATAAATTAGATTTGATCAGCTTTCCTCAAACCACTCGGTGGAAGAGGCATAGCTCTAACTATGATACTATGCATTGTCACAGGGGTCCTGAGTACAGTGTATAGGAAAGGGACTAATTATTTTTGGCTTATGGAAGTTTTATGGAAAAAGAGATACTGCTTTTTTTGCACAAGAATAGTCAGGCTTTAAAGGAATTAATCTTCAAATTATACAAATAGCTCATATAGCTCAACATAAAAAAAAAAAAAAATCAAAAATGAGCAGGAGCTCTAAATAGACATTTCTCCAAAGAAGACATACAGATGGTCAAAAGAAAAGGTACGTAAAAGATGCTCAACATCACTAATTATCAGAGATATACAACTCAAAACTACAATGATCACACTTCAGTCAGAATGCATCTTTAAAAAGTCCTAAAATAACACATGTTGGAGAGGATTTTGAAAAAAAGGAACTCTTCTATACCTTTGGTGGGAATGTGAACTGATACAGCTAGTATGGAGAACAGCATGGGAGTTCCTTTAAAAACTGAAAATAGAGCTAATATGATCCTGCAGTCCCACTCCTGGGCATGTATCTGGAGAAAATCATAATTCAAAAAGATACATGCACCTTGATGTTCACTGAAGCACTATTTGCAATAGCCAAGACATGGAGATAACTTAAATGTTTACTGACAGATGAATGCATGAAGAAGATGTGAAAAAATATATATATAATGGAATATTATGCAGCCATAAAAAAGAATGAAAGGATGTACCTAGAAGTTATTATACTAAGTGAAGTAAGCCAGAGAAAGACAAATATCATATGATATCACTTATACATAGAATCTTAAAAAAGTGAAACAAATACATTTATATACAAAACATAAATAGATTCACAGACAGAAAACAAACTTATGGCTACCAAGGGAAAAGGGTGGGAGGAATAAATTAGGAATTTGGGATTGACATATACACATTACTATATAGAAAATAGATAAACAACAAGACCTTACTATAGCACAGAGAACTATACTCAATATTTTATAACAACCCATAAGAGAAAAGAATCTGAAAAAGAACACACACATATATATGTATGTGTGTGTGTATATATATATAAGTAATATATCTGAATCATTTTCTGTATACCTGAAACTAACACCACATTGTAAATCAACTACAATTTAAAAAAAGAAGAAAAAGAATGGTCAGGCTTTGAGAGGGTAACAACATTTGAATAAATACAAGAAATATATGGTAATTATAAGGTTGAATATGCATCACACCTCTTAGATAACCACAATGGAGGTTTTGATAATACTAATGATAGTAACAACAAATGTCTTTTGAATACTTTCTACATGCCAAGTACTGTGTTAAATAATTTATATGCGTTATCTAATTTAATGAAATCTTCCTCACAAGCCTACAAATTGACAATATTGCCCCATTTTATATAGGAGTATACTGAGGCATTCAGATGCTTATAGCTTTCCTTTTCTCCTTCGCTTTTCATTTCTCTTCTTTGCACAGCTATCTGTAAGGCCTCCTCAGACAGCCATTTTGCTTTTTTGCATTTCTTTTCCATGGGAATGGTCTTGATCCCTGTCTCCCGTACAATGTCATGAACCTCAGTCCATAGTTCATCAGGCACTCTGTCAGATCTATCAGATCTTCTGCTAACAGAAGCAGAAGATATTAAGAAGAGGAGGCAAGAATACACAGAAGAACTGTACAATAAAGATCGTCATGACCCAGATGATCAAGATGGTGTGATCACTTACCTAGAGCAAGACATCCTGGATGTGAAGTCAAGTGGGCCTTAGAAAGCATCACTATGAACAAAGCTAGTGGAGGTGATGAAATTCCAGTTGAGCTATTTCAAATCCTGAAAGATGATGCTGTGAAAGTGCTGCACTCAATATGCCAGCAAATTTGGAAAACTCAGCAGTGGCCACAGGACTGGAAAAGGTCAGTTTTCATTCCAATCCCAAAGAAAGGCAATGCCAAAGAATGCTCTAACTACTGCACAATTGCACTCATCTCTCAAGCTAGTAAAGTAATGCTCAAAATTCTCCAAGCCAGGCTTCAGCAATATGTGAACCATGAACTTCCAGATGTTCAAGCTGGATTTAGAAAAGGCAGAGGAACCAGAGATCAAATTGCCAACATCCACTGGATCATGGAAAAAGCAAGAGAGTTCCAGAAAAACATCTATTTCTGCTTTATTGACTATGCCAAAGCCTTTGACTGTGTGGATCACAATAAACTATGGAAAATTCTGAAAGAGATGGGAATACCAGACCATCTGACCTGCCTCTTAAGAAACCTGTATGCGGGTCAGGAAGCAACAGTTAGAACTGGACATGGAACAACAGACTGGTTCCAAACAGGAAAAGGAGTACGTCAAGGCTGTATATTGTCACCCTGCTTATTTAACTTCTATGCAGAGTACATCATGAGAAACACTGGGCTGGAAGAAACACAAGCTGGAATCAAGATTGCCAGGAGAAATATCAATAACCTCAGATATGCAGATGATACCACCTTTATGGCAGAAAGTGAAGGGGAACTAAAAAGCCTCTTGATGAAAGTGAAAGAGGAGAGTGAAAAAGTTGGCTTAAAGCTCAACATTCAGAAAACTAAGATCATGGCATTTGGTCCCATCACTTCATGGGAAATAGATGGGGAAACAGTGGAAACAATGTCAGACTTTATATTGGGGGGCTCCAAAATCACTGTGGATGGTGACTGCAGCCATGAAATTAAAAGATGCTTACTCCTTGGAAGGAAAGTTGTGACCAACCTAGATAGCATACTCAAAAGCAGAGATACTACTTTGCCAACAAAGATCCATTTAGTCAAGGCCATGGTTTTTCCAGTGGTCATGTATGGATGTGAGATTTGGACTGTGAAGAAAGCTGAGTGCCGAAGAATTGATCCTTTTGAACTGTGGTGTCGGAGAAGACTCTTGAGAGTCCCTTGGACTGCAAAGAGATCCAACCAGTCCATCCTAAAGGAGGTCAGTCTTAGATGTTCATTGGAAGGACTGATGCCGAAGCTGAAACTCCAGTACTTTGGCCACCTCATGGGAAGAGTTGACTCATTGGAAAAGACCCTGATGCTGGGAGGGATTGGGGGCAGGAGGAGAAGGGGTCTACAGAGAATGAGATGGCTGGACGGCATCGCTGACTGGATGGACATGAGTTTGGGTAAACTTTGGGAGTTGGTGATGGACAGGGAGGCCTGGTGTGCTGCAATTCATGGGGTCACAAAGAGTTGGACACGACGGAGCGACAGAACTGAACTGAACTGAACTGAACTGATACTGAGGCAATATTGGAGGGAGAAATATCTACAACCTTAGATATGCAGATAATACCACCCTAACGGCAGAAAGTGAAGAACTAGAGTCTATTGATGAAGGTGAAAGAGGAGAGTGAAAAAGCTGGCTTAAAACTCAACATTCAAAAAACTAAGATCATGGTATCCAGACTCAAAACTTCATGGAAAATAGATGGGGAAAAAGTGGAAACAGTGGCAGATTTTATTTTCTTGGGCTCCAAAATCATTGCGGATGGTGACTGCAGCCATGAAATTAAAAGATGCTTCTTCCTTGGAAGAAAAGCTATGACAAACCTAGATAACATATTTTAAAAACAGAGACATCACTTTGCTGACAAAGGTCTGTATAGTCAAAGATATGGTTTTTCCAATAGTCATGTACAGATGTGAGAATTGGACCATAACGAAGGCCAAGCACCAAAGAACTGATGCTTTTGAACTGTGGTGGTGGAGAAGACTCTTGAGAATCCCTTGGACGGCAAGGAGATCAAACCAGTCAAACCTAAAGGAAATCAAGCCTGAATATTCAATGGAAGAACTGATGCTGAAGCCGAAGCTCCAATCCTTTGGCCACCTGAAGAGTCAACTCACTGGAAAAGACCCTAATGCTGGGAAAGATTGAAGACAGAAGGAGAAGGGGGTGACCGAGGATGAGATGGTTGGATGGCATCACTGAATCAATGGACATGAGTTTGAGCAAACTCTGGGAGACAGTGAAGGACAGGCAAGCCTGGCAGTCCACGGGATCACACAGAGTAGGCCACAACTGAGCGACTGAACAAGACAGAGGTTTAGAGATTCCTTAGGTCACTCACTCAAGGTCATATGGTTCTGAAGTCAGGAATTTACACCAGTGACTATTAACTGGTATTACTTGCTTAACACTCACTGTGTATCAGGCACTTTGCATGATCATTTTTTTTAATCTTTAAAGCAACCTTATAAAGCAGATATTACAGTACCATTTTATAGAGGAAGATGCATGTGCTGAGAAGTGAGTTTTACACATTTATACAGTCTTTAAATGGAAGGACTGGGATTAGAAACTAGGTCTGTCTGAGCTCCAAAGCTTATCTTCTTTTAACCTTGCTAGATTTTTGCCCTTTCATTGGATCCTGCAATGTCTTAACCCAAAGAGGTGAAGGTAAACATGATTGTTCCCAAAGGGCTGCCTGGGGAAAGCCTGTGCACTTTTGCATTGGAATGATTGTTCGGCATTTGCTTAAGGCTGGAGGTGCCAATGGCATGAACAATTGCCTGGAGGAGGAAAGAAATAAGAAAGCCTGGGGCTCAGAGGGGTGAGAAAGGAGGTAAGAAACTGAGGCAAGCTGCTAAATGACGGGATGGTTTGGGTGAGAGGATGGGGTGGGGTGCAGGCAGCCTGGGGCTCTGGAGTCCTGCAGTCCTGGGTTCTAATCCAGGGGGACTTTGACCTAGGTACTTCACCTTTCTGAGCCCCAGTTTTCTCAACCACAGAATGGGAATACTAACACCTTTCTTGTCACATTGTGGTGAAAAATAAATGAGCCAGTGGAGCTGACCCATGGGCATGCAATAATCAGTAAGTACCTTCTTGCTGCCCTGTTTACGTCGGCTCCTGCTGACTCTGATTAGGCTATAAGAGAAAAAAGCCTAATTTCTTGAACAGGAAGGATTTGATTCCAGCAGGAGGCCCTGGGGCATGGACTGGCATGGGGGACCCAGGAATAATATCCATTTGTCTGGCTCTTTCTCCAGGCCAGAATGCTGATTTCTGGAGCCTTCATCCAAGCACTAAATCCATCTAATTGGTTTGAAAAGCACTGGGCGGATAAACATGCCGTCAGCCCACCACTGTAATAATGTCAATGACATTTATGCCTGAGATGAAGGATGCAGAATGAATGGAGATTAGACCCCAGGTACCCTGCTATGAATGACAGCCCAGACAAGACACTTCTGAGTCAGGAAATGCCAGCCTCTGGGAGGTGGGGGTTTAGGGGTGTAGCAGGCAAGGATGAGCCCTTACATGGGGCTTACAGGCTCAATTAGAAAGTAGATCAGATTTCAGATGGTAAAGAATCTGCCTGTACTTCAGGAGACCAGGGTTTGATCCCTGGGTCAGGAAGATCCCCTGGAGAAGGAAATGGCAACCGACTCCAGTATTCTTGCCTGGAGAATTCCATGGATAGAGGAGCCAAGCAGGCTACAGTCTGTGGGGTTGCAAAGAGTCAGACATGACTGAGCAACTTCACTTTCTTTACTTTCAGATTTGCCTATGATACAGAGACATGGATAGAAGACTAGAATACCGTGCTGGGTGAGTTCCTTAATCTCTCTGAGCCTCTGGTTCCTGCCGGTGAGAGTAGCACCATGATGTTGGTGAGCATTATGGACCTGAAAAATACTCATAACCTAAAAGTTGAGAGTTATGTTTTACTTGATGGAAATTGTTAGGACTTAAACCCTGCATGCAGCATCTCTAATAACCCTGAGTGAACTGCTCTGAGGAGGTAACGGGGAGGGGAGCCAAGTTATATAGAAGATTTTGCAACAGGAGGTAGGTGGTCTAAACGTCAGAAGATCATTATAAATTAAAGAAAACCATGGGGCTTCCCTGGTGGTCCAGTGGCAAAGAATCCACCTGCCAATGCAGGGGACATGGGCTTGATCCCTGGTCCAGGAAGATGGAAGATTCCTCATGCCATGGGGCAACTCAGCCCAGGCGCCAGAACTACTGAGCCAGCCTAGAGCCCCTGCTCTACAAGAATCCACTGCAATGAGAAGGTCACGTGCTGCAACTAGAGAGTAGCCCCCAATGACCGCAACTAGAGAAAGCTTAGGCAAAGCAACAAAGACAGAGCATAGCCAAAAGAGAAAATAATAATAAAAAAAAAAGAAAACCAGATATCCCAAGTTGAGGAGTTTAGGACTTTCTATGTATGGGAGGATGCCAGAGTCTGGGCAGGCTAGAATCTTTGATGTGTACCTCAGCTATCTGGGGCCACTATCCTGTGTTTTCACATCTTGAGTTCCCTCAGGGCTCACCAGCTCACCATCCACGGTGGCTGCAGCTGCTGATGACTGTGACATCCTTTGTTTACTGGTATGGCAGGAAATATTCCATTTTTCAGTATAAAATAAAAGGAATAAGTGGAGAATGTAGCACCGTTCCTGTGGAGTTGCAGGAAGTCCAGAAATGTTGAATCCCTCCTCCTTTCCTATTTTTCCTTTCTTCTGGAATCACCACTTTCTTTGTTCCGAAGAGTCCAAGACCTATATACTCTCCATTCATGATCCCAGGAGAGCAGCTCACTCATCCACTCATTCATGAACACCATATTTTTTTCAGTCATGCATCACTTCTGTTTTGGTCATGCAAATTTCATCCAGGTCCTAGCCAGAGAGCCCCATAAAAAAGAATCATTGGACTTCTCCCCTGCCATTGAGTTGATGGGGGACAGTGGCACTGTATCAGATAGAGTCCCTTACACAGTGCAAGATAATTCAAGGAGGGCGTGTTTGCAAAAGGAATAATTATTAAGGAGTGGGTGGAGCCGCCAGCAGCATGGCTGTCACCACCCCCAGGATCAAGGAGGAAAAAGGGAACTGACCCTGGGACCTGCCAGAAGAGGATTGTGCACAGTAGGCCACCTTGAGAGAAATAGCGACCTGTCAAGCAGGCAGCCCGAGGTAACCTCCAGCTGTTCCTCCCTCCTCCCCCTGACCCTCTCTGATGCTCCTCTTCAGCTGACATGATCAGAAGCTCAAGGCTAATGAGTTTCTGGTTTTGGTCCACCATGGCCAGGGCAGGGAGCTAGGTGGGGTAGACGGAAAGTGACTCTGTGGTGGGGAGGGGTGGCAAATGCAAGGCATCCAGCACAAACATTTAAAACTGACGACAAGGCAGGGTTTGATGTTAATGGAGGGAGGGGTGGATTCCCACCATTCCTTTCAATTTCACTACCCACCTCCCCACTTCAATCTCAAATTCAGGGGGATGGAGTTGATCTCCCTGCCTCCGTCCATGACCTGTGGCAGCAAGCATCTCTTGAAGACTCACATGTCTCATGCACCAGCTTAATAAATTTCAGAGGCTTTCTACTGCCTTCAGTGAAAAGCTCAAATTCTTTGGGACGGCTGGCAGAGCCCTCAGGACCTGCCCTTTCTTGCCTCTCCAGCATCATTTCTTGTTACACTTCTTCCCACTCTTTCCACCTCCATCTCCCACCTCCATCAATGCTACAGAGTTGACCTTTGCCTGTACCTAACATCCTCTTCTTCTCAGTCTTTGAACCTGCCTGTCTCACCTCTGCTGGACCCCAACCTGAGACGCTCTCCTTCCTCCGCTTTGCCTGGCTAACTCTGAAGAAATCATGACCTACTTAAGCAAACAGAAAGGTATAGAGAATAAAAATTAGACACTCACATAGCCATCCTATTTAATAAATGTTGAAATTTTGCCACTTTGCTTCAGATCTTTAAAAAAAAAAAAAAGAACTAAAACATCACAGTTACAATGGCTGCTGCTGCTGCTGCTAAGTCGCTTCAGTCATGTCCAACTCTGTGAGACCCCAGAGATGGCAGCCCATCAGGCTCCGCCATCCCTGGGATTCTCCAGGCAAGAACACTAGAGTGGGTTGCCATTTCCTTCTCCAATGTTACAATGGAGGCATCTATTATACTTCTTTCCCTCCTGTAATACTATTTCCATGCTTTTACTTGCTGGCTAGATATCTCTGTTCCAAAAAGGGGGATAATTGTCATTATTTTATAGTTTTTTTTTTAACTTCCCTTTTCCACTTAACATTATGTGAGTATTTGTTGTTTTGGCTTTGTTGGTTGGACACAGTCTTGAGAGACTTTATTGGCAGATGGCTTCCTTCTAGTGATGAGAGTCAAGTAATGCTGTCTGGTCCACACTCGACTTCAAAAGAGTGGCTTTGACAGAGATTTCATAAGCAACAAATGTTTTAAAAGAAATTTTATTGAAACATAGTTGATTTACAATGTACTAATTCCTGTTGTATGGCAAAGTGATTCAGTTATACATATATATATGTATATGTGCTCATGTGCTCAGTAGCTCAGTGGTGTCTGACTCTTTGTGACCCATGGGCTGTAGACTGTCAGGCTCTGCTGTCCATGGAATTTCCCAGACAAGAACACTGGAGTAGTTTGCCATTTCCTACCCCAGGGGATCTTCCCGACCCAGGGATCGAACCCATGCATCTCCTACGTCTCCTGCATTGTCAGGTGGATTCTTTACCACTGAGCCACCTGGGAAGCCATGTATAATATATTCTTGCTCATGTTCTTTTCCATCATGCTTTCTCACAGTATACTGAATATAGTGCCCGGTGCTATCCAATAGGGTCTTGTTTATCCACATCCCCCTCTCTGGAACTCAGAATCTTAATTTATAAATTGAAGGCATGGGGTTAATATGGCTCTCAAATTCTTCCAATCTTAGTCTTCCGCAATATATACTTTAAATAACATCTGCCTTATGGGAGTCTTCACTCATTCTTGCATTGGCTTCTTTCACCAGGTCCTTGTCATGCCCTACGGCATCCTAGGCACTGGGTATCTGCATAAACACGACCGTGACCTTGTCCTCAGGTACTTTCCGCTTGATTGGAAGAGACAGACGAGCAAATGGAGACGCCTTGGCCAAGGCATTCCAGACTAGGGCTTGTCAGGGAGGGCTTCCAGCTTGAAGTTAGACTTTGTCTGAAGGATGAGTTGGAGACAGCCCAAGGCAAAGGTCATTCCAGGCAGAGAAAGTGGGAACTTGAGGCATTTGAGGATGTGTTAAACGATACAGATTAATTGTTCCATTAGGACGTGGTTGCCATCTTCCTATTTCATTTAAAAATCATTCAGCAATATTTACTGGGTGCCATCTTATGCCGGGCGCTCTGGTAGGAGCTGGGCAAAGGATGTGATTGTTGTGGGAGGTTGGGTGCAGGTCATGCCTTTTAAAACCAGGGCTTTTCATAAGGGCAACAGGTAGTGGCCACTGACCACTTCCTTCCTTCTTAGAAATGCCTCCTGGTCATGTAGTAATGAGAGTTTAGGCATCTGAGTCATCTTGCCTCCCCACCCCAAACCCAGCCATCTTCCTGAAAGATTATAGGGTCCCTCAGTTCCAAAGGCTTCCCTCAACTTCACTGCATCACCAGTTCCCAGGCCACACCTTGCAACTGACCATCACCAGGGAAAGCTCCACCCCTAGAGCCCGACAGCCACACTTCCCCTCTCCGGTCGCCTTTGCTTCCTCTTCCTTTCCCTCGTGGTTCCTCACTTGGTTCCCCTTCCAGGGTTGCCCTCAGCCCCTGACTTGCTAACTGTGCTCTCATCCAGTCTCTCATCCCTCCTCCCCGGCCTGGACTCATCCATCCCATCAGCGGTCCACCTTTGCTCACTGTCTCCACTGCCTGTGTCTGTTCTGCAAAACTCCAGCTCCATGTCAGCTCAGCTCTTTCTATCTCCTCTCCTGCCTGGACTGCTGAAGGCTGATACTGCAGGTGTGTCTCTTTGGGAACTCCTGGTATCCGCTCCCTGCCAGGCCTGGGACGGTGTTCACTCTGAGCCACCCTGGGCCGTTCCCTTCTGCTATGCATGTTCATTCCTCATAGTGGTTATTTCACATCTTCATTCCTCTCCATGCAAACTTCCCCTTCCTGTCCTCCCTACTAAGTCTCAACAGATGACCTTGCTTCTGCTTCAAAGTGAAAACGAAAGCCATTGAGGAAGAACTGCCTCAGTTGCCTGGCACAACACTTACCAGTTAACACATATTTGTGCTCTTTTCCGCCTTCCTCTTTGCCCATGACTGAGCCTCAACCTGTGCTCTGAATCCCCAGATTTTCTCCCTTGGTGAGGTGGGGCGTGGCTTCATTGACAAGCCATTCACAAGAAGAAAGAGTCCATCCATCTTCATCCTTGCTGTGCCTACATCCGGCCTGGGCCCAGAACAAGTGTGTGAGAACCACTATTTGTCCAGTGATCCCTCTCTTCTGCCTTCAGCCTCTGCCTCTCTATTGGTTCACTGCATCAGCATTTAAATCTACTCAAAGTGTGTTCACCATTCAAAAGACACCACCTGGGACCTCTCTGGAGACCTAGTGGCCAAGACTCTGCTCTTCCAATGCAGGGGGTCCAGGTCAGGGAACTAGATCCTGCATACCACAGCTTAGAGCTCCCAGGGCGCAGCTAAAGATCCTGAGTGCTGAAGCGATCCTGCACATCACAACTAAGACTCAGTGCAGCCAAATAAATAAATAAATAAATAAATATATATATATATATATATATATATATATATATATTTAATAAAGAAAGACACAACACAACCACAACAAAGAGCTCCTGACCCAGTGCACGTTTCCCTCTGGCTATGGGTCCAAGTTCATCTCCATGCCTTTCTGAAGCCTCTTCCATTCACTCCTAAGTTCCACCCCCACTTGGCTTCATCCTCCCAAGGAAATCAGTCTCCCCTACAAGCTGATTTTTGCCAGGCACAAGGCACACTAGTCCTGTCTCAGACTACTGCCCTCGCGACAGTGGATGATTCTGCTGCTCCCTCGTTTCTTTGGAAACCCTCTCTTCTTCAGACTTCTGCCACGCTGACTGTGCTCTCTCAGTCCTCCTCTGCGCTAATCTCCCTACTTCTCGGCCCTTTCCTCTTCCAACCCACTCTGCTCCAGCCCGCCAGTTCTCTCCAACACCAGTGGGTTCGTGGCCCATCCCTTGAGCCCTCCCTGGTGCCTGGCTCTTCTCTGGATAACATCCAGATTCTTTCCATGCAGTTGTCAGACTCAGGCTACTGCGTCTCTCTGGGTTGATTCTGCAGCCTCACCTCTGGCTCCATCCTTGTGGGTGGCTCCATGCTACCAGAGGCCTCGAGCCCTTCATCTGTTCAGTTCCTCCGGATGATTCGACCCTCCATCACTTCCTCCCAGCAGCTTTCGTTTTGGGACCACAACTCTAACAGGACCCCAACTCTTCCAGACTTTCTGCTATCCAGGCACCATCTTGAGTCTGGATCGGCTTTGCATTCCCAATCTTGCGCTTGTTCTGAGTAAGAACCTTCATTCTTGAGATGGGTTTCACGGTTTGTTCGTTCATATTGTATGTTCACATGTACATTCACGTTCATGTGCTCATCTGATTCTCTCAAGAGTCCTGTGAAGCGGGAATATCCACTGTTATGTCCATTCTACAAAGATTGAGGGTCAGGGAGTTTCAGTGACCTGCCCAGTGTCACACAGTGAGTACATATTAAATCTAGGCCTTGAATCAAGATCTCTTTTTTAAAATTTATTTTTATACAATTTTTATTTTATTTTTAAATTTTTAAAATGAATTTATTTATTTGCCCCATTGGATAGCATGCAAGATCTTAGTTCTTGGATCAGAAAGGTTCCATTCCCTCTCCCCTGCAGTGGAAGTGCAGAGTCATAACCCCTGAGAGGCCAGGGAAGTCCCCTATTTTTGCTACAATTTTTAATGCTATTTTCTATTTATAAAATATTGACTATATTACCCATCGGACTTCCCTGTTAGCTCAGTCAGTAAAGAATCTGCCTGCAGTAGAGGAGACCCGGGCTCAATCTCTGGGTCAGGAAGATCTCCTGGGAAAGGAAATGGCAACCCACTCCAATATTCTTGCCTGGAAAATCCTATGGACAGAAGGAGCCTGGTGGGCTCCCGTCCACGGGGTTACAAGAGTCGGACACGACTGAGCGACTAAACCACTACCATGCTCTCCATCAGGTACAATACCTACCTGACTCACACCCATAGTTTGTACTTCTAAACCCACACCCCCCGTATTCCACGCCCTCTCCCCCTACCGGCATCCACAGCTTTGTTCTCTGTATCTGTGATTCTGCTGCTTTTCTGTTATGGAACCCAGATCTTATGACTCTTCACTCTGGCTGTGTGCTTTTCTTTCTCTCGGATTTCCACACTCTCCCCAAGTCCTGTCCTAACCTCACAGAGCGGTACCCTGATTCCAAGCCCAGCTGAGAGTGGCCGACCTCCACAGCTGAGCCCGTGGGCTCGGAGCCCCCTGGGCGTGATGGGCCTGCAGGTGAGATCTGGCAGTGACCAGACTGGGGGTGGTGGGGAGGCGGAAACACGCTACCACATGCCTCCTTGTGCCTGAGGAGGGAATGTCTTCCTTTCCTGACTTCACTCCCCCAGGGCGTGGTGGATCACCTGCCAGCATGACTGGAAATAAGTGCCTGGAAGGATGGAGCTGGGTGGAGGGGAGTCGGTGGAGAGGTGGGAAGAGACGGAAGCGGGTGGTGAGTCTTTAGGCTGAAGGAGGAGCTGTCAGGGAGGAGAAATGATTTCTGAGCAGGCCCTCCCGTGTCCCCTCGTCACTCAGATCCTCCCGCTGCCTCCAGCCCATGTTCCTCCCTTCCGTCCCTGATTAATAAAACCAGCAGCAGCAGCCCTAGCACGTGGCGAGGGCTGAGCGCGCGCCATCGAGCCCACCATCTGCTTGGAACCGGTTTGCTGCTGCCCCTTTGATTGCAGTTTTGCCCGAGTCTTGTCAGTACGGGTCCCCTGACAAACAGTCACACATCTGGGCTGCTTCCAAAGGGGCTGAAGGGCCATCAAGCTGAGGATGTTCTGCCAGAGCATAAGGTCAGACAAGGTCACAGGGTATTACTGTCTTTGCAGAAGCAGGATCTGGGCAGAGCTGCCTGGCCTGACCCAGCGGGACTCCGCATTGGCCAAGAGATCGGGCTTCTCCCCAACAAGGGCTCTTCGGAACTGGGTGAGCTCACCCAAGTCACTAAGCCCCTCTGGGTCTTTGTTTTCTCATCTGCATGAATTTTGGGATTATAGAACTTTCCTTTGTAATTTCAGGAGACAGACTGGTTATCTTTTCAGTTCCTTTTTTGGGGGCTGTGATTCTCGGTGCTGTGGTTCAGCGATTATCTGTGCTCCAACTTATGACCTACAAACCGGAGGTTGGATAAAACAAGCAGGCATGCTAGGCTGAACAACGGCTCCCCTGAGATGCCCACATCTTAATCACCAGAACTTGTGACTATTACTTTATATGACAAAGGGGCTTTACAAGTGTGATTAAGTTAAGACTCAAGCTAGGGAGAACATCTTGGATTATCCAGCTGGGCCTGAGGTCATCACAGAATTTCTTACAAGAAGGAAGCAGACAATCAGAGAGGAGAGGTGATATAATGACAAAAACAAAGGCTGGGAAAATGGGATTTGAAACTGGAGGAAGGGGTGACAGGCCAAAGAAAGAAGACAGCCACTAGAAGCTGAAAAAAGCAAGAAGTCAGATTCTCTTCTCAGAGCTTCCAGAAAGAGCCATTTCCACCCACATCTTTCTTTAGCCTGAAGTGAAAGTGTTAATTGCTCAGTTGTGACTGACTCTGCGACCCCATGGACTGTGGCCTGCCAGGCTTCTCTACTCATTGGATTCTGCAGGCAAGAATATTGGAGAGAGTAGCCAGTCCCCTCTCCAGGGGATCTCCCCAACCCAGGGATCGAACCCAAGTCTCCTGCATTGCAGGTGGATTCTTTACCATCTGAGCCACCAAGGAAGCCCTTCTTTAGCCTAGTGAATCTGATTTCAGACCTCTGACCTCTGGAACTGTAAGAGAATACATTTGGGTTGTTTAAAGCCACCAAGTTGGTGCTAACTTAAGCTTGGCAAAAGGGAACCAAGCTAACACGGCTAATCTTAACCATGGGCAAAACAAGCAATGGGTAATATGGCCTAACACAAGTATTGCAGGGAGGCACCCTGTCTGAAAGCCACACCCTAGGAGATATCCTCACTGGAGACATCCCTTTGGGCCAGTAGGGAGACAGCCCTTCCACAGCAGTGATGGCCAATTGAAATTTAGCATGAGCCATTCAGGTCATCTACATTTTTCCTGTAGCCTCATTAAAAAGACTAAAAGCTGGTGAAATTAATTTTAATAACACGTTTTATTCAACCCAGCATATCCAAAATATTATTGTTTCCACCTACAATCCATATAAACCACTTTATGGGAACATTTAACATTCTGTGTTTTGGACCGATTCTTTGGAATTGAGTGTCTATTTCACGTTTACATACCTCTCAGTTTGGCCCAGCCACACAGGGCTATGATTTGATCTTGAGTCCAATCAGCACAGCTCTAAAAGGTTAAGACTGTCAACTCCTAAGAGCCACTCAAGCTCATCAGGCTCCTTCTAACTGACCTTGAGTGGATGAAGGTCCTTGGGAACATAATGGCTCTGAAAGGCCAGCATAAAATGTATGAGAGATGCTATTACGGACGGTCATCCGGGGTCAAGCCAGTGGCTGGTAAGAAGCGAGCCCAGAAGGCAAGTACGCTGCCTCCTTGACCAGGGGTGGGAAGGGGGACGTGAGGTGAAGCAGATCAGTTAAGCTCCCTCTGTGCACACGCCATTCTGTAGTTTGACTTTATATACTCAGTAATGTGTCCAGGTGTTATGTTCCCTGCCCTGCAATATTCTTCAACTGCCTAAATTGAAATGACATCAAGCCAATAAGTTACAGGATATTTACAGTCCTTTGCTTTAGGTTATTTCATATTGCTTTAGAGCCAGCAAGATATCTGAGTTTAAGTAAAATATTCAATGGAGAGTGCCCAGCCCAGAGCCTGGCATACAGTGGATGCTATACATGAAGGGGCTGCTAAATAAATGGCTGAGGTGACCTGAGTCAGGGGGCTCCAAGGTTCCACTCTGGAGCTGGCCCTGCTCAATCTGGTCTGCTGGGCCCAGGTGTGCCTTCCCTGGCCACCTCGTCCTTGCCACTGCCCTCATCCCGTCGCTCATCCTTTATCTGCCAGCCCACAGCTCATCTCCCTTCTCCCTTCCTTACTGGAGCTCCCACTGACTCAGACTGACAACTGGTCCACTGGCCCCTGGAATCTCTCTCGTCATCTTCACTCTTCACTCTGATCCAGATGGAATAAAGATGATGGCAGACACTGGCCCAAGGCTTACGCAAGCCGAATAGTGTTCTGATGGCTTTGCCTGTATTTACTCTATGTCATGGGCACTCGTAGGACCCCTGTTTTACCGTAGGTGCTGCTGAAGTACAGAGAAGTTAAGCAGCTTTTGAGAGGTCACACAGCTGTCATGGGAGAGAGGGTTTTGAAGCCAGGCAATCTGACTTCAGAGCTTACTTGCGTGCTGCCTCTGTGCACGTCCCTGGAATCTGGCCCAGCGCCTGGCACACAGTCAAGGTTAGCAGAAGCTGGGTAAGTGAAAGAATAGAGGTGTCGCTTTTATGGTTCTGACTTCAAGTGTCAGGAGGCTCCGTCAGTCTCTGCTGATAATCTAAAGTGACAGGACTGGAGGGTGTATATCTGCCCCCACCTCAAGGTGACACCCGAGGGATGTCTTGATATGCCAGAGGACCTGCGTATGTGACACACAGCCTGAAAGCTCCCTGGTTGACATGTGGGCCTCTTGGATACCGAATCCTTAGCATCCTGAGCAGTGAGCCAGCAGAGGGGGAGGTCCCTGACACCCCACCCCATCACCCTTGTACTTCCCGCCTGCCAGCTATGCCCCCGAGCCTCGATCTGAGGTCAGGAGGGAGATGCTGCAATGGATGAGGACTCAGCCTGTGTTTTGTTTTTCTCCTGCTGTCAGGGTGGAGGCAGGGTGGCCCCCAGGCTAACATTTCAGTTCTAGGCAGAGGTGTAATGGAGAGACAGAGAGATAGGTGCAGAAAGACTGGCTTTTGAAACCAGCCCTTACTAATGAAAGGGCTTCTTCTGACTTCCTATAAGATTTTTACAGAAACCACCTGATGTGATTTTATGAGGCATTCTTTGAAAGCCACTTAGAAATGAGCATTCCAGGCAAACAGAATTCATTTCTACCTGTGGCTGGACAAAAAGATCTAAAAATTGAGACGTCAGATCCTGAAGTGGTTTCCTTGGACTGATTATATTGAATCCAGAGCCCCTTGGCTGGGCATTCCAAGTTCTCCAGGAGTTATCTCTCCATCATCACCTCCTGGTACATCCCAGCAAGGCAAGTCGGAAGGCCAGGACCAGAGAGGTTAAGAAAGCTGTCCATGGTTGCTCAGCCAAGAGCACTGGCTTGAGAGTCAGAGGGCCTGAGTCCCAGTCCAGGCTCTTCTGCTTACAAGCCACGTGACCTAGTGCAAGTGATAACCTCTCTAAGCTGTGGCCTCCTCAGTTGTAAAGTAGGGAAATAACAGGGCTCTACAGGGGATGGCTGTAAACAATAAATGAGAAAATGCATGGTAAGAGCTTAGTCCATGCCTGACACCAAGAAATTTTTCCATGGAGTTGAGCTATCAATGACAGTGATGGTGGTGGTGGTTTAGTTGCTAAGTTGTGTCCAACTCTTCCTCTGTCCATGGGATTCTCCAGGCAAGAATACTGGAGTGGGTTTCCATTTCCTCCTCCAGGGGAGCTTCCCAACCCAGGGATCAAACCCAGGTCTCCTGCATTGAAACTGGGTTCCTAAGGGACTGAGCTACAAGGGAAGCCCTGGCTATCAGTTATAAAATGTATCAATTTACAGAGTCAGAGTTAAAGGCAGTATCGGGAGCTTGTAAAAACTTGGTCACTAACCACTCACCGTTTGCCTCTCAATATGCCAGCTTGCCTCCCTGTGACACCTCTGATCTAGAGAGACTGGTCTCCTAATTATGTACTCTGTCACCTCCACAGCTTTCCACATGTCATCACCTAGTCATGGGAAACCTGCTTCTTTTCTCCCAGCACAGAAGCATACTCAAAAACATTTGCAAAGTACAAAGTGCATATCCTTTATCATCAGTATTAGCATCTGGGCCACCTCTACTAAATTTGGTAAAGGGTTTTTTTTTTTTTTTTGAAGTTCAGAAATGTATTTATATTTATGATGCATTTTACTTGCGAGCCGTAAAATGGATTTATTATACTGATACTTGGGTTCTTTGGCTCCATGTGCTGAATGTGCAGTTGTGCATTTTGTTTTTATGTTTGTTGTTGTAGGTTGCTAAGTCGTGTCCAACTCTTTTGTGACCCCATGGACTATAGCCCACCAGGCTCCTCTGTCTATGGGATTTCCCAAGCAAGAATACTAGAGTGGGTTGCCATTCTCTTCTCCACGGGCTCTTCCCGACCCAGAGATTGAACCTGAGTCTCTTGTTTGGCAGCTGGATTTTTTACCACTGAGCCGCCATAGGAGCTATTTTTGTGTTCAGTCCTGGTAAAATACACGTAACATAAAATTCACCTTCTTAACTATAAAGAATTCTTCTGTAGCCCCATCATACCCCTAAAACCCACACCCAAGCTCTCCCCACCCACCCACGTAGGGTCAGCCCCTTGCAAAGGACTCTGGGACCCTAGCCCTGTTTAGCATGAAGGTCCCAGGCCCTCCACCCTTGTTCTTTCTCACCCCTGGTCTCTGCTTAGTCCCTATGATGGGGTGACCTTGACACAGCCAATCCTGGCATCTGATATAGGTTCTTTATTGGATCTGACACTAAGCCCTCCTGAGGCTCTTCACTTCCGATTGGTCTGAGGACTCCATCTGGTCTGACCCAGATGCCTGGTATCATAACTCCATCCCCTGACAGGTTAAATGATGCCTTTGACTGCTGTGCCCTCAGCCTTCCAGCTTCTACAGCAAAAGCCCACATACTCTTCTGATGGTTCAGAGTTCCAGAGTGGGATGCTACGCAGAAGCCTTGGACCCCATCTGAGCCTTGGGCACAGGCATCCATTTGGCTTGGCTCACTCCATCTCTGCCCCAAGCCCCGAAGAGCCATCATCAGCTAAAAGCTATCATTAGGTAAAAGCCGTCATTACTAAGGCCATCGCTGTGCTTAGAGCTTCACACACATGCTCCCATTTAATAGCCTCAATAACCCAGTGTGCGTGCATGCTCAGCCGCTTAGTTGTATCCAACTCTTTGCCAGCCTGTGGATTATACAGCCCACCAGGCTCCTCTGTCCGTGGGATTTCCAGATCCTCTACCACTGAGCCACCTGGGAAGCCCTAATAACCCTTCAGGCTGGCATTATTATCCCATGACACAATCCTGGAAACAGAGGCCCAGAGAAGTGAAAGGACACATCCCAAACCACAGAGCTGGTCCTCACAGGAGCCAGCATCAAGCCCAGGTTTTTCTGACTCCGGAGCTATTGCTCCAAAGCAGGATGGAGCTGTCCCTGCTCTGACCTCTTCAGCGTTCCCACCCCTTCAACAGATTTCTCGGGAAATCTATTGAAGTCTGTAACTTCAGAGCCTGGGGTCTCCCTTCCCAGCTTCTACTTGAGTCAGCTCATTGGCCCCAGATACTGGAGTTGCCATGGTTTCCCACCACTCCATCTCCAGGACATGGGGAACCAGTGCAGGGCACCCTCTTCAGTGAAACTGGACAAAGTCAGACTCCAGTTGAAACAAGGTTTGCTCCACCAGCAGACAAAAGTGGGACCCCAGTCACAGACAGAACACTGTGAAGGCCAGTTTTCCTGAGTATTCACTGACTCGCCAGGCATTCATTGACTCAGGACTGCATTGTGTTTGGGAACTGAGGATCTGGGCCTCTCCATGCTCAATCCTTGAAAGGTCTGCGTGAGTCCTTGTTGTAGCCACACATTCCGGGAAACAAATTCACTCTGAAGGACAATGCAGATAGTGGAGTGCAGATTATTACACCGGCGGGCCCAAGGCAGAGTCTCCTCTTAGCCAAGGACCCCAACCAGTTTTTGTGAAAACCTTATATACCCTAAGTGTACTTGCTCAAACCCACCTCCCCAAATTCCTTGAAACTAGTCTGAACAAAGGAAGAGAAAGATACAATCAAAGTTAACCCATGATTCATATGCCTTAAGCCTAGGTAGTTAACAGTGGACAATTATCAATAGGCCTGTGGTCATACCCCACTAAGCATAAAAGAATTTATGAGTCTATTTGATTACACAGATAATTAGGGTATTCTTTCAGGCAATGGAGAATCTAGGTATGGCCCTGGGACTCTTCCATCTGGGGGGCCTGGTTTTCCAGTTGGTATGTTGTTTCCATAGATACCGGGCATATAGCTCAAAGTCCAGTCAGGCCCAAGATGCAGTCCTGCTTTCAAGATGGAGCCTGTTACGTCTGTTTCCTCCTTCATCCTGAGTAGTCAGGTAACCAGAGCATCTTCTCTTTACCCCCAAATAATAAAGAGAACCCACTCTAATTCCACTCTCCTAACTCAACTACCCATTCCAGGTTTGCATATTTCCTTCCAGCTCATTCAAATTTGTATTTTATTTAGTTGCAATCAATGAATACATCAACTTTTTGTTTGGCTTTCATCATTTACAGTAGGCCTGGGGGCCACATCCGGCCCCCTATTTGTTTTTGTAAATAAAGTTTTATTGGGACACAGTCACTCCCACTCATTTACACATTTTCAGTAGGTGTTTTCACATGACTTGGCAGAACTGGGTAAGTTGCAGCAAAAACTATATATCCTACAAAACAAAGATATTTACTTCCTGGCTCCTTACAGACAAAATTTGCCAGTCTTTGACTTAGAATATTACATTAATAAAAAGGTTATTATATTATTGGACAGTCTTGCTGGTTATAAAATTAATGGCTACACAACTGTCCATTGGGTGGCCCATAATTTTTAACTTTACACCTCCCTAATGGGTCAGATAAATTTGCTAGTCTGGGTAATCTGCAATGAAGATCTTTGCTACTGTTGGCTGACTGCCTTCGGGAAAATTCCCACCTGGCTTCTTTGGTCAAATCATCTGACATTATCGTCAGAGGTGATTGAAATTCTGTTCCTATTGTATTCATTTGTTTTAACCCTGGTTTAGGAACTGACTTTCCTGACCCTTGATCAATTTGTTAATTCCAGGTGGATCCAGAACCTCTTTTTAAAATTTCTGCTCAATTGAACCCTCCTGTTTAGTTCACCAGAGGCTGTTCCACACTTAAACTGTGAGCAAACTTGCATCCCCTCGCAAGCTTCTCCCTCCATTTCCGTTGCTCCAGCCTGCCTCTGCCAGCCCCTCCTCCCACCATAGTTCTCCTTCCTCTCCTCCAGTGCCCCCACCTCTCATTTGCAATTTCCACACCTGCAAAGGCATCAAGCATCCAGAATAGAATAGATCACATTGTGAACCACAAAGAAGGGCTCAGGCTGGAACACCCACCTAGATCTCAGGGAGGGGCAACCCAGCACTGGACTCCCCACCTCCAGTCTAACACAGTGCTGGGCACCCTGGCCCAAGGGCTCCTTGTCAAAAGGATTTATGAGTCTCTGCCTTCAGGCTTGCTGATGTGTCTGCCTGCAATTCATCTCCATGTTTTCTACATCCTCCGGCTCCTCGGAAACTTTCCACATATTGGCTTCTGATTTACTGCATGCTCAGACTATTTCGATGGGAGAGTGGATAATAAAAAAGGAAAAACTCTAAAAATGGATTTTTGCCTAACGCTGCTTGCCAATGAGTTTCTTTAATTGTGGCATCAGGAATATATGCAATAACTTGCAGTGGGCCAACCCGACACAGTGAGTTGGACCCTGCTGCTGCTGCTGCTGCTGCTGCTAAGTCGCTTCGGTCGTGTCCGACTCTGTGCGACCCCACAGACAGCAGCCCATCAGGCTCCCCCATCCCTGAGATTCTCCAGGCAAGAACACTGGAGTGGGTTGCCATTTCCTTCTCCAATGCATGAAAGTGGAAAGTGAAAGTGAAGTCGCTCAGTCATGTCTGACTCTTGGCGACCCCATGGACTGCAGCCTACCAGGCTCCTCCATCCATGGGATTTTCCAGGTGAGAGTACTGGAGTGGGTTGCCATTGCCTTTTCCCTTGGACCCTAGAGGAAGGTGAATCATTTGGGGAGGTCAGGCCCCAGCAGTTTGGTGATGGCTGACAGATCTCATCCCTCTAGTGACTATGAGCAAGATCCTCTCTTGGCAGCCTGGCCTGAGCCTAGAGGCTACAGGGTCCCTTCTGATGCTTCACTCTTGAGAGCATCCCTGATCATGATCCTCACGCTCTGCTTATAAGGCAGAGGGAAGTGGGGACACAAACCCATTTTTAGGGAGTTCATGCATCAGAAATATCTTCCTTCTGAGGAGCTCAAACTTCATCCCCTGTGTTTTTTCCACATTGACCCTAATTTTGCCTTCTGGTAAGACCTGAGCAAGTCTGATCTGTCTTTTTCATAGCAGCTTTTAGGATTTTTAAGGATTAAGAGTCTGTCTCCTTGTAATTTTCTGTTAGCGGAAATATTTCCAGTCCCTTTAGCCACTTTTCATTTGCTCTTTATTCTAGGTCCCTTGCCAAGATGGGGCCTTGCTGGAAGCTGCAATATCAGTCATGTAATAATCAGAGCCAGTGTGTATCAAGTGTGCATTATGCTGAGGCTCAAAGTATCCTGAAATGTGTTTAACCTTCATGGCAGTTCTCTGGGGTAAGTGAGAACTCTGTCACCTCCACAGCTTTCCACATGTCATCACCTAGTCATGGGAAACCTGCTTCTTTTCTCCCAGCAGATAAGCATACTCAAAAACATTTGCAAAGTACAATGTACATATCCTTTATCATCAGTATTGTTCCCATTTAGCAGATGGGGAGACTGAGCCAGGTCTTTGATTGTTAAACCATGAGTTGAGTCCTGGACTGCTGCTTGTGTTCATCAGGTTATTCAGCCTTGTTATCTGTATCTGTAAAACCAGATAATGAGTCCTATATCCTAGAGATTCCTTGAGGATTCTAAGGGAAATTGTGCCTACAGTGTGGTTAAGGTCAGCGTGAGCTTTCCCTTAGTCCTTTGATAGCAGGGGCTGCCCTTCAGTGTGACCTTATCCTTCCCACATAGAAGCTCTGCAAACCAAGTTCTCAATCTTCTTTGACCTTCTCTCACTCGAGGTCATGCTCCCCTCATTAAGCAAACACACCCTTCCTCTCTTCGCTCCATTCCAAACATTTGGCCCTAATTGGAATCCTGTGCCAGCCTGAGTAAGGAATCTGGGGAGTGACCTTGACCTTGGGCTTGCTTCTAGTATTGGCACCAGTGGGTGGTGGGGCGGAGGGTTACTGAGCATGTGTGTATGCACTGCCTGTGATCCACTCTACACATGGGACAGGGAGTTACCCAGCCTCTCTGCTGTGATTGTCAGCTCTTTCAGGGAGGGAAGCTGGTTTGTGGCACGTACGAAAGCTGCCCGGATAATGGCTTGATGCTCTTCTCCCCAACTCGGGGCCTGGAGGGATGTAGGTTAGGGGTCTCCCTGCAGCTCTTCCCACGGAGCAGCTGAGGTTTCCAACCAAATTCTCTGCAGCATTAGCTTCTTTATGTCAGATCTGCCGTCGGCCCAGTTTTCCAAATGAGCAGTTACAGAAACACAAAATGAGCTGCTAATTTAGTAGCTACTGATTTCTTTAAACAAACACTTCAGAAGCATAAATACAGAGGAGAGCATTTTTGGAAACACATGAGATCACTGGGCGCGAGAGGAGGCCAGTGCTAGCGTCTCCCAGTCCCGGGGGTGGGCGTGGGGGTACCGGGCCCGGCCACAGCACGGCGAGGCTTATCCTTCACCCCGATTCTCTGTGAACACCGGGCTGCGAGTTCTCAAAGGACAGACAGCACAACCCCTCCTTTACTTTTTAAAATTTGTATAGCAATATAGTTGATGTACAATGCTGTGTTAGTTTCTGGTAAGCAGCAAAATGGATCAGTTACACATATACTTACACGTATATCCCCTCTTTTTTGTTAAGTTCTTTTCCCGTATAGGTCATTACAGAGTACTAAGTCAAGTTCCTGTGGTATACCATAGGTCCTTATTAATCACTTCCCTGCGTTTCTTGAACCTCTTGTCATATGTCCCTGATACGGCTCCCAGATCAATTTTATTTTGAACATTTTACTTCAAGATAGTTACAGATTGACGGGCAGTTTGAAGAGGTAACACAGAGAGACCCCATGGTCTCCCGGTTTCATCCAGTTTCTCCCAGTTCACATCCAGTTTCCCCAGCGCATCCCTATTCCACATAGAAAAAATAAAGCACACATAACTCTGTAAAGAAGAATTTCCTTCTGCCCAATCATGGGTTGTTTTTTTTTTTTTAAAGAGCTGTTTCATAGCTACATTAAAAAAAATCTAGATATAAAACCTCAAAAAACAGAACATAAAGTAAGGAAGATACTTGAGACCTTCAAGAATGGATTGTTATTTTATTTTATTTTTTTTTAGAATTAAAGAGTTTAAAATGGGTAAGATAAAGATTAACACAATAATAGGAGAATAGGTAAAAGATATGAAGAAACATGGTCTTGCAGAACCACCAGGCAGTGTCACAGTAGGAAGCTGAGTGGGTCACTGATGCTTTTTGACCCTCATCAGCCACCATAGTTTTCTTCTCTATCTCCCTTTCCTTTCTTTCTCTCTTGCCCCCTTTCAGTCTGTCCACTTTCTCCTGCCAACTCCTTTCTTCTTCCATCTTCTCTTTTATTGATTTTTTTCCCTAAATTTTTACCAAATGCAGTGCTCTGGTCAAACTCCCATTCTAGTTCTGTTCCTGGGAGAGTTTGGACTGGCGTGCAGCCCACCCTGTGGAGAACCCCACCTTTCCTCTGGAATAACATTCTCCCACCGTCCACCCTAGGGTGGAGTCAGCTTGAGAAATGCTTCCAGGTCAGGTGTTTTCATAGCCCACTAAACTCAGACCGGACCAGCAGCTCCAAGACAGGGGTTCACCCATCTGATTAGCACCCACAGCACTGACTGCCCCAAACACAACCACACATTGCTGCTCTCCCACTCACTGACAGTGGACTTAGAACTTACCACAATCAAAATTCTACCCTTTACAAGCGGGAGGACTCTTAGGGGACACCCCATTCAATTTTCTCTGGGATGATCTGTGGCTTTTATAGTTTGGGAAACTGAGATGCTGAAGGGAAAGGTCTGCTAAGTCCCTTTGGAACAGGAAGGAAGGGGGCAACCTTCGAAGCAATGGCACAGCCCTCGAGGATACAACTTAACTCATTAGAACCAACTACTGAAGGCTGCATGCTCAGAGCCCAAGCTCTGCAACAGGAGAAGCCGCCTCAGTGAGAAGCCTGTGAACTGCAACTAGAGAAAGCCCGAGTGAAGCAATGAAGACCCAGCACAGCCAAAAATAAATGCGTGAAAACAAAAGAGCACAAAAGCGTCCCTCAGAAAATCCTGGAGGCTGAGAAGCAGCATGGAAGCTGCACCCAGTCCTGGCGATGGAAAAGCACCGGATCAAGGGCAGATCACACCCAGACAGGAGCAAGAGGAAAGGGCTTCCTGGACTGATTCTCCTGCAATCTGAGCCCTGTGAAAATGGAATGCAGCAGGCAGCCCCAATGGCCCACTTTTGAGCATCCTGAACACAGTTTTCTTTGAGTTGAACTTTCTTACCCTTTGGACTCATTATTTGCTCACCTCAGCTCTGCAGATTAGACCTGAAGACAGAAAACGGATGATGTTTTCAGCTGGTGCAGGAGGCCTCTGACCTGCTCTGTTCCTGAGTACCTCTGTAGTCGCATCCTCTCAGGAGTTTTCTAGCTGAGTGCTCCCCCAGCCTGACTGTACATCAGAAGCACCAGGAAAGAAGGATGGGATTCAAGGCTTCTTGGGAGTGATGCTGTGGTCTCTAGGTATTGCTGGGACTAAGTGAGCTGTCCAGGGTGCAACATTTTAAGGAGGCATCTGGTCTCAGTGTTGTGCAAGCATGGGACCTACCTACACCTGGGACTCAGCTCTTTCTTAAATGTTGTGCCCTGGGTGCCTTGTTTGCTTACCCCCTTGCTCCAGCCCTGTCTCTAGATCCAAACTTTTACATCTTGGCCATTGACTCTGGTAGGTACCCAGAGGGACCGCGGATGCCCTCTTGTCTTGGCCCCTGATCTGAGCAGCTCTGTCTGCTTGCATCCTTGGTCCTGGTTCTGAGCCACAGGAGATCTCTACTTCCTCCCAGTGCCATGGCCAACTCCCATCAATGTTCTCATTTCCTGGGAAAGCAAGAAGGGAAAATATCCCCAATCTGGAGTCTTTTCTTCTTTGACTTTATTTTTCTTAGTCACTCAGTTCAGTTCAGTTCACTTGCTCAGTCGTGTCCGACTCTTTGCGACCCCATGAAGCACATGCAGCACGCCAGGCCTCCCTGTCCATCGCCAACTGCCGGAGTCTACCTAAGCCCATGTCCATCAAGTCGGTGATGCCATCCAGCCATCTCATCCTCTGTCGTCTCCTTCTCCTCCTGCCCTCAATCTTTCCCAGCATCAGGGTCTTTTCAGATGAGTCAGCTCTTCGCATGAGGTGGCCAAAGTGTTGGAGTTTCAGCTTCAGCATCAGTCCCTCCAATGAACACCCAGGACTGGTCTCCTTTAGGTTGGACTGGTTGGATCTCCCTGCAGTCCAAGGGACTCTCAACAGTCTTCTCTGACACCACAGTTCAAAAGCATCAGTTCTTTGGCACTCAGCTTTCTTATAGTCCAACTCTCACATCCATACATGACCACTGGAAAAGCCATAGCCTTGACTAGACGGACCTTTGTTGACAATGTCTCTGCTTTTGAATATGCTATCTAGGTTGGTCATAACTTTCCTTCCAAGGAGTAAGCATCTTTTAATTTCATGGCTGCAATCACCATCTGCAGTGATTTTGGAGCCCAGAAAAATTAAGTCAGCCACTGTTTCCACAGTTTCCCCATCTATTTGCCATGAATTGATGGGACCGGATGCCATGATCCTTGTTTTCTGAATGTTGAGCTTTAAGCCAACTTTTTCACTCTCCTCTTTCACTTCCATCAAGAGGCTCTTTAGTTCTTCTTCACTTTCTGACATAAGGGTGGTGCCATCTGCATATCTGAGGTTATTGATATTTCTCCCGGCAACCTTGATTCCAACTTGTGCTTCCTCTCTTGACGTACTCTGCATATAAGTCACTACACTGAATCAACCCCTCTCACCCCAGAGGAAGTGATGGCTCTTAGGAAATTCATGTTGATTTTGTGTCCCTGTTTCCTGTTTTCTTTGGGAAATCTGAGCCACTGGAGGCAGAGTTCTAGGACCCTCAGTACCTTCAGGAGACAGGTATGGAGCATTTCCTGGATGCCAGGCACTCTGCTGCTATGGAGCTGGTCTCTACCCTCACCATGCTAAAGCTAGTGGAGTAGACGTGGCTGAGAACACAGTACAGTCCCTGAACTGTGGCCATTGTTGTGATGGAGATGCACAGGGAGGGGGGTGGTGAAGGCAAGGCCACGATGATCAGAGACCAAAGCCATTCCTGAGAGAGTGACCCTGCACAGAGTTCTAAGGATGAGCTAACTGGACTAGATGGGGGCGGCGGGGGGGGGGAGAACATTCCAGATACAAAGAACCATGTGTGAAAAAGCTCTTTAAGGAAGGAAACTTTTAAGGAGCTGAATGTGACTGGTTGAGGGCACAGGGTGGGAACAGTGAGACCATAAATGGAAGAAGAGTGGGCTCAGAATCCGTGAACATCACGGTCTTTTCCTCCAAGCCCTGGTGGAGTCTTGCAGAGCTTTGAGCTGGTGACTGACTTCATCTGGTTGGCTTTACAAAATCATCACTAGTAGCATCGTGGTTACTAGAACAAAAGGCAGTAAATGTGGAAGCAGATAAAACTATGGACATAGTCTAGGAAAGACAAGACAGTGGCTTGGACCAGAGTGTTAACGGGAGATGTGAAGTGAGGAGCGTGGAAACGGTCTGCTCAGAGCCAAGTTCTCCAAGAAGCCTTTCCTCCACTCCCTGCAAGGCTGCAATGGCTGCTCATCTCTGTGGTTCCAGAGTACTTTGTGTTTACTTCAATCAGAACTCTTCTCTCTCTGCAGTCTGTCTCCCTCAGTAAAGTATGGGGATGGGAACTCTTGACGATGGGAATTGTATCTTATCTTTAATCCTTGCTCCTGGTGGCTGGTATATAGTGCTTTGTCCACATCTAGTGAATAACTGGCACAAGACAGCACGGACTGAGTGTGACATGACTCAGTTACGTCCAGTTGCTCAGTTGTGTCCAACTGTTTGCAACCCCTTGGACTGCAGCATGCTAGGCTTCCCTGCCCATCACCAACTTGTGGAGCTTGCTGAAACTCAAGTCCATTGAGTTGGTGATGCCATCCAACCATCTCCTCCTCTGTTGTCCCCGTCTCCTCCTGCCTTCAATCTTTCCCAGCATCAGGGTCTTTTCCAATGAGTCAGTTCTTCACATCCGGTGGCCAAAGTGTTAGAGTTTCAGCTTCAACATCAGTCCTGCCAATGAACACCCAGGACTGATCTTTAGGATGGACTGGTTAGATCTCCTTGTGGTCCAAGGGACTCTCAAGAGTCTTCTCCAACACCACAGTTCAAAAGCATCAGTTCTTCAGTGCTCAGCTTTCTTTATAGTCCAACTCACATCCATACATGACTATTGGAACAACCATAGCTTTGACTAGATGGGCCTTTGTCGGCAAAGTAACATCTCTGTTTTTTAATATGCTGTCTAGGTTGGTCATAGCTTTTCTTCCAAGGAGCAAATGTCTTTTAATTTCATGACATGACTACTAATTCCCAATCATCACCTGAACATTTGAATGCCCTCTCCTTCTAAGAAGCTTCCAGTGCATGAGTTTAGGATTGGAGGTGACGATAGCTGCTTCTGGGACACACGGATGTGTAAGGCAGAGGGTCTGCCTTCAAGGGGATCATGGTCTATGGAAATGGAGAATGATGAGACAGTGTGGAGGGTGCTTTCATGGAGGCTATTACGTCTGTGGTGGAAGCAAAGAGAAAGGAGTGGGTGTAGGTGCCATAGGCGAGGGGAGGGCTTAAGGAGGAAGCACTGTTGGGTTAGTTGGGGGTTAGGAGATGTGCATGGGGTTTCTTAGAACAGTAGGGCCAGGCATTCCTGGTAGAAATGCCATGATGACTAAAGCAAGTGCACTGAGTGTTGGAAACCCAAGTGAAAACAGCATGTGTGGTTTGTCTCCCCAGCATCCAGACCTGCTTCTTTGGGTCACAGCCCGGTTTTGCAGGGAGGATAGAGGCTGTGTCAGTCCCCTTGGTCTTGGCGGGACTTCACAGGCAGCTCCAGGCTGAAGTACAGGGTTTGGAACTGAGCCATTTAGTAACATGTCCTATCCTGGTGTTAAGGGTTGACTACACTGTCATCTCAAATTTCACATGTTGAGATTCTAATGCCTTATGCCTCAAAATGTGACCTCATTTAGAAATAGGTTCATATCTGTTCAGCTAGTCTGTGTCTTTTGGTGGGCACATTTAGTCCTCTTACATTTAAAGTAATTACCAATATGCATGTTCCCTACCATATGACCCAGCAGTCCCACTCCTGGACACATACCATGAGAAAATCATAGTTCAAAAAGATACATGTACCCCAATGTTCATTGTAGTACTATTCACAATAGCCAGGCCATGGAAGCACCCTAAATGCCCACTGAAAAATGAATGGATGAGGAAGATGTGGTACATACCTACAATGGAATGCTGCCCAGCCACAAAAAGTAATGAAATTGGGCCATCTGTAGTGACGCGGATGGACCTAGAGTCTGTCATACAGAGTGAAGTAAGTCAGAAAGAGAAAAACAACTATAGTAACACGTACATGGGGAATCTAGGGAAAACAGTGCAGAATAACCTATTTGCAGGGCAAGAACCAAGATGTAGACATAGAGAGTGGATACGTGGGTATAGCAGGGGAAAGGGAGAGTGGCAGGAACTGGGAAGCTATTATTGATATATACACAACCGTGTGTCAAACAGACAGCTAGCGGGAAGCTGCTGTGTAGCACAGAGAGCTCAGCTCGGTGCTCTGTGATGAGCCGGATGGCTGGGATTTGTCGTGGGGGCGTGTTCAAGAGGGAGGGGATATATGTATGCACATAGCTGCTTTTCATACAACAGAAACTCACACAATATTGTAAAACAATTATACTCCAAGAATAAAATTTGAAAAATAGATACCCCCCCAAAAAAAAGTTTCCGTGAAGGCATACTGGAGTAACATGGGACCCTAAAATTTAATAGGACTGGCTCCCTTCCAAAAGGATGCCGTGTGAAGAGACAGGTGCTCAGAGGGAGAGCTCTAGGTAAACTGGAAGGCACGGGCCAGGGTGATGGGTCTACAGCCCAGGGCGAGAGGCGGAAAAGAGCTTCTTCTGCTCAGCTCTCAGAAGGGGCTGCTGACACTGGGATCTTGGACTTCCAGCCTCCAGGAATGTGACAATGCACTTCCATTGTTTAAGCCACCTAGTCCATGATGCCTTCTGATGGTGACCTTCGGAAATGAACGCACCTGGAGACGCTTGCTCTGGGGTGGGCCCCAGACTTCCGCTGGTTCAACTCAAGCGACAACTCTTGCAGGCGCCACCTTCAATGCAGGTGGCTGCTCTCTATCGAGTGGTGCCTAAAGCTGGAGCAGCAGTCACCATTTTTGTCACCATGAAGCAAAGTCTTTCCGAGAGCAGAAACCACAGAGAGAAAGCATTGCTGAGAGATGTGGGGAGAGAAACAGGGCCCTGGGGAGGTGTTTGGGGACCTGAACCCAGCCACGTCTGAAGCTATCCCTACTTCTAGATTACATAAACCAACAAATTCATTTTAAGCTGAAGCCAGTTTGAGTCAAGTTTTCTTCAACTTGTAACAGAGTTTTGACTTATACAGATTAATTTGTTAAAAAAGGAAAGAAAAAGAGATTCCTGGAAAGAGCCTGAGAGAGACTGCATACATATAAAGGGAAGGAAATGCTTTAAGAATCACACCGCAGCTCCAGGAATCTGGGGAACTATAACTGGGAATATACCCTGCTGACATATTCTCTTTTTCTGGAACTATAACTGGGAATATACCCTGCTGACATATTTTCTTTTTTTTCTCATCGTTTTTTGGGAGTTTTCATAGAGCAATTGTCGCATGGCAACACAGTAATGTCATGCCAACCTACAGCTTGACCAACGTGGCAGCTACCAACTCTAGAATCAAATTCTTAGAGTCCCAATCAAGAAGCTGCTGCTGCTACTGCTGCTGTTAAGTCGCTTCAGTCGTGTCTGACTCTGTGCGACCCCATAGATGGCAGCCCACCTGGTTCCCCTGTCCCTGGGATTCTCCAGGGACACTGGAGAACACTGGAGTGGGTTGCCATTTCCTTCTCCAATGCATGAAAGTGAAAAGTGAAAGTGGAGTCGCTCAGTTGTGTCCGACTCCTAGCGACCCCATGGAATGCCACCTACCAGGCTTCTCCGTCCATGGGATTTTCCAGGCAAGAGTACTGGAGTGGGGTGCCATTGCCTTCTCCCAATCAAGAAGCTAGAGACAACTAAAAAAAAAAAAAATCCCAGATCATCACAACAGCCCACAGAATGCTCCTCCTTACCTGTAAAGCATGGGATCTGACCCAAGAGTGAGTCCCCTTTATGTCCATTTTGGGTCTGATATGCTGTGATTCCTTCTGTGGGCAGCAGCGGTCCTGTGGGCTGTTTGAAGATGTTCAGACAAGAGAGATCCATGGCCAAATACAGCTGGGAAATCTTGTTTTAACCAGGAGGCAGGTTTCCTGCAGGACTTCTCAGAGCCTTTATCAGGCTGATATAGACTGAGAGTTACAGAGGGTAGGGGATATGTGTGCTATATTTTTGTAACTCATTTGATGATAATGTGTGGTCAGTCTCTCAGTCATGTCCTACTCTTTTCGACCCCTGACTGTAGCCCGCCAGGCTCCTCTGTCCATGGGATTCTCCAGGCAAGAATCCTGGAGTGGGATGCCATTTCCTACTCCAGGGGATCTTCTCTACCCAGAGACTGACCCCACATCTCTTAGGCCTCCTGCATTGGGAGGCGGATTCTTTACCACTGAACCACTTGGGAAGCCCATTTGATGAAAATAAGACAACTCTTATGCCAGAATATCTAAAGGAAAGCGATTTCTTAGGATGTAATTTGAGAAATATTATATATACTCCATAATGGTAGGGGTTGTGTTTTCTTCATTTTTTGTTTTCTCCTCTGTGTCTAGAGCAGCACATTGTACCCAGAAGGCACTCAAAGGAATCTCTGAAGCTCAGGGTTGGAAGGGACCTCAAAATTCAACTGGTCCCGTGTTCCATGGGGGTACATGAACGTGTTTGATAGCTCCTCTCCACAGCGCTCCCTGAGACTGCCATATCGGCCCTAATTCAGTTGTTTCGCTGTCAGCGTGGCGCTGTGTGAGCTGGAAGAGACCGGGCCTCTCGACACCTCAGTGTCTCTGCAAGTCCGCCTGATCTGCCTGAACCGCTGCAGGCGCCCGAGTCCCCAGGGGAATTCCCTCCGCCTCGTCTGTCACTGAGCTACGCGTTCCTGTCAGTCCCTGGGGACCCTCAGGGCTATTAATGGCCATGTGATGCCAGCTAAATAAAACCTACTTTCACCATTTATAAAGCACCCCAGCCACTCACAAAGCCATCCGTTGTGTCTCATCGTGTTCGCGTCTTGTTAGCCCTGCCTTGTTCTCCATCTGGAGCATTCCCACTGCCCTAATGCCAGGTTGCGGAAGTGCCAGAAAATACAGAGGAGGGAACTGGAAAACGACCCTCTCAACCAAACCCAACCTTGCTTTTATTTGCTTTTACAGATGACGAAACTGAAGCCCAGAGAGGGAACGTGACTTGGCTGAAACCACACAGCAGGTAAGTGGCAGTGTCAAAACTCATCAGGGTTATTACGTGGCAGCCTGGATGGGCGGGGAGTTTGGAGGAGAATGGATACATGTATACATGTGGGGGAGTCCCTCTACTGTCCTCCTGAAACTATCACAACATTGTTAATTGGCAATACCCCAATACAAAGTAAAAAGTTAAAAAAAAAATCATCACTGTTAGGGCCCAGGAAGAAGTTAAACAAATGCTCGCTCAAATGTATTTCTAGAAGACATTGGTCTTTCAGGATGGTCACATTTGTGTTGCAAACACAAATTACTCGATAATTTTTTGCTTGGAGTACTCGATATTATTTGCTTGGAGAACACGTTTAAATTCTGCAGTAAAGAATCTTGCTGACCTTCTGTTTAATCTAGTGTTTTTCAAATTCATCTGACCAGGGAACTTCACCTCTCTTTTTGTCACAGGACAGGCTGAAGAACTAGCTCCTCAGAGCTTGTATTTTAAGGGCTGGGCTTTGGGTTCTTCTGCGTAGTTGTGGCACTGGGTGGAGGGGTGGGGCAGGCAGGTGAGGGGTGGCGAGGGGGCTGCGAGGGTCAATGACAGGAACATCGGCACTGGGAAAGACTGGGCTTGAGTGTCCTTGACCGATGCCTTTGCCTGTTTGCTGACTGAATGGTGAGAGTGAGGGGGGAAGGGAAGTCCTTACGGGTGAAGGCTGATGCCAAGAGATGATATCCCCCAGTGGGGGTGTGGCCAATCCAGTGGGTTCCAGCTATTGTCTAAACCTAGGGGGGAGGGGCATGCAAAGGGGATGGACAAGACAGGACTGGAATAGCAGGGTCAGAGGTGACATTATGTGGACACAGACTCTCTACAAAAGGTGTCCTAGAACAAGCATAGAGGACCCGGTTCCCGAGTAACTGGTTGGCAAGAGCGAGGTGGGGTGCCATCCTAGAAAGGTGCAGTGGGGACCTTAGGTAGGTGTTCCTTTACTGCCCTGGTGGTGGGAGGGGACATAGACACAGCCCAGGTACCCTGGAGGCCTGGAAAGGTGTTGCCCACCTTCTCCAGGGACCCACGGGGGTACACCTGCCTGTGGAAATGTGGAGGTACAGCGCAGCTCAGCGTAAAGGGGGCTTCCAAACTCCAGGCTTGGCTGGATGGCACCGCTGACTCAATGGACATGAGTCTGAGCAAACTCTGGGAGCTGGTGAAGGACAGGGAAGCCTGGCGTGCTGCAGTCCATGGGGTCGCAAAGATTCAGACTCAACTGAGTGACTGAACAGCAACAAAGCTCCGGGCAGAAGGCAAGGGCAATTAACCAGTCCTGAACACTCCCAGGAGAGCGGCAAACTATAGCCAATAGATTCCAGAGCACCAGAGTGGGCCTATTCCAGGCTCATGGAACAGCAGCAACCCAGAGATGCAAGTTATAATCCCAACCATGCCACTAAACAGCTCTATGCCCCTGTGGAATAAGCCCTTTTCCTCTGGCTCCTGGTGCTGACATCTTCAAAATGGGTTAGCCTCAATTATTTCTTTGTTTTCTTCTGTGACCTTCTAATTCTCTGGTCATTCAAGTAGAGTAACCCCGGATTAGCCTCCGGTCTGTGTGTGTTCCAACACCCCATGTCCCTCTTCCTTGGTTTGTTTGTTGTTGTTGTTTTTTTTTTTTGGCAGATCTGAGGTGAGCCTCTTATCCTAGAACTGCAAAAGTGGGAAATTGCAGTTCTGTCATGAATGTACTTTATAACTCAGGGAAGGTGCACTTGAGAAATAAAGTTTTCCCGAGGAAGCAAAACCAATAACACCTTGTGAGTCAGCCAGACCTGGCTTGAGCGCCGCCAGACCTGAAGCCTCTCCAGGCCTCAGCATCCCCATGGGCCGCCGGACGGGGTGACTGTGAGGGTCAGAGGAGATGGTGGAGGTGCACGTGATTTATCAAGGGTGGACCTTGTGGTGCTGTGCCCATGGCAGGGGTGGGGGATGAGAAAGTGGTGATGATGGTGAAATTGCTGGATTATTGAAGCTAAAACTTGTGATGAGAAAAGAAGCAAGGTCATGAAAGGCAACACTTTACTTCCTCCATCTCATACCTGGTCTGGGGCTGCTGTTGCTAGAGACCAAAGCAGGGATGTCCCCAAGGGAGCTGGGTGGGGGAGGTTCAGCTTATACTGAGCTTTGGGAGCACATCCTATCTGCTTCTGCAGGCAGCAGTGAGGGGGTGGATCAAGGTTTCTCCCGGGAGTCAGAGCACCCAGGAAAATCGGCCTAGATGTTGACTCACTTCACCTCTCTAGCAACAGCGGTGATTGTGCTGATAAAAGAGAGCCTTTGGGTTGAGTCTAATCTTGTGTGCTCTGCTGCTGTCCCCCATAGCCTATACAGGTTGGGGTTTTTTTTTTGTTTGTTTGTTTTTGTTGTTGTTTTTATTGCAACCCCTTGGAGGTCAGTGAGTGGTTGCGGTAGGAGGAAAGAGGCCAGAAAGCACTTTGGACTGATCTCAACTCTAATCCCCGCTCTGCTGCAAGATAGTCGGATGGCAGAATCAAAATGAGTGACCTTGAGGGACTTCCCTGGTGGTCCAGTGGCTAAGTCTCCAGGCTCCCAATGCAGGGGGCCTGGGTTCAATTACTGGTCAGGGAACTAGATCCCCCATGCTGCAACTAAGGGTTCCCAGGCTGCAAATAAAAAGAGATCCCGCATGTCACAACTATGAGTCTGCATGTCACCTGCCACCAGGAAGGTCGAAGATACCGAGTGCCGTAGCTAAGACCCAGCACAACCAAATAATGAATTTATTTTAAAAAATCAGTGACCTTCAGATAGCCACAGTCCTCTCCTGAATCAGTTCCTTCCTTCGTTTGTGATTCAGCTCTAAGGACACTCCCAGCTCCACATTCCAGGATCGGGATGCTCCACAAGAGACCCTAATTATATTGACCGTCCCCTCCCTGCCTCACCCCCCAGCCTTTCAGGAACCTGAGTCTAAAAGACCGCAGTTTAGGTGCCTTAGCAACAGCTCCCATCTCCCATTCCCATCAGGAGGAAGGGAAAGGTGCCATTAAGGAAGGGGGTGGAGCTTTGGCCTTTCCGAGGGGCAGGCCCTCAACTGCAGAAAAATCCCCTAGGAACTAGACCACTGCGGAAAGGGGACAAAATAACGGCAGCTGTTGTTTAGTCGCTAGGTTGTGTCCAGCGCTTTGCATTCCCCATGGTCTTTAGCCCACCAGGCTCCTCTGTCCACGGGAGTTCCCAGGCAAGAATGCTGGAGCGGGTTGCCATTTCCTTCCTAGGATATTTTCCCCACGCAGGGATTGAACCTGCATTTCCTGCTTTGACAGGAAGTTCTTTACCACTGAGTCACCAGTGAAGCCCAATAATGCCCAGTAGTTAGCATTAATTGAGCACCAGAGTCTGACAACCATCTTTCCATCCCTTCTCTTGTATATTGCTTGAATTTGTTTCCAGATATTCACCACCTCATTTCTGCTACTCTTCTGAACATGCTTGTATGGTCGTGCAATAGCTGAATGCTTTATTTTATTTTCATTTGACTGTGCCAGGTCTTATTTGTGGCATGTGGGATCTGGTTCCTCAACCAAGGATTGAATCTGGGCCCCCTCTATTGGGAGTTTAGAGTCATAGCCACTGGACCACGAGGAAGGTCCATGAACGCTGTGTTTTATTTGGGATTTAGAAACGTCCTGCCTGTCGGAGCTACCTTTCTTAACCTGGATACTCTACTCCTGCTGATTTGGCCTCAGATTGTGTTCAGACTCTTTTTTCTTAATGCAGCTTCTGTCTCATGCTCTTGGTAACTACTTGGCTTTTGGCCAGCTAATCAGCCACTCCCCTAGATGTTGCCTTTATCATTACTGCAAATCAGCTCTTCCCATCTTGTCCTTGTGATTGATTCCTAGGCTCAGTATGTAGACTTGACATTTATCTCTGCTAAATTTCATCTTGTTGGTTCAGGTCCATTGTTCCTAGCTGTCAAGAGCTTCTGAATCTACCACATTAGCCCTCTTTTCCAGCTTTCGAGTGGTGGTGTGGGAGGTGGAGGGCGGAGCTGGCTGCACGGGAGCTGGGATGGGTGGTTGCATATGCAAAGCCTGGCTCAGTGGAGAAGGTGAGGAGAGCTGGACCGGGAAGGATGGCATTGAGGAAATAGCGTTACTCATGGCTGGTCCAGGAAGTGGCAAGGAGTTTAACAGAGGACATTGAACATGGGTTGGTAACTTTGAGTTTGGTGATAGTTGCCAAGGCAATTCAATATGGCGGGCAGGGCATATCAGCTCTAGTGCTAGAAAGGTGTAATACTAAGGTCAGGGTGCTAACTGTGAGGCCCAATCAGTGGCTGGGGATGTAGAGGCGAGTTCAGTGCTCTGGAGGAGAAAGAGAGCTGCCAAGGGCCAGGCAAGGTGCTGACTTAGGCTCCTCTCCCTCCTTCACCTCTCACATCCAATTAACAGCCTATTGATTCTATCACCAGCTGTCTTTTTTCCTTGGGCTGCACTGCAAATGGGATCTTAGTTTCCCAACCAGGGATCAAACTTGCACCCTTTGCACTGGAAGGGCAGAGTCTTAATTACTGGACCTCCAAGGAAGTTCTCATCCAACTGTCTTGCAGTTAGCCTTCTTCCCATGCTTCTGTTTCTTCACCAGCTTAAATATCTTCATCTGTTACTAACTGATCTCCTTTTATTCTCAATCCATTCCCCCATACGATGCCATGCGTGTCTGCTCAGTTGCCATGTTGTGTCCAACTCTTTGTGAAAGCATGGACTGTAGCCACCAGGCTCCTCTGCCCCAGGATTCTCCAGGCAAGAATGCTGGAGTGGGTTGCCATTTCTTCCTCCAGGAGACCTTCCCAACCCAGGGACTGAACCCATGCCTATCACATATCTTGCACTGACAGGTGTATTCTTTACCACTGGGCTACCTGGGAAGCCGATATGTGTTGCCATGCCGCTGCTGCCAAGTCGCTTCAGTCGTGTCCAACTCTGTGCGACCCCATAGATGGCAGCCCACCAGGCTCCCCCATCCCTGGGATTCCCCAGGCAAGAACACTGGAGCGGGTTGCCATTTCCTTCTCCAATGCATGAAAGTGAAAAGTGAAAGTGAAGTCGCTCAGTCGTGTCTGACTCTTAGTGATCCCATGGACTGCAGCCCACCAGGCTCCCCCATCCCTGGGATTTTCCAGGCGAGAGTACTGCAGTGGGGTGCCATCGCAATCTCCGACATGATGCCGTAGGTTCTTGTAAACTTACAAGTCTGGTTGTATCACTTCTTAGTTAAGCCCTTTAGTGGTGTCTGATTGTCATTCACTCCTCAGCATGCTGCAAAGACCCTCTGTGACCTGGCTTCCACCACTTCCTCATATTCAGCTTAAGCTCTGTCTGATCCAAATGAATTTTAGACATCAAATCTTGCAAGCCTTCCAGCCTTAGCACATCCTGATCCATCTGGCTGGTCTGCCTACCAACCCTTTTCTCCCTAGTCTGTCAACTCTTTCTAGATGGTGTGACCTTCTCAGGGAAGTCCACTGGGAGCTCAAGGTCCAAGGCCTAGGCTATGTCAGCACCAGGGCAAGCAACAGTCCTGCCTCGTGATATCAACCCACCACTCTGCGTTTTAGTTTATTGGTCTACCGTCCTCACTAGACCTTAAGCTCCGTGAGAAAGGGATTGAATTCCGTTTTATCTCTGCATTTATCGTGTGACCAATAGACTTTTGATAAAATGGATACAGGTATTAAAGTTTCCAGTTACACTATCTGGGGTTAGGGCAGGATCCCAGGATGCTGGGGGCTAGGAGTAGAAGACAGAATTGAGACTGGACAAAGAACTGAGATGTCAGTGTGTGTGTGTCGGGGGGGGTGGGGGGGCAGGTGTGCGTGTGGGTGTGGGTGTGGGTGGGTGGGTATATGTGTGATTATGAAAAGAATCAGGCATCAGAGCCAATAAACCACAGATTTTGAGACTGGACCCAACCTTCATTCTTTATATCTGCTACTTTATAGCTCTGCGCCCCTGGATAGGCTCACTGGTCTCTCTGAGCCTCAGGTGTCTCCGATGTACCATGGGGACAGTAATGCTGAGCTCTGAGATAATGCAAATCAGACATGTTTGACCCAGCACCTGGTGTGCAGCAGGTACTGAACAAACATCTTGTGCCTGGTCATCTTGGTTGTTATGCTGAGGAAATAGAAGTCAAGACACCAGCTGGATGGGACATATCAGCTTCCCTGTAGGAGTCCAATTGTCCTCAAACGCCCCTTTAGGAAACAGGAAATGGAAACAAAGGGGGAGACAGGACCTTTTGTCTTTTAAGTTGAATTGGATTTTTAGATCTAATTTAAACAGAACTGGTATGTTAGTTCTCTGATCAGGGATCGAACCTGCAGCCCCTGCAGTGGAAGTGTGGAGTTTTCACCACCGAACCTCCAGGAAGGTCCCAGAGACAGGATCTCCATAGCCAGACTAGGAAGGACTCATCCCAAAGTCCTCACTGAGAAGGCTGCTCAAGGGACCTGGGTCACTTGGGCAAGCTCTTCAGGATCCCTTCTGCTTTCACAGGCTGGGGTCTCACTCCTAATTTCCCCTCTGCCATAGTGATTCTGTTAGTCTCTGAAAACAGTTGTCTTTATAATTCTGCCTCTTCACAGGCAGGTGGAAGCTTCCAAGATTTCAGTTTATCTTCCTGTAGCTGCTTTGGAGATGGATGCCTTCCTCCGCAGAGACCCTCTGCAGAGACAGAGGGACAGCCCCGGCCCAGCCTTCTAGGCGGGACACTGATAAACCATCCCTCTCCTGGCCTGCATCCTGGGCGGGTGACTCATCTCATCTCACTGGTTTCAGTTTCCAAGGTTGATATTTCCTGATCTCCTACCCAGATTCTGAAGTTCACTCTCTTTGGAGAGTGAGCATCCCCTCTTGGTCCTTGTTTTTATTTATTTATATTTGTGGCTGCTCCGGGTCTTCGCTGTTGTGAGTGGGCGTTCTCTTGTTGAGGTGTGCAAGCTTCTCATTGAGGTGGCTTCTCTCCTTGTGCAGCAGGGTTCTAGGGGGCACGGTCTCACTAGTTATGGCCCATGGGCTTAGCTGACCCGTGGCAGGTGGGGTCCTCCCAGACCAGAGACCAAACCTTGCATTGTAAGACCGACTCTTAGCCACTGGGCTGCCAGGGGAGCACCTGTTCCTTGATTATTATGCTCTTACGTTCCTTATAAGATGTTCTTATGTTCACCCTCTTAAATCAGGGGTCAGCAAGCTTTTTCTGTAAAAGGTGAGACAGCAAATATTTTAGCTTTGGGGACATCTATGTTTCTGTCATATACTCCTTGTTCGCTTTGGGGGTCAGCCTTTTAAAATGTAAAGCACATTCTTAGCTTGCGATTTGCACAAAAACAGGCTATGGTCTGGATATGGCTCCACACCAGACAGCCATAATTTGCTGACCTTCGCCTCACACTGTTCACTGAATAAATGCATCCCTAAGTCTATTTCTCCCACCCCTTGCTCCCTTCCTCCCTCTCCCCACAACCCTATCACAGGATTCATGAAGCATTTACTAGGTTTGCTGCTGTGCTGTGGCCAGAGATATAAAAATGAGTAAAACAAGAGTTTTCAATATCTGAGGCGATCGTGCCTGTCATAGTAGCCGGCAGAGTGCACTGACTTGAACGGTAACCCAGCTGTGTTGATAGCATGAGTTACCACTTGGTGCGATAAGAATTATCTCAGGCTACCACACCTTAGGCTCTGGAGCCAAGAGGAGGGAGACAAGAGAGGACCCACCTGTGTGATCCCAGGGAGGAGGGACGGGGAATTGGATCTTGAAGCAAGAGTCTGCCTAGCATTGCTTTCCAAGCAGGAAAAACATTTCAGCAAAGAGATGCAGGCAAAGAAGTAAGCGACTTGTTTGAGAAGAATTCACAGGGAGTGAGGTGGGGTCCAGAATATTCTTGGACGGTGGGACGATGTCATAGGTAAGGATCTCTGGTTCATATCTCAATTCTCTCACTCACTTGGGAACCTTCAGGCCAGCTCTTTAAGCTCCCTGAGCCCCCAAGCTTGCTTTTGTTTTTCTTTCTGTTTGTCAAGTCAGAAATAATATGAGTGTTGGGAGGAATACGTAAGTTAATGAATGTAAAGAGCTTAGCGCAGAGTGAGTGTTCCATAAATGTCAGCTGCTCCTACCAAGAGAGGAGAAAGGTAAAACAGAGGGTCACCGGTAGAGACTTCTGGAGCCAGATCACACCACCCGCACTGACTTTGGACTGTACCATGCAGACAATGGGCACCATTTATGATTTTGAGCCAGGTCATCGGATGGGGTCTGTTTTAGGCTCTAATCTCCATTCTGACCTTTGACTTTGGCAACACCTATGGGGCAGGTTTGATGGTTCCCACTTCACAGATAAGAAACGCAAGGTTTGGGGAACTTGAACAACCTCCTCTTCAAGGTCAATCAACTCATAAGCAGCAGATCTGAGTCTGGTCTCCTGATCTCACAGTTCTGTCCTTGCCCACCCTGCCTCGCCCCACTGCTTGCTAACTGACAGACGGCATCATGCCAGCCTCACTCCGGCTCCAATTAGCAGACAAATCAGAAGCGGCTGGTGGGGCCTCGTGCCTGCTGCAGTCCTGTTTATCATCCATCAGAGGAGAGAAGCGATGTGCCAGGCTGGTGAGTCAGACCCCCGCAGAGGGAAGATTTAAGGTGGTATGACTTATGGGGCTGGTCCTAGGGACCACAGTTCTGATGGTCGGATATGCTTGGGAACAGGATATTTCAACAATTCACTACAAGCGGAACACAACCCTCACCCAGGGAGAGCTTTGAGTGCTTCAGAAATCGGTGAGAACAAGGCTAGACTGGGAGTTAGGAGGCCTGGGTTCTGTTCCTAGCCTTGACATTGCATGGGAGGAAAGCATATCTTGTTTTTATTTCTGGGTTTCAGTCTCCTTCTGTAGAGATGAGAAGTTGGGGGAAATTCAGTTTAGTGGTAGGTAGTGTGAGAATGAGCGTATGGAAAAATTCAGATCTCTTGTCTTTAAACAGGCCTCCAGCTGGAAGAACAGCACAGTCAAGAGCAGTGTGGAGTCTGTATTTGAGTCTGGGCTCTACCCATCAGTCTCTGGTGTGAACTCCGACTTTTCTAGTCAAGTCTTTGAGCAGGAGTTTTTGCATCAAATGGGCTAAACCAGAGCAGAGATCTCTAACTGATCTTTAACTGTGGGTTAATTCTGACTTGTGGATGAGATTTACTTGGTTCCCAGACAGATCTATCTTTCTAATTATTCTCCACCTCTTTAGGGAGCCAACATGAAAAAGTGGGAGATTTCACATCCAATTCTGGATTCCTAAGTTCTCTTTAAAAAGCAGGGACTTCACTGAGGGTCTAGTGGTTAAGAATCCGCCTTCCAGTACATGAGACATGGGTTCAGTTCCTGGTCAGGGAACCAAGATCCCACAAGCCACGAGGCCACTAAGCCCATGCACCAGAGCCCACGTGCTCTGAAGCCCGTGACCCACAGTGAAGATCTGGAGAGCCACAGTTAAGACGGGGTGCAGCCAAAAAAAGAAAGTAATGCCCAAAACGACTGTATCCTTTTTCACTGTGGAGTTCAGCTGGCCACTGCCAGCGCCAGCAGGTAGCCCAGGTTCTTCCTGCACAGATAGGAAAGCTGAGGTCCGGGGGGGGGAATTGAACTAGGGGACAATGGTGGGCTTGGGTCACCATGCATCCTGTTGTCCAGCCCAGTGCTTGCTGCATTTTATCAAAGTCTTATCAGTCAGTCCTACAAAGTAAGAAAAGGCATCTCATCAATACTTGTTTTTAGCTAGCCTTTAACACAAGAGTCTTGGGGGTCGAGTATAAGAGAAGAGGGTGCTGACATTGCAGGTCTGATACCAGAAGACGAGAAACTGATCCGGGTGAAGGTAGAATACTTGTGTTGCTTTCTATTGCATTAATTTTGTGTTCATTATATCACGCCTCCTGTACTGTTTTTCATTTATTTGATGGCTCTTTATCTAATTTCTTAGGATGAATACTTACGGCAATTATTTTCAACTTTTCGCACACACAGAAATCATAAAAGCATCGAAAGCTATTAAATGTCCTCTGAGCATAGCTTTAGCTAGGTCCCATAGGCCTTGATTGAGAGTGTTCTCCTTTTTATTACTTTCTAGGTAATGTGTAATTTGTTTTTATTTTCTTTTTGAGCCAAGGATTATTTAGAAAGCATTTCTTAATTTCCAAACAGTGAAGGTTCTTTTGTTCATATTTTAAAATACAATTTCTAAAATGGTTGTCCGTGAGTATCGACGCTGAGAACAAAGAATGAGGGGGAGCTCCTAGGAGCAGATGAGCAGTTAAGGTCAACTTCACAACTTTTGACGGGCACTCATTGTGTGGGACATCCCTATCCTACCTCCCCTGGTCTAGGTGGGGAGGAAGCAAGAGGAAACTGGGGAGCAGAACTCCACGATGTTCTCCGGTTAGTGTCTGTTCTCCCACTTCTCAGGCAGTGACCTAGAGGGTTTGCTTCCCCTCTCTGCCCCTGTGTTAGGCATCAGTCCCTGTCCAAGCTCTAGGAGGTGTCTTCTACAGGGCTGGGTGCTTGACACATGGGATCTCACATACCTCACAGGCAGGCATCATTCCCATTTGCCAGAGGTGGAAACTGAGTCCCAAAAGGCCACAGACAGCCTTGTCAGGTTACATGGTTGAGAACTGGATGCAAACAAAGCTTTCTCTGGCTCCTGAAGCCCTACTCTAGTCCCATCTCGACACTCCTCTGTACCTGCGACTGCTCAGAACTTTCAGATGAATACGGAGACTCCCAGCTTCAAAGGCCTTGGCAATAATTACACAGTAAGTAGAGCAGAGCCCCAGTGAAGCTTTAATTAAAAACGTCAGAGAATACGGGTTCATGGCCCTGTGTCCCTAAGCTCTCTCCATCTCCCCAGCTTCCTTTCACATCTTCCTCTTCCTCCATCCAGTCCCTGAATTCCTACCTGAGAAAGCTGAGAAGTGTGGAGGAGTGTGGCAGGGATTAGGGGCAGCAGAGGGCAAGCTTTGTTGGGGACAGGAGGCTGACAAGACCAAGCGATCTTCCACCCCTTGGACTTTGTACTGCCCATATCAATCTTTCCAGGACATTGGCTTAATGACCAAGAATTATGGATTTCTTTTTTTTGAATGGGATCCCATATCATTACAAAAGACCATTTAAGGAGTTTTATGATCTTGCTGCTGGGAACTGGAATTTTCAAGCCAAGAGAGGTCACTTTGTCTTAGAAATGTTGCCTTGTGTTTCTCGTTATCTCATGGACTGCTGTCTTCCTCCCTGAGTCACAGCGTCACTTTTCCCCAAATTCACTGACTCTGTCATCTATTTGATGGTGTGACTGTGTGGCCGTGGAGAAGCCCTTTACCTCCTTGGGGTCTTCCTCTCTGCTCCCCCAGGAGCGTGTCCTTGGTCTGTTCTCCAAGCCTTCCTTCTTGCTTCCTTCCAACCTCTGTGCCCACCCCCGGCATCAGCACCATGTACGCTAACTCACTTCACTTGTGTCCGACTCTGTGTGACCCTATGCTCTAGATCCCACCAGGCTCCCCTGTCCATGGGGTTCTCCAGGCAAGAATACTGGAGAGGGCTGCCATGCCCTCCTCCAGGGGATCTTCTCGACCCAGGGATCGAATCCAGGCCTCATTGTGTTTCCTGCATTGGCAGGCGGGTTCTTTACCACTACCACCATCTGGGAAGCCCATCACCACCGTAGGTGCCATGCTTTCTTTTCTCCCAGGTCAGTGGATTTGGGTCCAGTGTGCCATGGGTGCTCATAAACACTGAATACAAGGGTGAGCCAATGATGAACAAACAAATCAAGGGATCGTGGCTGCCTAAACGGCATGGGTGGGGTGGGAGGGTGGTGAGAAGGGATGCTCACGGGGCAGAGAAATTGCTCTGGAGCTGTGCCCTAGCTCAAGTGGTGGCACGGATGGCAGAGGGGAGGATGTCCTGCTGCCAGGAAAGACCCAGAAGCAGCGGTCATGCCCGGTTTCTCAACCAGCCCTTGGCTGCTTGTGGGCCTTCCTCTGGGGAACTGCAGGCTGTCTCGGGGCCTCAGCAGCAGATCCCGAGGCAGCCAGAGACGTCCCCAGCCAGGGTTGTTGAGCACAGCTCTGGCACCAACCCTATGCCATGGGTCCTGGGCTTTTTCAGGCCCACGGGTTTAACCTCTTTCAACCCCATTTCCGCACCGGCAAGTAGAGATATGAACACCCATGGGTTTCCATGGAATAAGTCCAGACAAAGAACGTGAAATGCTAGGTGAGTCTCAGTGCCCGGAGAGTTTGCTCCTCCCTTCCACCATCTATTTTCAATGAAACCTCTCCTGTTTCAGGCCTTACCTGACCCTTGGCTTCTGTTTCCCTTCCCCACAGCCGGGGCTTTGGGGTTCTCCACTGCAGGCTTAGTCTGCCCTTGGTTTCCAAGACCAACCCTGAGGTTTAAGCAGCCGCCGACTGTCACTCTGAGACTCACTTGTTGATGCTGCCTGGACCTCTGCCCCCATTCTGCCAAGGGCAATGTCCAGCTGGCTCCAATCGAGGGGAACCCAGAGCTACGTTGGGAGCTGCCCCCTGAGACCACCCTCCCCCTGCAATGTCGTCTTCTCTAAGCATACCTAGCACTTGCCTTTGTATCACTCACTTGGAAATGACCAAAGTTCCTCATCACAGGATGGGTGTGTGCGTGTGTGCGTGTGTGTGTGTGTGCGTGTGTGTGTTGCTGTGCTGGTTTCTTCGGTCAGACTAGTCATTCTCGACCCAACTATACAGCAGAATATCCTAGAATGACTTTATAAAGTGCCAATATCCAGACTCATCCCCAGATACTCCGATTTAATTGGTCTGGAGGGGACCCTGGACACAGGGACTTTTGAATAGCACTTTCGGGTCCAGCTGGTACTAAGAGGGACTGAATTAGGTGTGGGTTCCTCAGAGACAGGGATGCAGCCCTGTCCATTCTTGTTACATCCAAGGGGCCTGGGGTTGGTCCCAAGACCACATCCATCAAGCAGGGGTCATCCTCTTTGGGACTGTTTGCCTGATATCCTCCCTTCCCTTGACTGGACCAGGTCTGCATGCCCTTCTTCTTGTTAAAGTCTGTATTGAATTTGCTACAGTGATTGCTTCTGTTTTATCTTATGGTTTTTTGGCCTTGTATTGGAAGGTAGAGTCTTAACCACTGGACCACAGGGAAGTCCCTCTTGTTACACGGTGTTTGATTTCCTGTTCACCCCTCTACCTGCCCTAGCATGGGGAGGGATCCAGGCTTTCAGCTTTGGCATCTTTGACAAAACCTTCACATATCAGCACGTACCAGCACCACAGGGATCTGGGGACCTCTAATCCCTTCCTCCCAGTCTCCCTGGTTGTTGATGAAGCCCCTCGTCCCTTCTCGATGTCATCTCCTGGCTTTTAGAAACAATCTGGTCCTCCAACCCTCATAGCTCCTGTATTAACTATCTCCTGCTATGGAACACAGTACTCCACAGTTTAGCAGCTGAAACAATAAATATTTATTATCCCACACTGTCTCCATGGGTCAGGAATTGAGGACAGTTAAGCTGGGTGGTTCTAGTTCAGAGGCCCTTGCGAGCATGCAGGCAGGGGGTCAGCAGGAGCTGCTGTATTTGGAGACCTGATTGACTGGGGCTGGAGCAGCTACTTCTAAGCTCCTCACATGCCTGTGGATGGGAAGCTTATTTCTCATAATGGTGGCCTCTCCCAAAGGCTGCCCATGACACGGCCTCTCCAAAAGCCACTCACTGATCCAAGGGACAAAGGAAACAAGCAAGTGAGGGATCAACCATGCTGGAAGCCAGTCTTTTTATATTCACAGCATCACTTCTTCCATAAGTGGTTGGGAGCACAGCCCAGCTTGGGTGCAATGTCGGGGGAACGACGCAAGGAATCCGGCTTATTGCAGGTCACTCTCGAGGATGCGCATCACAGCCTCCGTGCAGAAAACTGGCCTGAGACTCCAGACAGGCTGTGTGCAGGGAACAGCTTTGAAGTTCATTTTGGCTTTGTTGGGATCTTTTTAGAGAAGGGCTAATAAAGTAAGGCTGTCTTCCTTTTCTAATCTAAACTTCTTATTAACACCTGAGCCCAGAAAACTTCAGTGGAGAGACTCAAGAGTAAACCAGAAGTTCCACACATCTCCAGAGCGGGAGCTTATTTTTTCAGTCATGATAGTTCAAGACTGAAGGTGGGAATGAAGGGGAGACAGAGGAAATCTGACCACGGGGGTTTTGAGGGGAAGTGGTGGGTTGGTGGCAGCCGACCTCCTGTGTGGCCCCCCAAATATGGCTCAGAGAAGTAAGACAGAGCCAAGGCCAACCCCGTGACTTCTCCGGGAGGGGAGGAGCGTGCCAAGCTCTGTCCCATCTGGGTTGGTTCTGTTTTTGTGTGATTCCAGCAGCTGTTCTTTCCCCTGAGCCTTAGTTTCTCCACTTATAAAATGGGTCCATTGGACTAATACTTTAGACTATTTTTAAAAACAGTGGTACCTTTAAGCCACTGTGGAAAACAGTATGAAGTTTCCTCAAAAAACTAAAAACAGAGTTGCTATGTGATCCAGCAATCTCACTCCTAGGCATACATCTGGACAAAACCATAATTCAAAAAGATACATGCGCCGCTGTGTTCATAGCGGCAGAATTCACTATAGCCAAGACATGGCAGAAACTTAAATGTTCATCAAGAGATGAATCGATAAAGACGTGGCATACACATGCGCACACACACACACACACACACACACACGCACGCACACAATGGAATACTGTTTAACCACGAAAAAGAATGCAATAATGCCATTCACAGTTGTATGGACGGACCTGGAGATTATCATACCAAGTGAAGTAAGTCAGACGAAGACAAATATCATACAATATCGCTTATACAAGGTATCTAATATGTGACAGAAATGAACTTATTTAGGAAACAGAAAGTTTAGTGTCTAGTCTAACAGACACAGAGAACAGACTTGTGGTTGCCAAGGGGAAGGAGGGTTGGGGAGGTATGGATTGGGAGTTTGGGATTAGTTTACGCCAACTATTATATATATAGAATCACAATAAGGTCCTACTATATAAGTACAGGGAATTCTATCCTGTAATAAACCATAATGGAAAATAATATGAAAAATATATGTATAAAATCACTTTCCCATACACCAGAAACTAACCCAACATTGTAAATCAACTATAGTTCAATAAAATAAATTAATAAAATAGTGGCACCTTCGTTTTCAAAATTAAAGCTTATAACTAATGAGGTGAGTAGAACGTAACTCTCATTACCACATAAAATAGACAATGTTATAACAGCTACTGTGCGCTCCATGCTTAGAATGTTCTTGATGCTGTTTTTATATGCTTTGCACACACTGACTTGTGGAATCTCCACAGACATCCTATGAGCTAGCAACTATTGTTTTTCTTGTCATCATCTCATTTTACAGAAGAGGAAGCTGAGGGCCAGAGAGGTGAAGTACCTGCCTAAGGTCACACGCTTGTAAGTGGCTTGAACTCATGTAGGGAGGTCCCAGGACCGTGCCCTGGGTCCCCAGGCTGTGCAGACAGAAACAAAATTGTTCCAGTGGCAGAGAGGGAGGAGGCTGGTGGCAGCCACACTTGGGCCCCTTCTTGCTCCCTCTTCTCCCACTGGGCATCCTGAGAGCAGGGTTACAGACCCCCATGTTTGGGGAGCTTTCCTTGGTGTCTGAGCCCCAGTGAGCTATGCAGATACCTGCATCCACACCATCTGGGAGGCTTATGAAAATACAGATTTTAAGGCCATGTTGAGGTCCCCAGGATCTGACTCTCTAGGTGGAGCCCAGGAATTCCAAGTTAATAAGCACCCAGTTAGGTCTCAGGCTCACTGACATGGAAGAGTTGCTGTATCATGAGTGTTGCTGGGCGGCTTGATCACAGCCATTCAGCTTAGAAAGGCCTGGATTTAAAATTTTCCTTAAGGAGGGGGAAGGCCAGGGTCTGACAGTCCGGCCAGGGGTCTTGCCTGATTAGGTCTCTGGGCACACGCACTGATGAACCATCTGTCAGACACGACCCCACCTCAGGCCCACGACCTGGCTTATGATCACCCAGAGTGAGCAAGGAACTCGTCTTGCCCAAGAGCCAAGCTGGGGGCTTGGTCACTGTGACATTCTAGGTTACAATTAATCAGCACATCTGTGAACACACCAGGTGACACCAGATCGTTTTTTTATGCTTTGGAGAGAAAACAATTTTCATTACAGCTCAGCACAGCCGGGGAATCAGAGAAACAAACGGTAGTCAACATTCATGTGTTAATGATTGTTATTCCTTGAGCTTGTTACCACCCAAGCGCTGATTACAAGCTCGACTGCAGAGACCATCTTGGCGATGGGAAATCTGGCTTCTTACGGCCTCTCCTGGGGGCTTTCTCGGCTGTTAGATCTGGGGGAGGTCATTAATAAATGTGTTGCAGACACAGGGTAATCATGTCGGGCTTATGAGCATAGCTGTTCCACACAGAAGAGACACCGCCGCAGCAGAAAGGAATGAACAGAGATACGAGCCAGAACGGGAGAATGAGACATTAAAGTCACTCCTGGGCTCATCCTGGTGTTGGGACCAGGAGAATGTACTCTCTTCCGGCATCATTTAAGTCATAGATACGCTATGCTCTAGCATTTTCTCAGGTGACTCTCCAGCAGTTTTTGGATTACCTGAGCACTTCAATTAATTAGGGGGCCCAACTATGTTCCCCTGTGCAAGCCAAACCACCCTCCGCGGGCGGGGGTTGGGGGGTGGGGTAGCTGGGGAAGGGGGGCATTTTGTCAGTGGCCACTAGAGGGTAGCAGTGAGTCCACAGTCTTATCTATTTCCACTCCCGCCCCCTTTCCACCCGCACACACATGGATAGATGGATGGATGGATGGGGGCTCTTTCTTGGCTTTGAAAGATACAGGAGCAAGCGAGGGGCCCTGAAGCTTGAGCTTTATTTGTCTCACACTCATGTGCCTTCTGGCCTCACTTGGGTTCTTATTTTGGAATCTGAAACAGCAAGGAATTCTGTTTCCAGAAGGTTGCCCCCTCGCCAGGAAGAAATTACAGGAGTGCTTTAGAACTGACCTTCAGGTCCTGGGAATAAGCCTGTGGAACCAAAAACGTAGAGAATTCTAGCCTCTTCCCCTCCACTTTTGGGTGTGTAGGTGCCAGAAAGATAGTGGTCTCCTTTTGAAAAGTCAAGTCTTCACGTAAGAGCTTGTTGCTGTTGTTCAGGTGCCAAGTCTTGTCTGACTCTCTGCACCCCTATGGATCGTAGCCCACAAGGCTCCTCTGTCCACGGGATAGAACACTGGAGTCCAGTGTTCTTGCTTCTGTCCAGGCAAGAACGCTGGAGTGGGTTGCCATTTCCTTCTCCAGAGGATCTTCCTGGATTAGGGATAGAACCCGCGTCTTCTGCACGGGCAGGCAGACTCTTTACCACTGAGCCACTAGGGAAGCCCATCAGAGATACTGAAAGAGACGGTGCTGATATTGGCCTTGGCACACTGGCTTATGTCGGCCAGGAATGTGAATGATAGTGGTAATGACAATAATATCATAAAGGCAGCTGAGACTCACCACGCTTGCCAGACATGACCAGGCAGGCAGGCACAGCACAGATGAGAGGCTTAGGATTCAGTCACATCAACACAGTCACATGGCTAAGAGGTGGTCTGAGTCTGGGAAACTAGGTCTGGCTGAATCCATACAACATTTTGCTTCCTGAGCAAGAGGGAGGTAACAAAAGCCTCTGGGACTTGGTGAGGCCCCAGCATCTTAACCTGCTAAGGAATGTATTTCAAAGGATAATAATTAGGCAGAATTGAGTCATTCCTTGCACCCTGCACAAGGAGGTAGGAGGTAAGAAAGGCCACGGGCTAATGAGCTTTGCTACTGGGAACCAGACAGTCAGTCATCCTGGAATGAGGTCCATGTGGACACAAGTGACACTGTAGTCATGGTGACTGCAGGGACAGGGACGACCTGATTCCATGGTGGTTAAGAGAACCGTGGCCCCACCTGATCCGGGAGACATACCACCAATGAGTCAGCCTGCCCAGCAGAATGCACGGAGCCGGGGGTTACCCACCAGGACAGGAAGAGGTGGGCAAGGATGGCTGATCAGGGAGTCAGAGCTGGAGGGGGTCTTGGAGAATCTGCTAGTCCAGTCTCCTCATTGTACAGGCAGAGACACCTGAATCTGGGGAGATAAGGAACTGTGACGTCCTACCATCTGCTGATGGCATCACTGGGGCTGGATCCTGGCTTTCTTGCCCCCAGGATCATAACGTACTCTGCACACCTCCTGACTACTCCTCATAAGACCTGAAGTTTATTCCAGTTCCTGGAAGCCCTGCCACCTGGCCCATTAAGATGCCCGTGAAGTATCCAGGCTGCTGCTCTGCGTGTCTCCCATCACCAGCCTCTTTGGGGAGCAATGCCTGTTGGCCCCACAGGCTGTGCCATTTGGCCGGGGCTAGGAGGCCTCTGCAGAGAAGGCAGTGGCACCCCACTCCAGTACTGTTGCCTGGAAAATCCCATGGACGGAGGAGCCTGGTAGGCTGCAGTCCATGGGGTCGCGAAGAGTGGGATATGACTAAAGCGACTTAGCAGCAGCAGCAGCAGCAGGAGGCCTCTGCGGAGAAGGCAATGGTAACCTACTCCAGTACTCTTGCCTGGAGAATCCTAGGGACGGGAGCCTGGTGGGCTGCCATCTATGGGGTCGCACAGAGTCGGACACAACGGATGTGACTTAGCAGCAGCAGCAGGAGGCCTCTGCTGGGCAGCCACGGCCTGACCCACTGGGCAAGGGGGAGGGAACGCAGGGGGCTGCTGAGTGAAGCCCGCTGGCTAGGCTGGGGGCCTGGAGGCTGGCACAGGTGAGCATCCTTTTAAACAGGATCCGTAATTGCAAAAAATGGGACCCGAGCCACCTGTGTGGCTGCCTCCTAGTCCCTTCTGCCATTGTGCTCTCTGTGAGGCAGCCTGGGGCGCTCTTCTCAGGACCTGCTTTGGGTCTGTCCTCCTCATCATTTCATGATGAAGTCTCTCTCCCAGTCCATTTCCTAGGTGCTTTCCCATTCCAGGTCCTGCTGTTAGGACAGTGCCTCTTCTTGGGTAAATGGATTGTTTCCCCCATCCTGAAGGGCTACATCTGCAGAAACTGGTCTCACCCTAAAGCTATGACTAGAAGGTAGAGGTCACCACTCCCCCAAAAGGATGTGGCCCGTGGGTGGGCAGGCCCTGGGGGCTCTGCAGAGCCTCTTACCTCTCTCTAGTTCTTTCACTTTGAATAACACACGGAAGCTCTCTGGCCCTCTGTTTCCTCATCTGGAAAGCGTGAACAATACCTAGCGAAAATGCAGAAGTGAAAGTGTTGGTTGTTCAGTCCTGTCCGAATCTTTGCGACCCCATGGACTGTAGCCCGCCAGGCTCCTCTGTCCCTGGGATTCTCCAGGCAAGAACACTGGAGTGGGTAGCCATTCCCTTCTCCAGGGGATCTTCCTGATTCAGGTATCAAACCCAGATCTCCTGCACTGCAGGCAGATTCTTTACTGTCTCAGCCACCAGGGCAAAGGGGAAGTCTTTAATATTTAACAATGCTTCTCATCTTCCGGTGTTGCCTTGAGTATTGAGATGAAGTAGTGAATCGTCCATCATAGGACTTGGTAACTATTTACTTCTCTCATGGAAATCCTCAGTTTTTCCATCTGTGAAATAGGAATTTCTATCTGACCCACATGATAGAAGTCTGGGACACTACGCTTTGGAAATCACGAACTGCTCCACAATCCAAGTGTTGTTTTTGTTGGGACCTGACCTGAGCCATGACAGCCTCGACAGGCCACACTAGGCCTAAGCCTCAGGTTCTTGTAAGCATTAGTCATAATTCTGGGAAGCCCCACCCAGGTCCCCGATGACACCAAGGTCCTCCCTGATGATGCCAAGGTTAAATCAATCACCACGATGACCCAAGGTTGAGTCAATCACCACACGCCAACTACACTATTGCTGAGACAAAAGACCGCCTGTATATAAGCAGCTGTGATTCAGAGCTCAGGGCTCTCGTCAAGACTCCACTGTGCTGGATGAGACTTGAGCCCTAGCTCGAGCTAGCAATAAACCCCTTTATGCTTTTGCATTGCTGTGGACGTCTTATTCTCTCAGTTTTGGGGACTCGGACACTGGGCATAACAGTTTTTCTCAGGTGTTGTGAATTCCTGCAAGAGCAGACACAGGGGGCTGCCTTTAGTGTAGATGCCAAGGTTCACACCAGGTCACAGAGTAGGGAAGTGAGCTACACAGAAAGTCGGGTGACGTGTCTGGACACCCCATCTTCTGATCTGGGCCTGGGCCTTCTGGGTCCTCTTTTTGTTTAAGCAAAAATGGAGTTTTGAGACTAGTTCAGAGGTCAACCTCTAGCTCTGGACTTACTGCCTCTGTGACCTTGGGAAATGCCTTGGCCTCTGAAACCCTTATTTCTTTATTCTGAAATGAGGGTGATAAAACCTCTTGCAGAGGGTTATGTAGAGGGTCACAGTAGCACCTGTACAGATGACCTCCAGGGCAAGGCTCCTAGCAGAGACCCTTCCCCTGTGAGCCCTGAATCCTGGCCACACTTTCCCCTTGTTATAGATAATCTCAAAGCCCTCTCAGCTCTCATGAGCTACTCATGAGCTAGAGAAACTCCTTTGGGTTAACTCTGGCAATCACTATCGATATGGCTCCAGGCACAGGGAGCTCACGCCCGCACCAGGCAGGCACCCCTGAATAGCTCAGATGGGGGCAAAGTTCCTACTGTAATGCCATGAATTCTGCCTCCACATAATTCTCACCACTGGCAGGTCTCAGATTTATTGGATCCTTCCTTCTCTAAATCACCTGTCCAGTGACTCTGTCTCCTTGTGTCTGTCAACCAGCTCCTCATATGGAACATCTTTAAGCTTTCCCAGCTCCTTTCGGCTTGGGATTCATTGGATCTTCAACTTGCAGGGACCTTCAACTTTGCATATTCAAGCCAATGAGGACGGTGGTGGCAGCACCTCTGTGGGCTCAGATCCATCAGGCTGGACACATGGATCCCCCTTATTGCTCTGTGTTCAGCCTCTGAGCTTCTGCTCTGCTCTTGCAAAGCTTTTCCTCCAAGGGCTCTGCCCTGTCTCGGGAATGCTTGAAAACAGCATCATTGGCTGCCTTATGTGCATGCTAAGTCACTTCATTTTTATCCAACTCTTTACAACCCTATGGACCATAGCCTAGCCCGCTAGGGTCCTCTATCCGTGAGATTCTCCAGGCAAGAATACTAGAGTGGGTTGCCATGCCCTCCTTCAGGGGATCTTCCTGACCCAGGGATTGAACCCGTGTCTCTTCCTGCGCTGACAGATGGGTTCTTTACCACTGGCGCCACCTGGGAAGCCCCAGGGTGCCTTACTCACAGGCACTTTATATGCGATCGCCTCTCCATCCTCCCAATGCACCTTCAGGGTAAAGACTATTATTTCAATTTCACAGGTAAGGAATGAAGGGTCGAAGACATTCAGTGACTTGCCCAAGGTCACACAGCCATCAAACTGTGGACCGAAGAGTGGAAGCCTGATCTGTTTGATTTGAGATGAGAGAATGAGTTCTTCCTGCACAAGTGTGAGAGAAATGTGAATTCATCCAAAACAAGACAGGCAAACTCCTGCTGCTGCTGTTTCTCTGTGTTCTGGGTGAAGGACTAAAGCGTTCACAGGTGTGCCTTGCTAAGGGCTGTCAAGAGTCTCTTAGGTGATTCACGGCTCAAACAACCAAGCAGCCCCTCCCGGTGTTGAGAAGGGCAGTGTGGAGAGGCCGCGTCAGAGGGGCAGATCGGCTGAGCCAGGTCAGGCTGCTGCTCCCAAGCTCGCAAGAATAAGGTCCCGCGTTTGAGTCCCTCCACTTCCATCCCACTGGCTGCCTCCCACGTGTTTTTACCCTGGTGCTGAGTCCTGAGAGTATGGACAGTGTTCAGAGTCCAGCGGCTCCTTTTGAAATGCAATGTTCAGTTGCCCAGTTGTGTCCAACTCTTTGCAACCCCACAAACTGCCAGGCTCCTCTGTCCATGAAATTTTCTAGGCAAGAATATAGCAGCAGGTTGCCATTTCCTACTCCACGGGCTCTTCCCAACCTAGGGATCGAAGCTGAGTCTCCTGGGACTCTCCTGCATCAACAGGTGGATTCTTTACCACCAGTGCTCCCCAGGAAGCCCTGAGGTTAAGGTAGAAGGTCCTATGGGCCCCTGGAAGGCAGCCCTCACTGTGCCACAACCATTAGCCCCGATCTCTTCTGTTTACTCCGCCCTCCAAACCCGTGTCATTCCTACCTCATTCTTCCCCTCTCCTCTGAGTGGTGTGGTTACCCTGGCTGACATCAGCTGGGCTGGGCTACGAGCCACTTCCCAGCATCCCTCCCCCTACATCCCAGACGGGGCCCCAGGAGAGATGTCCTAGTGGGGGGTTGGAGGCAAAGGTGACAAAGAGCCACTTTGCAGCTCACGCAGCTTGTGACTTAGCTGACACCAACCTGGTTGATGACCTGTCCTGGCACTTTTCCCCCACCCCCTGGAAACCTTCTTTGGTTTCCCCTCCACCAAGAGAACTGTTCCAGTCCAAAAGGTCTGCTATTTCCACCCTATGCTTCTTTGCTGTGAAGATGTTTGTTGTATAAATAATTGGGAAGTTAATCCACAAAAGATAAAATAACTAGTTGCCTGGTCTTGGTTTGGTGGTTTGGTTTCAACTGGTTGAAATATGTCAGCCATCCTTCTAGTTAGTGATGTGATTGATGGCTTTATCCAGCAACAGATGATGGTGATTTGGCCCAGATCATTGCAACTGCTGTCTTATTTTGAAACCCACCACACTGGAAGAGAAAGAGGCTAAGGGCTTTGTAGATCTGAACTCACATTTCCCATAGAACTTTGGAACGTCTGTCAATGCTTCCCAGGTGGCTCAGTGGTAAAGAATCTACCTGCCAATGTAGGAGATGCGGGTTTGATTCCTGGGTTGGGAAGATCTCCTGGAGAATGAAATGGCTACCCACTCCAGTATTCTTGCCTGGAAAATCCCATGGTCAGAGGAGCCTCGTAGGCTACAGTCCATGGGATCGCAAAGAGCTGGACACAGCTGAGTTACTGAGCAGTCATGTACACACATCAACTCCAAAATACACAGCCGTGCTGAGGTGGTTACAATGCAAATATAAAGCTCAGTTATAAACATGCATCCTAGTGTTTGGAAACGGACACTCTCTTAGGGAGGAAGATATTTTATCAATAAAGGAAAAGTGCAAATGCTGAACAGGATGAATCCACAAAGCAAAAAATTATATGTATAAAATGCTATGAATGAAAGACTTGGAAGACAAGTACACGGGTACAGTCCACAAAACAAAATCAGTTATTTGTGTTGGATTGCTGTGATCCCACAGACAGTTAAAATGTATTTAAATATGTTCTATTTCACAGTAAAGTCTTTTTAATTTTGTTATTCATTTCTCATGTTTCATTATGTCCTTTTTAATGTCCCTTTTAAAATTTCTCTTTTACGGCAAAATTGCCTTACGGCCAATTAGTTACGTGATGAAAATGCTGCAAAAATGCTTGCAGCAAAGATGTCAAGGCAAAGACGCAGAAGCAAAAGCACCCAGAACCCTTGCCAACCAACCCGGGAAGCCCCCTCCCCTTTCCAATCCCTTATTTCCTGTTGCTCTGACTCTCCCACAGCCTATTCCCCCAGAATCAGGCTCGACCACCCCTCCTTTCCTTCTCCACTTCTTTCTCCAGTGCATTCTAGACTGATCTTGTGCCCAAAACAGGGTTGGCACTCAATCAAAATCAGAGGCCAGACTGTCCTCCGCCCAGGACCCAATGCTGCGTGAGCCCCTGCTGGGAGCAGCCAGTGGGTTGGTATTGGAGACACTGCCGGGTGTGCTAGGTCCAGCTTGCCCAGTGTCTGAGGGTGATCCAGGGCTGCCCACCGCCTCTCCTTTCCACTGAACCCTGCCTTCCCCACTGTGATCATTTGCCATGGACATGCCTGCTAGGAAGGTCAGTTCTGAAGTTCATGCTGGAAGCTTCTGTGTGAATCTCTTAACGTGGACACATCTGTTCCCTAATCAAAACACAGGCAGCTTTCTCCTGCTGGGCCCTAATTTGCTGAACTCACGCATAATTGAGACAGATTATCTCTGTTTTCCAGCCAGACAATTTGTCGCTTACTGTTTTGGGGGTAATACTGGACTGACTCAGGGCGTTGCAGATGGAAGCCACATCCCCCACGCCCAGTGCAGCCTCTGTTCCTGCCTCCCTGTGGGATCAAAGCCATGGGTAATGCAGATAGGAGCCTCATGCAGAAGGAAGCAGGAATCCTGTCCTTCAGCAGATGTGTGTGCCAGAGAGAGAAAATGGGCAGTGCGGTGAACTGTCCAGCCAGCAGACCCAAGAGAAGAGTTTCTCACCTGAGTCCTCAAGGAAGGACTGACTCCATCCAAGGGCCAACAAACTGCCAAAGCCTTAAGTTCCAAACTGGACTCTCTGAAGCAGCCAAAGTGACCCTGATTCTGAGCTAGAAAGCCAGTAAACCCTGGGCAGGAAACTATGTTCAAGTGGATGAAAAAGGGCTGAGGGTGGGGGAGTTGGGTGTCCCACTTTACATAAATTATATTTGCAACAACCACACCAAAAAGAACAAACTTTGACTAAGAGGTACCCGTGAACACAGGTCATCATCCAGAGCATCTCTCTTTTAAAGAGTGTCCTGTCTGATAACCTGTGGATACAAGAATTGGACTTTGTTGTTGTTCAGTTGCCCAGTCGTGTCCAACTCTTTGCAGTCACATGGACTGCAGCACACCAGGGCTCCCTGTCCCTCACCATCTCCTGAAGTTTGCCCAAGTTCATGTGCATTGAGTCGGTGATACCATCCAGCCATCTCATCCTCTGTCACCTTCTTCTCCTCTGTCCTCAATCTTTCCCAGCATCAGGGACTTTTCCAGTGATTTGTCTCTTCACATCAGGTAGCCAAAATACTGGAGCTTCAGCTTCAACATCAGTCCATCCAGTGAATATTCAGGGCTGATTTCCCTTAAGATTCGCTGGTTTCATCTCCTTGCTGCCCAAGGGACTCTCGGGAGTCTTCTCCAGCCCCACAGTTCGAAAGCATCAATTCTTTGGCTCTCTGCCTTCCTTACAGCCCAGTTCTCACAATGGCACGTGACCACTGGGAAGACCATGAAAGGGAAAGTGAAGCAGCTCAGTTGTGTCCGACTCTTTGCAATCCCGTGGACTGGAGCCTACCAGGCTCCTCCCTCCATGGGATTCTCCAGGCAAGAGTACTGGAGTGGGTTGCCACTTCATAGCCCTTGAGTATATGGATCTTTGTCTGCAGAGTTGGACTTGTGCACCCATTTTAGGGACACGTGCATTTTAGGGGAAGTGTACCTGCCAATCAATCAGGGCAAAAGGAGGCTTTGTGGGGGAGGGGGTGGGAACCAGATAGGGAGTCAGGGAACGGGTTCTGCCCCTCCCCCATGGGGTGACCACAGCAAATCTCTGTCTCTCTCCAGGCCTTGGACTCCTGGTGGCCAGAGGGAAGGACTGGACTAGGTGGTCTCTGAGGGCACTTCCAGCTGTGACATTTTCTTCAGGAACAGAAGGAAGGAGGACAGACGTTCCTGGAGGCTCTGCTGCGTGCCAGGGGCTCCTTCCTCATCATTCCTCAGTCCTCCCAGGAGGGAATCCCTATTAGACTTCACAGGCCAGGGAGCTGATGCTCAAACAGCTGGCTAACGCAGTCAAGGCGAGAAAGTGACAGAGCTAGTGGGTCCACCCCTGGGGGGAGCAGGGGGCACCTGGGACCCCTGCCTGGGCTCGACTCCCCCCCTCCATGTGTGCACCGTCTTCCATCCTGCAGGACGGGGGAAACAGGGAGCAGCCAGTGGGGCTTGCATGGCTGATCCTGTTTTAAATCCAGGCAGAGCTTTGGGCCACCACCCGATAGGGAGAGGGAGGCCAGTGTATGTAACTGACACCCCGCCCGGACCCTGGCATCTTCCCTCCAGCCAAAGCTGCCGCCCATAAGGGAGCATCAGTGACCTTGATAGCATCAGAGTTGCTCCAACACAAACCTTTAAGCAATTCATTTTCTACACTTATAAATAAGTCAATAAAAAAGATGTTCAACATAATTTCCCCAGAGAATGGACAGAAGAAAACGCTTGAATTGAAAATGCTGACAATCTCCTGTCATCTTATCTCTAATGGCAGATAATGGAGAGTGGTGGAGGAGACTAGCTGGGGGTGGGGTTGGGGGTGGTTGGAGAATAAAGTTTGGGTAAAGATTGCCTTTCAAATGTGTCATCACACATCTGACTCAAAAAAAGGAAAAAAAAAAAAAACAAAACACAAAGAAAAAAGACAAGGCTAGCGGTGCTTCTTCTCCAGGGCTTGTTCTCAGCCACATCTGGCTAAGTTGCAGCCTCCGATGGCATGAGAAACCACAGTTGAGTTATCCCCCACCCTTGTTTCTGCCTTCCCTCTTCACTTTAGGAGAGCTGATTCACTGGCCCCGATACCAGTGGCTTGTCGTGATGGTCTTAATTAAGGAAGAAATTGCTACCCTGTGAGTTCCTTGGGAATCAATAACTCTGAAGACGTCTCTTCCTCCTGCTGCTCAGGGAATGGGGAGAAAGGAGGATGGAGGCAGGCTCTGAATCAATGGGATTAAAGTAGTGGAGGTGGTGAGAGAGGAGTGCCCAGCAGGGAGGCTTGGCAACCTGGGGACAACCCAGGAGGAGAAAATAGTCCAGAGAGAGTCTGGCCAAATGATTCAGGCTCTACAGCAGCGTCCCCGTGGTAGGGGGTTCCCCACAGGGGAATCGACCAGGGTGAGGGGACACGTGGAAGTTGGGCTGAACTTTTAAGATCTAGTTTAAGAAAGACAGTAAAAAAACAAAACAAAACAAAAAAGTATAGCAGTTGTTTTCAACTTGACAGTCCAGTAAAATTATCTGAAAAGTTTGAAAACATTGTCATACCCCCAGCCCCATCCAAGTCCAGTCAAATCAGGATCTCTAAGGGGTAAGACCCAAACACGGATGCATTTGAAAAGCTTCCTGGGTGGTTCTGTGGGGCATCTAGGGCTGAGCTACTGGTCCCAGGGGGACTGTTGTTGTTCGTTCAGTCATGCCTGACTCTTTGTGATCCTATGGACTGCAGCACGCCAGGCTTCCCTGTCCCTCACCATCTCCTGGAGCTTGCTCAACCTCATGTCCATTGCGTCGGTGATGCCAGTCATCGCATCCTCCGTCGTCCCCTTCTCCTCCTGCCTTCAATCTTTCCCAGCATCAGGATCTTTTCCAATGAGTCAGTTCTTTGCATCAAATGGCCAAAGTATGGAACTTCAGCTTCAGCATCAGTCCTTACAATGAATATTCAGGGTTGATTTCCTTTAAGATTTACTGGTTTGATCTTGCAATCCAAGGGACTCTCAAGAGTCTTCTCCAACACCGCAGTTCAAAAGCATCAATTCTTCAGCACTCAGCCTTCTTTATGGTCCAGTTCTCACACTCATACTGGAAAAACTATAGCTTTAACTAGACAAACCTTTGTCGGCAAAGTAACATCTCTGCTTTTTATACACTGTTTAGGTTTGTCATAGCTTTCCTTCCAAGCAGCAAGCATCTTTTAATTTTATGGCTTCAGTCACAGTCTGCAGTGATTTTGGAGCCCAAGAAAAGAAAGTCTTTCCATTGTTTCCCCATCTATATGCAATGATGGGACTGGATGCCAAGATCTTCTTTTTTTGAATGTTGAGTTTTAAGCCAGCTTTTTAACTCTCCTCTTTCAAATACATCAAGAGGCTCTTTAGTTCCTCTTTGATTTCTGCCAGAAGGGTGGGGTCATCTGCATGTCTGAGGTTATCGATATTTCTCCCAGAAATCTTGATTCCAGCTTGTGCTTCATCCACCCCAGCATTTTGCATGATGTACTCTGCATATAAATTAAATAAACAGGGTGACATTATACAGCCTTGATGTACTCCTTTCCCAATTTGGAACAGTCTGTTGTTCCATGTCCAGTTCTAACTGTTGCTTCTTGAACTGCATACAGATTTCTCAGGAGGCAGGTAAGGTGGTCTGGTATTCTCATCTCTTTCAGAATTTTCTGCAGTTTGTTGTGATCCACACAGTCAAGGGCTTTAGTGTAGTCAATGAAGCAGAAGTAGATGTTTTTCTGGAACTCTCTTGCTTTTTTAATGATCCAACATATGATGGCAATTTGATCTCTGATTCCTCTGCCTTTTCTAAATCCATTTTGTATATTTGGAAGTGCTCAGTTCACATACTGTTGAAGCCTAGCTTAGAGGATTTTGAGCATGACTTTGCTAGCATGTGAAATGATTGCAATTGTGTGGTAGTTTGAACATTCTTTGGCATTGCCCTTCTTTGGTATTGGAATGAAAACTGACCTTTTCCATTCCTGTGGCCACTGTTGAGTGTTCCAAATTTCCCAGGGGGGACTGGGAATGACTTTTCTTCTCCAGGTGTGCTCCATGGACAAAGATCAGCTACCACAGTCATCTTGGAGATTGGTGGGGTCTCAGACTCCACCCCAGACCTGCCAATGTGCAATTTGCAAGGTCCCTGGGCCATTCAGACGCACGTGGAAGCCCGGAAAGCCGTGATTCAGCCGTGAGATTCTTCTGAGTTCTCTTCTGACACCGTCATCCAGGCAAGTTACTCAGCTCCTTTGAGATTGTTATTTTATGTAAAACAAGAACCTCTATGGCAGGGCTACTGGGAGGAGGAGACGGTGGCCTTTCTGCAAAGCACTAACCCTGTCCCCAGAACATGGTAATTCCTCATAAAACAGCAGCTGCTTTCTCCTCTAAATGAGAGTTAAATGAAATGAGTCCTACAAGACATTTAGAAGAATGCTTGAATACAGTAAATGCTTAATAAGTGTGAGCTATAGTTAAATCCTCAAGGTTCCCCAGGGAACAGAGGGAGCCTCTGTGATCCTCCGGCACTATGCGTCCATTTCTTCTAGCTCTCAGAGTGTTGTAATATTTTTAATCACTTATTTTTTTTCTTTTTCTTATACATATATTCCCTCCATTTCAGAAACCCCTCCCATTTAGGTCACCACAAAGCACCAGACAGAGTTCCCAGTGCTGTGTGTTCCCATCAGCTGTCTGTTTTATACAGAGTATCAACAGTGTCTGGGCTTCCCTGGTGCTCACATGGTAAAGAATCTGCCTGCAGTGCAGGAGACCTGGCTTCGATCCCTGGGTCGGGAAGATCCCCTGGAGAAGGGAATGGCTACCCACTCCAGTGTTCTTGCCTGGAGAATTCCATGGACAGAGGAGCCTGGTGGGCTACAGTCCATGGGGTCACAAAGAGTTGGACACGGCTGAGCAACTAACACACACGCACACACACACATCAATGGTATACGTGTCAATCCCAATCTCCCAGTTCCACATATATGTGTTAATATGCGATAATTGTTTTCCTCTTTCTGATTTACTGGGCTTCCCTCATAGCTCAGCTGGTAAAGAATCCACCTGCTACACACTCCAGTATTCTGGTCTAGAGAATTCCATGGACTGTATGGTCCATAGGGTCGCGAAGAGTCGGACACGACTGAGCAACTTTCACTTCGCTTCACTGCTGACTTGCTTCTCTCTGTATGACATTCTCTAGGTCCATCCACGTCTCTACAAACGATCCAGGTTTGTTCCTCTTATGGCTGAGTAGTATTCCATTATATATTAAGCAGCTATTTTCATAAATCCCTCTACCCCACTGGTTTAGTACACTAGCTTCCCAGGTGGCACTAGTGGTAAGAAAAGAGCCTGACAACACAGGAGACTTAAGAGACACGGGTTCTGTCCCTGGGTCGCGACAATCCCCTGGAGGAGGGCACGTCAACCCACTCCAGTAATCTTGCCTGGAAAATCCCATGGACAGAGGAGCCAGGTGGGGTCACACGGAGTCAGACACGACTGAAGCGACTTAGGACACAGCACACTACCCCACTGGATCCTGTGTATCTACCAGGTCTTACTCAGCTCACCTTTCTGGGTCTAGTACAAAGTAGGTCCAGGAAGTAGGTATTGCGTAAGTATGAAGATCATAAAAGGACCCTTAGAATAGAGAGGTCGGGAGGTCAGTGTGCCTGGGGTTGCTGAGTCCCTAGACCTACAATTTCTTGGCTCCTGGGGAGAATCTGACTCTTACGAGGGAAGAATTTAAGAAGGAGGAAAGGGTCCTTTTGACCCATGAGCAGAAAGCAACTAACAAACTGCCATGGAATGTTCTGTCAGATCAATTTCAATGCACAAAACTAAGGCCTTTGCTGGTGTAAGTAGACTGTGAGGTTCTAGAAAAATAAAATCAATTTTGGGATCATTTCTGCTCCTCCTTCATTTTCAGCATGCTCTGGATGGAAAACAAAACAAAGATCAGTGCCCTCCTGTGGCCAGACCCTGAGACAGGCGAGAAAGAGGCCTGGCAGATGGCAGTGACGCCCTCCTAATGTGGTCACCCTGGAACTGCCCCCAGATGGTGCCAGGCCTTTTCATGAGACCACTTAATCGGCCTGAACAAAGGAGAAGGAATGGTTCAGCTCTGCTCTGGGCAGGAGATGAGCTGGGAGCCTGAGGCCTCTGAACTTGCTTTCAGCATGCGTCTCAGGAAGACGGTGGCTACTGAGGCCAAAGAGAGAGGACAGAAGTGAAAATATCAAGAAACAGTGCAGGGTCCTCCCTGAGGAACCAAGATGAGCCAGCTCCCTCAGAATCCCAGGACCAACCTTGTCGGTAGCGAGGGGTTAGAGAGCACTTCTCATGGCTTGCTAAAAGTGCCTCATAGGTTTCTGTGGTGGCCCAGTGGTAAAGAATCCACCAGCCAATGCAGGAAATACGGGTTCAATCCCTGGTCTGGGAAGATTCCACGTGCTGTGGAGCAGCTAGGCTCGTGTGCCACAGCTACTGAGCCTGTCTGCACTCTAGAGCCCGGGACTGAAAGTGCTGAAGCCTGTGTGTTCCCGGGCATGGGCCCCCCAAAGGGAGAAGCCACCACAATGAGAAGCTTGCACACCGCAGCTAGAGAAAGGCTGTGCAGCAACAAAGACCCAGCACAGCCAAAAATAAATAAATAATTAAAAAAAAAAAAGTGAATCATGTTTGTGAATCTATGCATTCACTCATTCAACAAAAGCTTTTCAGGTCCTACTCTGTAAGGTAGACAATGTGCTTTTTTGGTGCATTGTTCCATTTGATTTTTAAACTTAAAAACATTTTTCCATAATTAGCCTTTATTATACTGTAATCTTATAAGCATTTCAAAACCCCTTCACAAAACATCCCATATCAATCAGCAATATTATAAGCCTATATTCCATATCAATCAGCAATGTTATAAGCCTACATTTCTTTTTTTTTGATGGCAATAATTTATTTAACTTTTTATTTTATATTGGAGTTTCCATTTGATTTTATTTACTTAGACAAGAACTTTCTGAATCATGTCCTATCTTCCCATTTTGACCTCGAGATAAACAGAGGCTTAAAGAAACTAAGTTACTAAGCCCCAAATCATACAGCAAGAACCTGATGGAATTTGAATTTTCAACTGCCTGCATCCAGCCTGGAGAGCAGGAGATTGTAGCTGTGGCCTTGTTGTTGTTTAGCTGCTCAGTCGTATCTGACTCTGTGACCCCATGGACTGCAGCACACCAGGCTTCCCTGTCCTCTACCATCTCCCAGAGTTTGCTCAAGTTCGTATCCATTGAGTTGGTGATGCTATCTAACCACCATCTATGGCCTCCTGGCCCTTTAAGACAAACTTTCCAGAACAGCCTAGGACATGGGTGACAGAACATCCCAGCAGGACCAGGTGCCTCTGAGAAGCGGGAGGCTCTGCTTTGGGTAGTGCTGGGCAGGGGCCAGGAGGACAGCGAGTGGGGCACACCAGATCTGAGCTGCCTGCTCTGTCTCAACCCCTGATCTCAAGCAAACAGATCCCTTGATAGGAAGAGCACTGGGAAGCCAAACACACACGTCCTAGTCCCCTTCTCTGCCTCTAGAGGGATGATCGACCTTGCAGAGGTCCCCAGTTCTCACCATCTGGGGGATGAGGGCCAGATGGCAGCTCAGGTCTCTGAGAATTAGATTGGCTTGATTCCTTGAGCTGTGGGGTTGGTATGTCCCAGGAGTTAAAGACTTCCCCTTTGCACCGTCACTAGCACACACGTACACACAGGACCGCACACTTACAGTCTGACCACAGTGGCCGAGGGCTTGTTGCTGATGGAGGGCCTTCTTTCCTCTGTCATCTGCTTCTCCCCAAACCCGCTTCTCTTTCTATGGCCTGGGGATTCAGGTAACCAGTGTCAGGTTTGTAACGGTGGGGGGCTGACGGTAACGCGGGCTTCCCTGACTGCCTAACCAACAGGAACAATCTTGGGGTATGCCAGCCCTTTGTCCCTCCCCTGAGCCTCACTCAGCTCTCTAAGGCGGAACCAGGGCAGCTGGGAGAGGAAAAGCCACTCCTGTGAAAGGGATGCTCAGCTGGGTGCATGTGAGGAAGAGGTGATGGGATCGTACAGGACGCCGTCAGGCCCCATCTCATCCGCCTGCTGCTTCTCCTCCACTCCTTCTTGCTCCGGAGAGGCGGGTCTGCACTCATTACCAGGACCTGGGGAGAGAAGCCAGAGCCACACCCAACCTCCCATTCAGCCCTGGGTGAGGAGTGAGGTCCAGTCCACCAGGCTGGGTTGTCCACAGCTCCCCTCCAGCAAGCGTGTGATCCAAACTTAAGCCAAAGGACATTCATTCATTCGGCTCATTTTTAAAGGCATCTACTAAGTGTCAGGCACCATGCAGGGCTCTCCGAATGCTGCAAAGAAAATGACCCCCATGGTCCCTGGTCTCAGACCTGCAATCATGTGTTAGAAACTGGCAGTAAATGAATAATGATACAAATCACTACAAGATTGGAAGTGCTGTGAATGTCTTCATGTGCTGTCTCTTGACCTTCCCTCTCCCTCCAGGCATGAGTCTGATTAAAAGTGAGACAGCGATGGATGGACCAGTGGAGGATGTTGGAGGTGAAATTCAATCCTGAATCTCCTTTCAGTCTCTGGCTCTTGGGACTGCAGAGCAAATGAATAGGAAAAAGAAAGGAAAAAGACGCCTATAAAAAAGGCAGCATAAAGCCTGCAGGTGCTAGCGCAAGAGCTGCGAAACTGCGTTCTGTCACTCCTATCTCTTCTGCGTCACTGATGCTGGTCCCCTCTGCCCCGTCTCAGCTCAGACCCTCATCACCTTGTCCCTGGAAGATACCACAGTCCCCTGCCTTGTCTTGCCTTCTGCCCACCACGACACAGCCTCTGCACACAGCAGTAAAGAACCTCTGTCTGCCTAGAGCAGTTTCATAACCCTTTGTTGTTTGGAGGTGTCCTGTGTATGGTCCCTACATTGGATGTTTAGCTGCCTCTCTGTGAGCAGTGACAACCAAAAACGTGTCCAAGGATTGCCAAACATTCTCGAGAGGCGAGATAGCCCCTGGTGCTTCGAGATATTATGTCCTTGAACTGGACACTCAAGGCTCTCCGTGTTCTGATCAAACTGTCTTTCAGCGCTCTCTTCCTCTGTCTTTCCTCTACTATTCTATTACACAGCCGCAAGCAAACACACAAGATTACCCCCTTTCTCCTTGCCTTTGGCTATGCCAGTCTCTATGCTTGGGGCGGGGGGGGGGGGGTGTCCTTCTCCCTTTTCTGTCTATTAAAGAAAAATCTACTTAGGTCACAAGATCTAGATCAAAAGCCACTTCTGAGAAGCTTCTCCAGATATTTGGAGAAATAAGGATCCTGCCAAAAAAGGATCAAAAGTTCTGTCTGTCCCTTGAACTGCATGGAATCAGAAAATGTCCAGATTACAGGACACCTGGGGAGTGACCGATGTCTTATTCCAGGGAGGCAGATGGAGGTGCAAAGAAGTGGAGGGTCTTGCTGGAAATCACACAGCCGGTTGGAGACGGAACTGGGCCAGAAACTGGGGCTCCAAATTCCTAGGTCGATATTCTAACCCTGCCTGCCAGCTTTTGAAAGACGAAGGCATCCTCTAATCAACTGGCAGGCTAGCTTTCTGGCCAAGAGCACACGAAACCTCTCTGCACCTCAGTTCCCCTCTCTGTAAAATAAGAGGCTGAATCAGATGCTCTTGACGGGTCATTCTGTGCAGCTCTGTGCCGTTCGGAGTCTATTTTATTTTTTGAGAAAAGACTGTCATCCAATATAAGGTATTCTCATTAGCAGCAGTCCCTCAATCCGTCCCCCTATGTTGGAACGGAACCCCAGAGTGAACTCCCACAAAGGTTAACACAACGGTTCTGCTACTCATCCTAACAACACCTCACACATGCCTTCACACCAGTCCCCAGCATCATTCTTCAAACTCAAACACGAACCAGAAATGACAAATGATTCTTGTAATGCGCTGTCTGACACAAATCATTTCTGATTGCCCAGGACCCCAGACAACCTTGAGCGTGTACCGCTGAGACAAGAGGGGGAAGTCTCGGAAAATGAACAGCTTCAACTTCTTGCCGAAGAGACCTCTCTGCTCACGAGGTGGCAGTGTGCGCTGATTACCGGACGGATCATTTTCCAGACGAGGCAAGTCTGTTGGGGATGAGTCTGTGCATGGATGTGCCTCACCTTGTTATATCCTAAGTTTCCTTCGCACTGTTTTCTGATGCCGGGAAGGAGACAGACATCCCCTCACTTGTGCACAGACGTCTTACTTCCTCCTCCCAATGAACTTGGGTATTTACTGTTACCCCTCTTCTATAGAGAAGTAAAGGGAGCCTCTGGAAATTCCAACAACTTTGCTAAAGGATCCGGTGTATTGCTGTTTGATCGAGGACTAGGGTTAAGGTCCCTGTCTCAGCACTGCACCAGGGGGCACCTCTAGAGGGTAAAGTTCTTTCTTAGCACTTGTATTATTTGGCTTTGTTCTTTGTAGATTGCAGGCAAAAGGTTAGGGTTGAGGGAGGGAACATACATGGTTATAAGGTAGGTTCAGGGCATGGCAACCCACTCCAGTATTCTTGCCTGGAGAATCCCAATGGACAGAGAGGCCTGGTGGGCTACAGTCCATGGGATCGCAAAGAGTCAGACACGACTGAATGACTAAGCACACGTATCTGGAAATTAAACTAGGAAGTAAAGGAATGGGACTGGCTGATCACAAATACTCCTGCTGATTCTAATGTATTCAATATGGCAGAAAGCAGATTAAGTGTTTTACAAGCATAACCTCCTTTTATCTGTACAGGAACCCTATGAGATCAGTACTAGGTTGGAGGAAAAAGGAGACTCAGAGTAGCTGAAGAACTTGCCCAAGGCAGAGCCAGATGGGGGACTGAGGCGGAAGTGAATGGCTGTCCACCAGGAATCCGTGTTCCCTTCCAAATTGTGAAGTTGCTCTTGAGAAGTGGTTGCCTGCCCAAGACCAGCATGTCTCAGCTCTTTTGAGGTAGACGGGGCCACGTCGACCAGTTCTTAGCAAAAGATATGGTGGAAATAAACATGTCACTTCTTGGAAGAAGTGGATACAGAGCTCGTCAGCCTTCTTTCCTCTCTCTCCTCCTGCCAGTGGACTCTGATCCCTAGACTGACTGCAGAAGCTGTGTGTTGTACACGGCAGGATGTCTATCAGCCTGGATCCCTGGATGACTGTGTGGAGCAGAGTTCCCACCTCCAGTTCGCTCCTCCCCACCCACAAACACACACTTCCAGTTGTGCATTACATACAAGGATGTAAACTTAAGCAGGATTTAGTGATTGAGTTTGGGGACTTATTTGTTATAGCAGCTAGAATTACTCAGACTAATGCAGGGACAAAAAAGGAGTTTTGTTTCAGATGTGCGTGCTCATCACTTCTGCTCTACAGAGCAGTCCTAGATTGCTTTCATCTATGCCGAGTGTAGAGAATTTTCTCCTATTTCTAAACCCAAGAGCAAGAGCAGGGTGATATTCTTTCCCCTTGTTAAGCCTGGAGAGGATATCGGAGTGGCATTCATGATTCTGAGGCCCATTTAATCTCCCCCTCTCAGTAAAGGCCACTGCCATCAACACGTCCTGTAGATTCTACTTTACCAATGTAACTGGCAGTGTCCTGGAGCTGGCTGGTACCAGCTCCTGAGAGCTGCTTGTCAAATTGACAGGAGTGCTGCAAGCTGTTTGACATCAGGAGGCAGCTCGCAGTGGGAGTATTTATACCATGGGAATTGGCAAATGCTACAAAGAAGGATTTCCTCCCTTCCAGAGTCCACTGTTAAACAGGAGACAAGGTCTGGCAGAGTTGGGTAGTTTGGGAGCTTGGGGCAAGGGAGAGTGAAGGGAAGAATCCAAACAGCAGAGAATTCTGAAGGGTACCTGGAAGAAGAGTGAGACCTGGGTCTTAGGTCAACATCCATCCATGAAGGGCCAGAACAAGTGGGCCCAGGAGGGGCAAGAGAAACGGAATCTGGATAGACTTACCAAAGTCCCCCTTGTTAGGGCATCAGAGGGAACCAATTCTTATTCACAGCTCTATAGCTGTGTGACATTGGGGAGGTTTCTGAACCTCTCTGAACCTCAGTTTCCTCTGCAGAAAAGGGTTAATGCTATCTTTCTGTGGTGGGTGTGAGTGCTAAAAGAATAGATGCATGCTAGCCTTCAGCACAGGCTTATTGCAGGGCAAATGTTCAATAAGTGCTCTGTAACATCTAATTTCCATACCCTTCCATGACTTTCTGCATGTGAATGATCAATCCATTTATGGTGTATATTCTTTAGCTGGCCCCTAGGACCAGAAACTATAAGGCATCAAAGCCAGAAGGGACTTAGAGATGAAAACTCTGGGTGCCTGGGGATTGATGCTTGGCCCAGTAGGCAAAGTTGGGATGGTTGATGAGACTAGGTCAGGTGGGATCTAAATCTCCATATATAAATGGCCAATGGACTCATAGCAGGGACAACCCTGGTGGTCCAATGATTAGGACTCTACACTTTCACTGCCAAGGGCCCAGGTTCAATTCCTGGTCAGGGAACTAAGATCCCACAAGCTGCACGGATCAGCAAAATAAACAAAAAGAAAACAACAAAAGACATGGCCAAAGGAAGGAACTGGCGGGTGGGGGGTGGGACTCAGGTAGATGTATATACTATGGAGTTATGGAATTCATGCCTTGGCCTGAGGATTTATTAGAAATAAGAATGACAATTCCTTACACCTGTAAAGAGCTTTTCAGCTTACAGAGACCTTTCAGACCCAGGTGTTCACTCACTTACCCCAACAAAACAGTGGGGGTACTGTCCTTATCTGCCATTGAGGAGACTGAGGCACAAAGAGGGGAAATGACCACCTCTGCTGACCCATGCAGCCTTAAACTAGAGTCTGAGCAGAAGGGTCTATTGCTTACTGTATTATACACACCTGTCACCTGGAGATGGAGCCTGCAATGCCCCCAAAGTGGTTAATTTCTGACGAGCAGATTCCTTCTCAGACGCCCGGCAGGTTCCTTGCATTTTAATGGGTCCCGGATGTTCACTGCTTGCAAAGAGGTCGGGTTTCTAAATGGACAGCCAGATGGAGACACCTTCTGGACCTTCCCTGGGGCCAAGCAAGGCTGCTCCTGCCATTCGTTGCCTCCTGCTTTCCTTGCCCTAGAATGGTTCCAGCACCTTCCACTCTAACAGCTCACTCCTCCTGAGTCCCGTTCAGGGCTCACTGGCTAGATTCCAAGTGGAGGGCAGGAAGACTGGAAGCCAGCAGGGCAGCTCCCAGTGCAAACACCCTCAGGCCCTAATGTAAATTCTTTTTTCCGTCCAGCAAGAAAACACACGGGCTTTCCTGGTGGCTTAGCAGTAAAGAAGCTGCCTACAATGAAGGAGGTACGGGAGACATGAGTTTGATCCTTAGGTTGGAAAGATCCCCTGCAGAAGGGCACGGTGACCCACTCCAGTAATTTTGTCTGGAAAATCTTATGGACAGAGGAGCCTGGCAGGCTACAGTCAATGGGGGTCACAAGAATCAGACATGACTTAGCAACTAAACAACTACATTTGGTTTCCTTGAGCCTGATACAGCTCCCGGAGAACCCTTTCCTGGGTAAGCGGGTATAGGTCTCCCCACTCAGTGGTGAATTCTTCAAGAGAAGGGATCAAGTCTATTTTTTTAATTAATTTTTTAATTGGAAGAGAGTTGCTTTACAATCTCATGTTAGTTTCTGCTGTACGAGGAAGTGAATCAGCTACAAGTATGCATATATCCCCTCCCTCTGGGACATCCCTCGCATACCTCCATTCCACCCTCCAAGTCATCACAGAGTACCGAGCTGAGCTCCCTGAGCTATACAGCAGCTTCCCACTAGTTCACACATGGTAGTGTATTTATGTCAATGCTATGCTCTCAATTATCCTACCCTCTCCTTCCCTTCCTGTGGGACCAGTCTTCTTATTCACCGTGACCCCCCAGAACAGTGATCAGTGCATGAATTGTGCTTAAGAGATGCTTGTCAATTGAACCAATTTAGTTCAGTTCTTGTGCCAGCTGAGTGCAGAGTTGTCCTTCATTTATAAATGCTTTTCACACCATTTGCATCACTGCTGCTATAATACACAATCCCTTTTGTACGTCTTTATGCGTGTTCTTGATTTCTTAGATTGAAATGTTTATCTCCTCCTCTTTAAACTAGAATCCGTCATTCTCCTAGACTCCTGTATCTAATAATATGTGACTTGCAAAACAGATCTGACTGGGTGTTTTATTTGTCTCAGAAAAAAAAAAAGCCTCAATAAATTATGTGTGTGCCTTTAACGTGGAAGGAAGTAACAATAGGTTTGCCATCTTAAGGCTGACAAGTTAACATTTAAAATGGGGTTTATCCGACATCAACATTGTTAGAGGTTGGAAGTTTGATGATCTACTTCTAGGATTAAAGATTTGCCTGGGTCTCTCTCTCTCATTCATAAAAATGGACTCCTCAGGCTTACTCAGAGAGAAGCAGGATTTTCTAGCCCTGGCACGATCTTTAGATTTCTAAAGCAAGGGGGATCAGGAATCCCAGAATGCCTCCCCCAAACAGAGCAACTGAATGGCTGGCAAATCAGTGGCCGTGCGAAAGGAGACTGCAACTTGCTATGTATTCAGCTCCCAAACTGGAAAGGAGCCCAAAGATGGGCCCATTTTGCAGGTGGGGTGAGAGAGGCTCAGGGGAGAAGTGAGACCCACCTGAGCAGAGCCAACAGGTAACAACAGGTCCAGAATGGACATGCTCATGGGAAGCTCAGGTCCCTGATGTAAAGGGCATCATTACCTGAAGCCAGGTGAGGACTGTATTGTCAGGAGTCACCCCTCTCAGGGCTTTGGTGCTTACCGGTCTCCTGAGAAGCATCATGGGAAAGGGTGAGCAGTTTATAGGACTGCCCAAGAGTGCTCTCAAGGAGAAAGAAAGAAATACAAAGATTTCCTTGTACAGAAAGCCAGGTTTCAGAGCAGAGCACAACCTGGGCGCTGCATCTCTAAGCATCTACCTACCCCCAGGGATCCAATCCAAGCCTTCCTCCCCACCAAAGAGCCTTATCTCTGCACACCATGCCGCAGTTACCCCACATCCTGGTCCTGATCTCCACGCCTCTGCTTCTAGACACTCTGCCCCTGCACTGGGGCCTTCACCTGGGTGACGGGATGGTTAAGACACACTGGATCAGGACTTCAGGGTTTGAATCCAGGCTCAGCCCCTAACAAGCTGTGACCCTGAACAAGTCCCATTATCTCTCTGATTCTGTTTCCCCGTCAGTTTCACGGGGAATTCTAGCTTTTACCTCATAGGATTCCTGCAGGATCAGTGAATGCAAAATGCTTAATGCAATTCTGTTAGATCCAAAATACTTGGTTCTTTTTGCAGGTGTGTGTATGATTCAAATATTTGTGCAGAGCAAAAGTCAATTCAGATCAGTCCTTGATGTGTAGGCCGGGGACCATGCTCAGCCTCTCAGGCGTCTTTGGACCCCCTGCTCCAAACAACTTTTACCCGGCACTCCTTTCCTTTCTGCAAAGTTTCTCAGAGTGAGATGGATAGTTGTGAGCGGCGGCCGTGAAGGCTTGAATGCACAGACTGTAGATGGCTCAGGCCATGTCTCCCCGGAGCCCTGATTTCAACATTGTTTTGATCAGAATGATGGTTTCAGCCACAAGCAATTGATTGGCCTGTACAATTCTGTCATCCCAACAACTGATTAATTCTTCAGTAATGACACTGCCTGTGGTTCCTGCTGGCATGCCAGCTACATTATGGAGCATTTACTCCTTGTCAAGGTCTCCAAATTCTTTACATATATTAATTTCCTTGGTTCTCTCAGCAGAGCCCTGTGCAGCAGGCCTCTGTGTAGGGGGAGGATGGGGTCAGTTCACAGAGGTTAAATAAGCTGCCCAGGACACACAGCTGCTAAGAGGAAGGAGTGGGATTTAATCTCAGCTTTTTTTTGTTTGCTGGTTTTGAATTTTTCAGCCCCATTAAAAAAAAACAAAAACGAAAACAGACTTACTGAGGCATTATGTACATACAGTATAGTTAATATTGGAAAAGGGAATGACAATCCACTGTAGTATTCTTGCCTAGAGAATCCCGTGGACAGAGGAGCCTGGCGGGCCACAGTCCATGGGGTCACAAAGAGTCAGACACAACTGAGCAACTAACACTACACTGACAACACTAGTTAATACACTTTTTAAAGAGACAGTTTAAGGAGTTTTAGCAACTGCATTCAGTTGTACGGGGTTGGCCCAAAAGTTCATTTGGGTTCTTCTGTATATTACGGGAAATCCTGAATGACCTTTTGCGCCAGTCCAATGTAAGCACCGTGAAATCAAGCTACAGACCATTTCGCGAATCTCAGAGGTTACCTCTTGGCCCTTTGCAGGCAGTCTGCACCTTTCAACCCCAGCCCCTGGGAACCGCTGATCTGTTTTCTGTACTTGCGGTTTTGTCTGTTCTGGAAGGATGTATAAGTGGAATCGCGCCATACGCAGTCTTTCGTAGCTGGCTTCTGTCATTTGGCACAAGGCACTGCTGTCACCTGGGGCACTAGTCTGTTCCTTTTGATTGCCAAATGGTAATCACTGTGGGCTTCCCAGGTGGCTCAGCGGTACACAATCCACGCACCAATGCTGGTGAGTCATGTTCGATCCCTGGGTTGGGAAGATCCCCTGGAGAAGGAAATAACCCACTCCAGTATTCTTGTGTGGAAAATCCACATGGAGAGAGGAGCCTCGCAGGCTGCAGTCCATGGGGTCCCTAACAGTTGGACGCAACTGAGCCGCTGAGCCCTCCGCGGTGTGTATGTGCTAAGCCCAACCACCTAATTTATCCCTCCCCTGCCACATTTTCCCTTTCCTAATTATCAGTTTGTTTTCTAAGTCTGTGAGTCTGTTTCCATTTTGCAAATAAGCTTATTTGTATCATTTTTTAGACTGAATCTTTATTTAACTCTGAGCCTTAGGTGTCCATATTTTCCCACATGAACCACAGGTGCCATCCACCTACTGAATGAGGCAGTTTCTTTCTAAAAAGAGCGCTCTGTTATTGTCTCCAGGATTTTCTTTCAAGCAAATCTCGATGCTCTGAGCTTTCTTATTTGACGACACTCATAGCTTACCCCCACTATCCTGTTAATCTTCCCAGGTGGCTCAGAGGTAAAGAATCCGCCTGCCAATGCAGGAGACGCAGGAGACTCGGGTTTGATCCCTGGGTCGGGAAGGTCCCCTGGAGGAGGAAATGGCAACCCACTCCAGTATTCTTGTCGGGAGAATCCTGTGGACAGAGGAGCCTGGTGGGTTATAGTCCATGGAGTCGCAGGGTCAGACATGATGGAGTGACTGGCCACATACCACACCCCGTTGAATTATGTATCATCACAAGTAAAACTTCTGTTCAAATTCAGTAAAAAGAGTTTGTCAACGGCTGTTTGGTGCCTTCAAGATAGCCCAATGCAATGGATAAATCAGTCATATTAGTTTCTATGGCTTTAAAGTTCAGTCTTCTTTTTTGAAAGCCATGTGACAATGTTTCCTGCCCTCCACAGCTGTGGTTCTACATGGCAAACAAGACACAGAACTCCTGCCTGGAATTCTGACACTATTGATAGCCGTGGCACCGAGTCCATATACTGGGGGCTGTGATGATTTTCACATAACTTACTGCCAGCCAGTGGTTGAATGACACCTTCATTTGTGGGAAACTGCCTGATTTTATTTTCTTTTTATGTATTTTTTAAAGATCTTATTTGATGTGGACCATTTTTAAGTCATTATTCAATTTGTTACCATCTTGCGTCTGTTTCGTGTTTTGATTTTTCTGGCCACAAGGTATGTGGGATCTTACCTCCCTGGCCAGGGATGGATCACATACCCCCTGCATTGGAAGGCGAAGTCTTAACCACTGGACCACCAGGCAAGTCTCAAGAGCCTGATATTAGAATGTCAAAATTGAAACAAAGAATGTGCATCTTAGGATGAATCAAATATAGCATATTTTTGATGCCCAAACTTCAGTTTCTGCCGTGCTCTATTTTTTAATGTCCTCCGCAGACCGCAGAAACATCGGCTTCATCTTCAACACCCTCTTCCTCCCAAACTACATCCAATCACAATGATTTCTCCCCTTCTTATCTACTTCGATCACTTTCATCCAATGCTTTATCCTCTCTTAAGCTATAGCAAATACCTCCTCCTTTATCTGCTTGCCTTCCAGCAATTGCTTCTCCTTCAGTCCATTCTATTCATTACCCCCGGTGTGATCATTCCTCTACAGACATCTGAACGCATTGCCTCCTTCCCAAGACTCTTTCCTGGATCCCCATTATTTGAAGCATAAAGTATAAATGCCTTAGCCTGACATTCAATTTCTCCTACATTCTGAGCCCTAATCTCTCAGTCTAGTTTTACTCTTCACCGTAGCTTCCTCCAGGCACATCTGATTATTTGGTGTTTTCCAAACATGCCTTGGACTTTTCCCTGATAGAATTCTGCTAATGATTTGTCTTAGAGAATCTTCTTTTTCACTCTTATTGAAGACAACTTCAGTACTTCATAGAAGTGAAGCAGCTTACTGCTCATTTGGTCATATTAGCATGGCGCATTTATGAGTAAAGTTCTCTCTTCTTTCTTAGTCGCCCATAAGGGGTTCATGGATGTGTACATACACACATATATACACCGTGTATATGTAGACACACAGTACATCCATACACACCTTTACTCTATTCATTTGTTAATTTTACATGGAGCATAGTTAGCAACATTAGTTTCAGGTGTACAGTAAAGTAATTCGTTATACATATAAATACATGCATCTGGGCTTCCCTGGTGGCTCAGAGGTTAAAGAGTCTGCCTGCAATGCGGGAGACCTGGGTTCGATCCCTGGGTCCGAAGTTCCCCTGGAGAAGGAAATGGCAACCCACTCCAGTATTCTTGCCTGGAGAATCTCATGGACAGAGGAGCCTGGTGGGCTACAGTCCATGGGGTCGCAAAGAGTCAGACACGACTGAGCGACTTCACCCACACACACTCTTTTCCAGATCATTTTCCTATTTAGATTATTACAGAACATTGAGCAGAGTTCTCTGTGCTATACAGAAGGTCCTTGCTGGTTATCTATTTTAAATATAGAAGTGCGTGTCTGTGAATCTCAGACTCCTCGTCTATCCCTCCCCCTACTCGATAATTGTCACAATCTCTATGGAATTTTCTTTGTGCTCTTTAATCAGAATCCTTCTCCCTTTATATTTTCTCAGCACCAGCTTGTACTTTCAATTGTACTATCCTTTGGTATAAAATGGATATAGGAGAGCTGAAAGAAAGTGAAAGTGTTCGTCGCTCAGACGTGTCTGACTCTTTGCAACCCCGTGGACTGTAGCCTGCCAGGCTCCTCTGTCTATGGGATTCTCCAGGCAAGAATACTGGAGGGGGTTGCCATTCCCTTCTCCAGGGGATCTTTCCAACCCAGGGATCGAACCCGGGTCTCCTGCACTGCAAGCAGACTCTTTACTGTCTGAGCCACCGGAGAAGCCCACAGGAGAGCTACATGGGCCTATTTTAAGAATTAGATTCAGTTACAGAGTCTTAGAGTGTCGACATTTTGGAGGCATCCGTGTGTAATAAATTAGGCATAGAATTGGCATCCGGTCATTCCGGGCCAGGCTGCAGCTCTGTCACTTATGAGCTCTGTGATCCTGGGCAAGCAGGATGACCTCTCTGACTTCAATTCCCTGACTGTTTTGAGCCAATAAGAGCCCCCAAGCACCTTATAGAAACCCTTTTCCCCTTCATGGAAAGATGCCAGGAAAATTGCTAAGTGCTTTTCCATGTCCTTGTGGGGAATGACGATCCTACCTAATCCCTCTTCTCCTCGGGCTTCTGGTACATGCTCTGTGGTAGGAAAAATTCCTTTCTCCTCTTCCATATTATGTACTTAGAAGTAGGAAGCTGCTGGCCAGCGTGGACCTTCCTCCCCAGCCCTTGTTGCAGGTAACTGTGGCCATGTGGCTAGTTTTTACTAAACCAGTGCTAGCGGGCCAATTGTGGTCCAGGCTTTTGTTCTGCGGGTGCCTCCTCCATGCTCTCTTTCTGCCTTTGGAGGCTGGATGCAGATGGCAACAAGTTAGACCAGTGGTTCTCAAACATCAGAACCATCTGGAGGGCTTATTAAAACATAGCTGGCTGGCTTGTATCCTCAGCATTTGTGATCCAAACCCAGAGAGGGGGCCAGAGCAGGGGCATTTCTAACAACTTACAGGATACGATGTAGAAGCTATTAGTACGACAGGGACCATGCTCTGAGAAGCACTGTTCTAGGTGATGGCACAGCTGCAACATGGAAAGAGTCTGGGTACCAAAGCACCCTTGGAGGGCGCAGAGCAGCCCTGTTAATAAGGTTCACCTGCCTGCAAACATTAAATGAGCAAGGAATAAACTTTTTTGTGTGTGTTTGAGGGTTTACAGACTTTGGTGAGTACATATTGTATGTATATTATATATTGCAGCAGGTTGATCTATCCTTAAAAGCATCATTACCGTTTCCACAGGACTGAGGCCCAGACCCATTGCTTGGCTGCTGTCTGTCTTTCTCTCCAGTCCAAACCTACCTTTGGAATCCCTCCCACCCTCCCAAGCACAAATATTCTCTGCTTTTTGAAAAGTCTCTTTACACCACTTCACTTCTATGAAAGACCTATATTAGCACCTGTTTTTGCTCATGGAAAGCAATCTGAAGAGTATTTCTGCTTTTACCAACCCCCACCCCTGAAAGGTGAAAAGTGAAAGCAGAGTTCACATTTGTTCTGCAGAAGCATCTTGTACCCCAAGCAGCAGGAATGGCCCTGCCAAGCTCCCTCCCCAGGAACTACACCCAGGATCTCCACGGTTTTGAACTGTGTCTGAGAGCATCTGTATTTTATCTGGATTTATTTTGTGTATCCCTTAGAGAGATGCGTCCTAAGGTAACTGCTCTTTTTCTTCATGCTATTTCAGCTTATAACAGGTTTCACAGGAAGTCTCTAGTTTGGAGTAGCGGATGAAACCTGTATTTTCACTGGTCACAACTGTACCATCACTCAGAAGCTCAGTCTCCATCTCCTGCTAGTCCTCCGGCTCCCTGCTGCCTAATGAATGGAGAGTCACTCCATCCTGCAGAAGGCTAGACTTCCCTCCCACCCACTGGACTTGGCAATGAGGGATTCGCTCCCTGGCTGGAGCAGTTCGTCCCCTCTGTCCTGATTAATCCCCCCCCCCCGGTTGCTCCCCTGGACAGCTTCTGGCCACCCTCCTCCTGTGTCTGGAAATCTCCATCCTCTCTGCAGTAGTTACACCCACTTAGCACCCAATTCCTCCTCCCCAGCACCACTCCTTGCACAGAGTAGATGCTCGATGTCTAAAATCAAAGCCACGGCAACCAATTCTGAGCAAGAAATTGGGACAAGTCACAGGGCGAGGATGACAGATGGCAGGGGAAAGCAGTCTACCTAGCTGGTGATGACAGCCAGCAACAAGCCACAGGTCAAGCATTTTCCTTGTCGAATTCCCGGAGCCCTGTCTTGTCAGAATGCAGACTCTCAGACATAACAGGGCAATTGCGTCATAATTATATATATAAAAAAGACTAGCAAGTATTAAAAGATCACTAGTTCAATAAGCACATGAAAGCTCAAAGCAGGATTCATGCCATTAACTCAAATTACATGAGCCATAAGTCTTCCATCGCCCTCCTTTCAGCCACCACATCAAGGAAAAGAGGCTCTTTCATTGGATTATTAAAAGGATTTAATTAACATGGAATATTTCACAGGCAGACAACCTATGACAGAATAATTAAAATATAGTTTGTTGAAATGCGCATTAATTGGTTACTAATTATCATGTTTCATTCCTCTTTAAGGGATAAAGATATGCTCAGGGGGAGACACTGCTTTATGCAGACACACATCTCCCTGTTCATTTGGCTCAGCATTTAATTAGAAGGAAGGACAAAGTCCATTACGCTGCAGATCTAGAAAACTGGAGCAGAAGTCAGAGCAAAAAAGCAAAGGGTGTCACTGCACCCTGAGCAAGCAGGGTGGTGGGCAGAGAACTGGACTGGGAGCCTACAAGCCTGGGAGCTCCTCTCCTACTCTGCTGTCAATCCCCTGTGCGTATTTCCCCTGCTTAAAGCTGCTCATGGACCCCGTCACCATTATATACATTCCAAGTCCCTGCCGGCTGAAAAGTTACGGTCAGGCCCTTGATTCTCTTCCTGAGATGATTCTCTGCCTTGCCCATCCCACTCAAGCCACCCTGACCATCTCACTGGACCTTGAGCAAATCAAGTTTGTACTTACCACAGGACCTTTGAACGTGCCATTCCCCCAGCCTGGAATCTCTTTTCCTGAATCTTCATATGGGGCTTCTGCCCATGTTTCTCATCTCAGTCCAAAAAACTCCTTGGAGGCTTTCCCTGGTCACCCAATCTAGTGCCCCCACTTTATTCTCTATCTCATCACATGCTTTTATTCACAGATGTAAAACTATCATATTATCTTAGGTATTTATTTGTTCACTTGTGTATTGCCTGCTTCTATTGACTATGAATGCTACCGAGGCTGGAACCAATCTGTCTCCTTGATTTACTGCAATTTCAGCACCTAGGACAGTGCCTGACACATAGCAAGCATTCAGTAAATAATTGTTGACTGAATGTATGGAGATGAGGATGGAGAATAAGATCTTTGAACGTCTATCCAGTTCGAACATTTTAGGATGCTTTGAGCTTACACAGAACCAAGAGAGACACAGAGGCAGTAGAAGACAGAATGCTTTAACTCCTTTGTGTACCTCCCTTTTGGCCCCTAGCCTTGTCCTTGAGCTTTCAGGAAGTGTTTGTGGACTGGGTTCCACCTGGATATGCAGTTCTAGGGTTCTAAAGCACCTGGGACTAGGGCCTTGACCCCTGTCCACTTCACCTTTTCAAAGCAATAATCATGGAAGCAGCAGTTTTAAAACTGATCTTCTCCCAAAGCCTTTGTTACCTGTGTTATCAACCTGTATCATGGAATTTCAACAAGACCAAGGTTCTCCCTGGGCTTTCCTTGTGGCTTAGTTGATAAAGAATCCGCCTGCAAAGCAAGAGACCTGAGTTCGATCCCTAGGTCAGGAAGATCCCCTGGAAGAGGGTAAGGTAACTCACTCCAGTATTCTTGCCTGGGAAATCCCATGGGCAGCAGGCTACAGTTCATGGGGTTGCAAAGAGCTGGACATGACTGAGGGACTAACACTTTTCAAGGTTCTCCCTTCGGTGTTCACCCTGCAAACCAGCCTGCATCACGGCTGCCAGATATTGCCTGTGGCTGTCAGGTGGGCAGTCTTCTTTTGGAAATGAAGAGTCCAGGTTCTTGGCACTATGACAGGACTTTCCTGGTTATACATCTAGAATTCTGTCCTTCCCTCTCTAGGAAACTTATGATAAAGCAGGTTTTAAATCTTCCCAGAGAAGGTGGTAAGCCTCCCCCATAATGCTTTTCCCTGGTGGCTCAGACAGTAAAGAATCCGCCTGCAGTGCGGGAGACCCAGGTTCAACCCCTAGGTTGGGAAGATCTCCTGTAGGAGAAGGGAATAGCAACCCACTCCAGTATTCTTGACCGGAGAATTCCATGGATAGAGGAGCCTGGCAGACTATAGCTCATGGGGTCGCAAAGAGTTGGACAGGACTGAGCGACGAACACTTTCACTTTTAATGCTTCTGCCTCTCCCCTGGCGTAGCACGTGGCCACCTCTCCCTCCTCCACTTCAGCAACTTGGATGATAATGGGATCCGCTATCTTCCTGCCTTATGTGAACTGCTCACCCTAGAGGCCCTGAGACAGCCTTGAACCAGAGGTCTGGCTATTTCCACCCCCAGCATTTGACCAGATGCTTTCTTTTGCTCTGTGTTTCCAGCTTTCCAACTCAATGCAGCCACTCTTCCCAACAGAGTGGAAATTTAAACTTCAGAGACACACGTGGGGGTGGAGACAAGTCAGACCCTCCAGCTGTGGTCCCGTCCAGCTCAGGAGAGCTCTGCATAGTCATCTGGGGCCAGAGCTCCAGCTCATCGTAAAGCGCCAGTCTGCCTACTCTGAGCATTTGTTGTAGAAAGAGCTTTTTGATGACTCCACATACTAGAAGGATCCAAAAGTACTGTTCTAATGTGAACGCTGAAGGATAGATCTCCTTTTTAGGTTTGCAGTCACCATCATTGCTATGGGTTGCCATCGTGGTACCAGTAGAATAGCCTGAGCAGCAGATGACTGGCCGAAGAGTTCATGGGAAGCACAGGGTAACATGTATGGTACGGACGGGGCAGGACTGATCGTGGTGGACAGTCACGACAATGGATAATCACGGTGATGCCAGGGGACCCTGGGAGTTAACCCATATATTGGGGCAGTTCTTAACTACATCTTGGGACATGTAACAAACATTTTAAAGCTCTACTGTGTAGTAGTTAAATAGCAAAGAATCTAGAGCCGGGCATCCTGGATTTGGACCTGGCTGTGTCACCTGCTGGCCACTACTGGGTACTGGTTTCCTCAGCTAGTGCGTTTGTGCATGCTCAGTTGCTCCATTGTGTTGGACTTGTTGTGACCCCACGGACTATAGCCCACCAGAGGACTATCGCTCCTCTGTCCCTGGGATTCTTTGGGCAAGAATACTGGAGTGGGTTGCCATTTCCTGCTCCTTCTACAGTGGATCTTCCCAACCGAGGGATCAAATCTGTGTCTCCTGTGTTTCCTGCATTGGCAGGTGGATTCTTTATCACGGAGCCAACTATGTCACTGAGCCAACTGTATCACCCCTCATCTAGAGACTGGGTAAATTTCATCCCTCGTAATCTACCGGAGATAAAGTGAGGGGAAAATATTAGCAAGAGCTATGAGCTCAGAGAGAAGAAAGCAACAACTTCTGAGTGAAAGGGTCATGGTTTCTAGGAAAGGGACATTTGTAGTGGGCCTCAAGGTATGAGTAGGAGTTTGCTATGCCGAAAATGCTATGGTGAGGTTGGGGAAGTAGGCAGTTGAGAAAATAATGGTTGTAGAAAAGGGAGGAGAGGGCTGCATGTTCGGCAGAGAACAGCTACCTGTAAAAACTCTGTGACTGGCCTGTGAACTGTCATCTAACAAGAGTATTAAAGAATAGGAGATATTGAAGCTTGGCCTGAGCTTATTTTAAGGCTAAGGAATCTGGGCTTTTTTCCCTACACAGGAGGACTTTTTTTTTTTCCCTCCGTGATATTTTTATACCTAGAAAAGTAAACAATATTTATCTTAAGCTCGTTGCTGACAACTTGAATACCAAGATAGCGCCAAGGAAAAACAATCACATGTAAACCCGCTGGAAAAAAAAAAAATTGCTCTTTACAGGCGGTCGTATGTCTTTTCAGCACTTTTTGGATGAATATATATATGCTAGTTTAGTTTTCCCCAAATGCCATCCAAAGAACATTTTTGAGCTGGAGAGTATCACAGTCAGGCTTGCATTCCAGAAAGATCCTTCTGGTGGCCGTGGGGAGAAGGCCCAGCAGAGACTACAACCGGAGGTCGGGAAGCTGTTTGTTCTTGCTCTGGTGCAGGGGAGAGATGAGCAGGACCTGGGCCAGGGCAGGGGCAGCGGGACCAGGGAGGAAGGGCCAGTGTCTCACCAGCAGAAACACACAAAGAGGCGGAAATGCTACCTTTGTGAAGTCAAACCAGATGTCAAAGGTTGCATCAATGACCAGTAAGAGGCTGCTAAGACCCTCCTCTCCAGGCCCCGGTTCATTTTCTAATCTGACACGCAGCATGATCTTCCCTCCTAGAACATTTGATTATAGCATTGATCTCCCAGCAATTCCAGATTCACTCACTACATGCTTTCCCGCCACACCCCTCCCACAAAAAAAACCCCCAACTCTGTCTCTTTCAGAATTCTGTGGAGGAGGGACTTCCCTAGTGGTCCAGTAGTTGAGAATCCACTTTACAGTGCAGGGGACATGGGTTCCATCGCTGGTCGAGGAACTAAGATCCCACATACTGTGGGGCAACTACTGAGCCCACGTGCTCTGGAACCCTGGGGCCACAGCTAGAAAGAAGCCCCCGCTTCACAATGAAGAGCCTGCATACTGCAGTGAAAATCCCACATGCTGCAACTAAGACCCTGATGTAGCATAAAACAGTAACTAACTAAATACTTTAAATTAAAAAAAAAAAAGAATTCAGCGGAGGGGATTTGCCATATAGGCATCAGGACCCCTCTTGATGTAAAAGCCAGATATCTTCCTCCTGAGGAAGCTTCGTGGTGGCCTCCCTGACTCAGCAGGTGCCACGCCCCTGACCTCCCTGACCTCAGACCGGGCAAGGAAACCTTGCTCTTTTCCTCTCACAGCCTCCTACTCCCAGCTACATCTGCCGCTGCCAAGCTGTGCTCAGAAAATGAGGGTTATCATGAAAGGGCCTGAGGCTGGCCTGAGAAATGAGATGTGCTGTGGGTGATGGAGGAAGATTGAGAGACGGGATAATTGAGGACCTGAGCACAGACTCTGCCGCCTGCCGGGATGGGCTCTCGGCGTGGACCACATTAAAATCCCATCACCCACCGCTTTCTGGTGGCCTCAACGGCCTCGCTTCAAGTGCTATTTTATAAGCAGTGTTTTCAGAGAGTTAACACATCTGGAGGGTCTCTGAAAAGGAAAAGGCCTCTGTGGAATAGCTTTTCTCTTACCAGAGGAAATGAGAGATGGTTTTCCTTGTAACCCAATTTCCAAAGCCTGTTATTACAGAGCATTGGGAAGATTTGCCCCCTGCCAGGCTGAAGGAGGCGGTGCCAACTGCAAAGGGCCTGAGAGATGGGTTGAGTGCTCACTAGGGGCAGGGAGGCTGCTCAAGCACCATCTCCCCTCAGTGACACATAGGGCCTTCCACCAGCTCACGTGTCTTGCACGGATTTTCTTTCCTTAAGCCATGGCATGGGAGGTAGCATGGGTGGTGCAAGAGTGATAGCATGGGCTTGCCGCCCAACAACACTGGGGCCCAAGCCTAACTCTTGCTTTTTACTTACCTGCCATTTCCCCACCTGGAAAAGAAAGACTTGTACCTGCCAGCGGAGGTAAGGTGTGTGTGCAGCGTGTCTGGTCCACCTGGCCCTCCATAGATTGGGTCCTATTCCCTTCTCATTCATCATACATCCCTATAGATTATTCAGCCAAAGACCAACCGCATGATTTGGTCATTGTTTTAGGTGACCATTTTAGGACAGTGATGTATCAAATGTCACCTGGTGAGTTCTTGACAAAGCTGGAAGCCAGGTGGCCAGTGGAATGCCACATCAGGTGTCCCGGAGGTAAGACAGCATGATTGTCGACTGCAGAAATGCCTCCCTAGGGAAGGGCTGCCCCAGGGCTGGGAGGGGAGATGCATTTGACGTGTCTCGTCTGCCCTCACAGTCTTGTCCTGAGGCCACTGAACAGGGCCCCCAGAGGATGAGCTCTGAGCAGTGGGGGCAATCAAGTCACTATTCTCTAGGGCTGGGGCTGTTCAAAAGAATGGGATCCTTGTAGATCTGCAACCCTGCCCCTACCCTGGAGTGGCAGCAGTCATGGTGGAACTTGGGCTCCAACCAGGGAGCCCCAAATCAATGCAGCAGTCCCTGGTGGCTCAGATGGTAAAGACTCTGCCAGCAATGCAGGAGACTGGGGCTCGATCCCTGGGTCAGGACGATCCCCTGGAGGCGGGAATGACAACCCACTCCAGTATTCTTGCCTGGGAAATCCCATGGACAGAGGAGCCTGACGGGCCATGGTCCATGGGGTCAGACACAACTGAGCAACTAAGCCATACACTGTCCAGGACCCATAGGGCAAGGGGCTCCTTCAGGACAGCGAGGATGTTACTGAGAGGCTATGCGGACACAGAGCTCAGGGTGCCTAAGAGCAGGCTTAGGCCTTAATAGGCAGCTTATTCAAGCTCTAGAATAATAAGATGTAATGGTAATAACTGATGAGGGCTTCCCTCATGGTCCAGTGGTTAAGAATCCACCTGCCAATGCGGGGGACACAGGTTCGATCCCTGGTGTGGGAAGATCCTACGTGCCATAGGGGCAACTAAGTCCATGTGCCACAACTACCGAGCCGGCCCTCCAGAGCCCACGAGCCCCAGCCACTGAAGCCGAAGCACCTAGAGCGCACGCTCTGCAGCGAGAGAAGCCACCGTAGTGAGAAACCTGCACAGCACCACAAGGAGCAGCCCCTGCTCACTGCAACTAGAGAAAGCCTGCGTGCAGCAGCAAAGACCCAGCGCAGCCGGAAGTCAATAGGTAAAACAAAGAAAAATGTAAAAATTCATTTTCTAAAAACTTTTTTCGTCTCAGAGCTTTCAGAGGTCCCAAGAAAGCAAAGTCACAACTTAGTGAGGGGTAAGCCTGCCATGCAGGACTTATGGAAGGAGGCAGGAAAACCTACTTTATGGCTCTTAACCTCTTCACCCCTGATACAGAGATTTTGGGGGAGAAAGACCCTTTGATAGCAGCTAATCTTTGTGTTCTTTCCATGACCCAGGTGAGGCACCGTGTCTTTTATATCTTTAAGCCAAGTGATTTTCATAACACGACGACCTAGTAGATACTAGTCTTATTCCTATTTTGGTGATAGACTTAGGTTAAGGAGATAAAATAACTTTTCCTCATGTCTCAGATGTGCCTGTGAGGCTTCAACAAGTGTATGAAAACCTGGCAGAGCTGAGGGATGCATCAGAGCAGGGGTCCCCAGCCTCCGGGACCTAATGCCTGATGATCTGAGGTGGAGCTGATGTAATAATATACACAAAGCACACAATAAACCTAAGGTACTCAAATCATCCTGAAGCCATCCCCGCTCCTAGTCCCTGGGAAGACTGTCTTCCACAAAACTGATCCCTGGGGCCAAAAAGGCTGGGGACCACTGCGACTGAGGCTTCTTCCTGTTGTTCCATAGGAACCAGGTGGGAGTGAACCTGAGCTCTCCTTTCTTCTTCCCCCCACCCCGAGCCCCCACCCCCCGCAATCAAATTCTCTTTCCAAGCACAAGGCAAGCTTCCAGAAGCACGAGAACTAACCAGTAATCTAATAGATAAATTGGGTGGCACTGCTGACAGGCAGTAAGGACCAGCGGGAGAATTATATAGGGTGGCTGTGAAGCCTCAATGAGACGCTTCACAAATTGGAGGAAATACTTCTCAAATTGGAGGCTGATGCTTTCAACTGCCTTGGAGAGTTTCCTATGGGTAGAAAATGGTTTTAGTTGGAGACACTGTTATATGAGTCGAATTTGATTCTACACAAAAATGACACAGTTTCCATCCTAAGTAAGTTTACAGCTTGAAGAGGGGAAAAGGATTATCTTAGCATGTGGGTGTGTGTGTGTGGGGGGAAAGGGGCAGCGTGTATGTGATGGGTGAGAATCATTTGAAAAGAATGACTATGGGAGCCTGGAGTAACTAAGCAAAATGAATGGCTATCTACCTTGAGATAGAAGCTTAAGGGAGGTGATATTTCAAGAAGAGCACATAGAGAGATGTGAACTTGCCTGCACTTTCCAGTTTGGAGACCATCAACCTAATATATCAAATCCTTCTGGTTTCTGTAGTGCAGATCATTTCCACACGGATGCTCCATCTTCTGTGCTTTATGTGGAAGGAGTTGATGGGCAATGGAGGCGGGGTCTCAAAGGAAGGAATGACCAACCTTGCTAACACCAGAAGCATCACCAGGAGGTACATCTATTCCTCACCACCAGGGGGCACTGATAGTTGAGGCTGACCAGGGGCTGAGCTGATTGGGAAGTACCGCTGAGTGACCCTTCAGATCTGGCTTTACCGAGACGTGACTGTCAATGGGACTTTGGAGACTCTGAGACATAACTGAAACGCACACTGCTGACACTGAATGAAAGGGGAGGCACCTACTACACGTCGAGTAGGTGCTGGGGGCTTCCAATACATTTCCATCCTAATCCTCTCAATGACTCTGTGAGCTATCCGCTATCTTCATTTCTGATTATCAGTGAGACAGAGTTAAAGACCAAATCTGGATCTGTCTAGCTCCAATGTCTATGCCTCATGTACTTATCCTCTTTCTTTCTTTCCAATACAATTTCACACTAGTTCCAGATGTCTGTGGAGGTGGTGGGAGTGATGGCACAGAATGGGCTTGGTTACCTCATCCATAATTCCCCAACTTTTGCTTGGAACTCTCCCCAAACTAGGTCTGTTAATGCTTTGGGTCTGTTGCTGATTAGGTGAATGGGGTTTGGAGAGCACCCCTTCTCCAATTTGGAGAGAATAATCCAAATCTTAGTGAAATAAGGAAAATATATATCATTGTATTAAAAGCTGACACCAAAATCTCTTAGGAATGAAACTTTTAGTTTGGAACATACCATGACATATTCTAAGGGAGTGGAAAGTGAGACTGCCCAGGGACAAGGAAGGAAAGGAAGCTATTCTTTGAGAGGCAAGGGGAGATTTGCTTGTTATTATATCTAGGTTGTGTATTTGTCAGAGTTCTCCCAAAGAAACAGAACAAACAGGGTGTTTATACATACACGCACAGACAGACAGACAGAAGAGATGTGGCAAAGGAATTGGCTCGCAGTTATGGAGGCTGAGAGGGTGCAAAATCTGACATTCACAAGCTGGAGAACCAAGAAAACTGATGGTATAATTTAGTCTTTGTCCAAGTGCATGAGAGCCAGGGAAACTGGCAGCATAACTCCCAGTCTGAAGTCAAACACCTGGGAACTGGAGGTGGGGTGGGCATGGTGTCAGACCTGTCATCCTGAGGCCTGAATAAACCAGGAGTTCTGATTTCCAAGGGCAGGAAAGGATGGATGTCCCCACTCAAGAAGAGAAAGACAGAATCTGCCCTTCCTTTGCCTTTTTGTCCCACGAGGGTCCTGAACGGGTTGGATGATGCCCACTCACACTGGTGAGGGTGTTCTTTACTCACCCTACTGATTCAGATGCTGATCTCTTCCAGAAACCCCCTCACAGACACACCCAGGAATAATGCTTTACCAATCCTCTGGGCATTCATGAAGGCTAATGAGAAGGAAACCCTTGGTTATAGTTCAAATAGCGCCTGGGAAAGATACTTGTTTGGATAATTTGAGGTTAATAGCTGCCTATTTCTGCAATGAGATGCCTCAGCAATAGGAAACACTGGTGTTTTAGGCATTTTATCATGATATAGATAAGCTTAGTAACTAAAGTAAAGGGCATAGCCAGAGGTTAAGGGGTTAGAAGGTGCTCACCCAGGGACTTTGCTGGTGGTCCAGTGGTTAAGACTCTGAGATCCCAATGCAGGGGTCTGGGTTCAATCCCTGGTCAGGGAATTAGATCCTGCATACTACAACTAAGATCCTCTATGCTGCAACTAACAATTGGCACAGCCAAATTTAAAAAAGACTGTCATCCAGGCTTGAGCTTGGAGCAGAGACCTGGGGAGAGGGGACACTATCAGAATGCAATTGCTCAAGGAACTGAATAATTGAAGTTCCTGGAGGGGCAAAGGGCATGGGGGCAGGGATGCTGCGGGACTGACACGGCATAGGCTTGGCTGCCTCTCCATCCACCTTGGCCCGGCACTGAGCTAGTGGGATGATCTGAGAGTTGGAATGAGGCTAGAGCCAATTTCTTTCTGGTCGCTGTGACCTTGTCATATTTAGAGGTCATTGAAGATACAATTATTTATTTAGAGTTTCTGTTTTTGTTGTTTAGTCGCTAAGTCACTTTCAACTCTTTGAGACCCCATAGACTGTAGCCCCCCAGGCTCTTCTGTCCATGGAATTCTCCAGGCAAGAACACTGGCGTGGGTTACCATTTCCTTTTCCAGGGGATCTTCCCAACCCAGGGATCACACCCATGTCTCCTAAATTGGCAAGCAGATTCTTTACCACTGAGCCACCAGGCAAGCTCTAAAAAGATTTAAAGTACATTTAAATTCAGAAAATTAAGCAGAGTCCTCTTTTATCTGCTTCAGCAAAAGTTGAAACTTTTGTGAAGTGCAACCAAATATACTCTGCTAACTGGAAGTTTCGTGGCTGCACCAAACACCCCATTTTTGTAGGAAGTGTGGACTGTGGAGCTAGGATGCTGTTCAGAGTCATCTTTGAAGGAGAACCATTGCTGAACCTTTGAGCGCTTGGTATTTCCATGTGAGCTAACCAGCAACTCTCAAGCGTCTTTTAATCTTTCATGACCTACATGAAGAGGAGCAGTTATTCTCCTAAACACATCCAGTCACCACGTTCCCCTAAGTTAGTCCCATAAGCACGTCTTTGCAAATGCTGTTGGGCAAGCAAACATGTATTGGTCCGTGAGAGGTGTCCTCACATCGTATGAACACAGGGGAGGGGTGGATATCGAAGGGTCTTCCTGAAATTATCTTTTCCAGGTGTTCTGTGTGAAAACCTTTCTTGATTAGCTGCTTCTGCAACATCCAACCCTTCATCATATTAGCTAACATTTACTGGGCACCTTTGGTGGGATAGGTACTTTGCTGAACACTTTCTAAGAATAACTCATTTACTATACATAAAATGGTCACTTTTGGTCTCCATTTTACAAATGCTGAGTCATTTATTCAATTTCTTGGCAAGTTAGTGGGAAATCATGCCCTGGTCTCCATTCTATCTGATTCCCAAACCCCTGCCCTTAATCTCAGAAATAGTTTCCTGTCACAAGTCTCATGGAATGATCTAGGAAACCACGTTCATTCATTCATTTATGTGTTTGTTCATTCACTATCAACTCGGTACCTACCAGGTGCTAAGTCCAACCAGAGTCAAAAGCAGAAAGATGAACATGGCTTGGTCCCTGCCATTCAGGGAGCTCTTGATCTACACTATCAACTAGACTGTTGAGGTGCAAATAGATGTTGTAAGAGTGGATGATGAGCTATAATAAGAGTCTCAGGGAATACTGAGAGTGAACAGTTCTGCCTGGGTGAGAGTGCGAGTATTGAAGCTAAGAACGGAAGGAGCATTTGGAGCTGAGCCTTAAATAATAATTGAGAATTCTTGAGAAGAGAAACGGAAGATATCCAAAATTTAATACAATTTGTTGAAAACATACTTTTCCAGGGTTTGCCAACTCAGTGGATGGTGTCAACAACAATCTCATTTTCAGGCGAAAAACCTGAGGGTTTGGCTTTACACATCCCACTCCATTATCTCCACACAGCTAGCCCATCAACAAATTCTGTTAAATATTCCTCCTAAAACTCCTTCGAAAACATTACTTATCTCCAGATTGCAAAACTACCATCCCACTGTAATCTATCACCATCTCTCACCAGTGTCTTGGCAGTAGATTTCTAACTGGTCTTCCCATAGTCACTCTTTTTAGCCTCCTTTTCTCTACAAAGACTAGTCTATTAGCTCATTAGGATCATATTTTCCATGGTACACTGTTTATAAAATAAACTTTAAAGCCTTTACTAAATTCAAAATTTGAGTCTTCTTGGAGTCTCTTTCTACTAAGTATTTTTCTTTTGCTAATGGATTAGATTTTCCCATTTCTATTCATGTCTAGTAATTTTTATTGTATTCTGGGCAATATGAATAATGTGTCATGGAGGTGCTAGAGTCTGTTATCTTTCTCTGAAAATTTTAAGGTTTATTCCAGCAAACTGTTCAATTTCTGGCAGATGACCTTGAACTTTGAGAGGCTTGGCTTTATGCTTTTTGTGGGGTGAGAGATGTTCTGTGAAAGGACAAGGTGTTTCCTAAGCTCCTCTAACTTCATAGGAATCAGACCGCAACATCTCCCGTGGATCTTGTTGAAGTTTATTTTCAGGCTTTATTGGAACAGGTCTTGAATAGTCCTGACCCTAGAATCAAGGTCAGAACACTTTTTCTTAAGGGCCGGATAAATATTTTAGGCTTGTGGGCCATATGGTCTCTGTAGCAAATAGTCTGTCTTTTTTTGTAAACAAACAGGCATGGAAGTATTCCAAAAAGACTTTACAAACATAGGTGGCTTTGGTTATCAGTTATATATTTCAAGAGCCATAATTTGCTGACCTCTGCCGTAAGACATGGTCCTACTTCTAAGGCATGGCCTTTAACAGGATTGTCAGGTGTTAACAAGGTCTCTGCCCTCTGGCTGGGCTGGAACTTCCTTATGTTCTAGAACCACTCAACCTCCTGTAATTCCACTCCACTCTCAGTCATTTTTTAAAAGAGTTTTTTAAAAATGTGGATCATTAAAAAAAAAAATCTTTATTGAATTTGTTCCCACACTGCTTCCGCTTTACGTTTTAGGGTTTTGGTCGCAGGGCATATGGTATCTTAGCTTCATGTCCAGACATCAAACATGCATCCCCTACGTTGGAAGGAGAGGTCTTAACCACTGGACCACCAGGGAAGTCCCCCACCCTCAACCCTGTAACAACCTTATTGCAAGCTTTGTGAAGTCTTGCCCTGTGCAGTCCCATCCCAGACCTTCCACCACAGAGTTCTGGGGACCCCCTCTGTGGCGGCTTGCCCCACAGTTTCCAGTCAACAGTTTCCAAGTCGGATCCTACCTCCTTGGGTCAATGGGGGTATCATGCTTTATATGGGCGCTGACTTTCTACGTCATAGAAAATTGTCCCTAGACAGAGAACTGAAGAACACGAGGCCTCATCTCATGATTTTCTCTTTTCTCAGGGACGATGGTCTTGTCCTGCCCATCTCCACCGCCAGAAAGCCGTTTGCTTACGTATTCTATCCGGTTATACAGTTATTTATGGCAGAGGACTAGTTCTATGCTAATTTTTCTATCATGGTCTATAGAAGAAATTCCCAAATCGACACATGTCCTCTTCAATTTAGTCTCCTCTCTGTTGCCAAAATGCTCTTTGCCATCTAATCATCGAATCGTATCCAGTGCCCTCCCTAAAGTGGTTCAAAGATTTCTATTGCTTTTAAGATAACACCAAAGGGACAGAAACTATTTTTGCCCGTCAGTGAATCCCAACACTCAGCATGGCACCTTCTCTAGGACAGGTATATAAGAACTATATTCGAGCAAATGAATGCATGAGTGAATGAATGAGAAATGATATCTTAGGCAAAGGAAATGACATAAGCAAAGATTTAAAAAAACGTAAGACAGTATGGAAAATGGTGTATCGTTCAATAAAATTCCAGCTCGGGAAACTGACTACAAACGATTCAAATGACTTCATGTGTAGAAAATATGACGATTGAAGATCATAGCCCTAAATTGTCATTTTTCCTTTACCAAAGACCTGAAATGATTTCCTCAGCATGAAGTTCTTAAGCTGACTAGACCTGTCTAGTCAAGGCAAAGAAAGCTTTCCTTGGACTTGGGGTGACTGCACTCACAGACGGAGAGACAGACAGACAGGTGGACATGTGTGTAGGCAGAAGGAATCATTCATTTGCTAAAAATGTAAACCCAAACCGTTTTTTTGCAGAAATCCTCAAAGAGCAAACAGATCGATAGCAAGCACGCCGTTTGTGTAACGTTGACATCCTTTTCACATCAGAGGAAGTGAAATCACCTTGGAGACCAACTCCTTTTTCAGACAGTAGAGGAAGTGACTAAGGGAACTGTGACTTTGGAACCAACTCAGGCCCCCAAGGATTCTCAAGTTGATTAAACACATTTGACAGCAAATTTCCAAGACAGAAAATTAGCATTTATGATATTCAGGGAAGGGAAAAACAGGGCTTGAGCACCAACGTCCCCAAGACCTTGGGAAGGTAGAGTGAAAAGAAGTTTAGTGGAAAGAGACGTTTGACTCTGTGGCTTGAGACTCTGGAATAAAGAACTCAAAGGGGATCAGAGGTTCTCTACGATGCCATTGTAACTGTGCCCTAGCAAATACTCCCAGGAGAAAGAAGCAGTGGGTATGACAAAGGAGTGAGAGGCTACTGGGAGCACCATACAGAGTGCAGAAGAAACGGACAGAAACTCACGTTCATTGAGCACCATCAGGGTGAGGACCCATTGCCTGGGGCCTTTGCTTGAGTTATCTTGTGTTGTCTTCATCATAATAACCCTATAAGGGAGGTCCTATTATGTCTATTTTAGACGTGAAGAAACTGAGGCCTCAGATAAGTGAAAATATCTGTCTCAAGTCACAGAACTAATAAACAGGAGAACTGTAACTTGGATCCAGATTTGTCTAATTCCAAAGCCCAGTGGTGCTTCCCAAACCCCGGATCGTCTCCCTGGTCTGTCGATTTTGTGTGTGCTCTGCTAAGTCATGCCCAGCTCTTTGAGATCTGGTGGACTGCAGTCCCCCAGGCTCCTCCGTCCACGGGATTCTCTAGGCAAGAATACTGGAGTGGGTTGCCATGCCCTCCTCCACTGCATGCGGTAGGTGGCTCATCAGAGGGCGGTCTACATTTTCAGGCATCAAGCCTTGCTTCTTCCTGAGTTGTAGGATATGGAATGCAGTATCACGGACAAGCAGGTGCTTCATAATGGTGGGTGTCATTTCAGAAATGAATTTACTGAAAATCCCTCATGTGTTGATAAGAATTCTCTCCACTTCCTTACCCTTGAGTACCAACATTAGAATGTATGTCTTATGAATGCGTGCATATATGTCATGACCAATAACCAACTTCTGGCTGCACTAGGGGATCCTGAAGGAATAAGCACACACCTGTGCATGTGTATGTGTGCTTGGCTTGTCACAGCTGGATTTTAAAGGCCAGTGAAAGAGAGGCTTTGGTCTAACACAGAACCGATAACACTTCAAAGTGCTCACTAAGCTTAGTCCCCTACTGCGAGATGCAACATTTATAAAATGCATTCCTATCTGTAGCAAGGCAAGCCCACGTTTCCTTTGCCAAGGGTCCTCATCAAGGCAAATACTTTGCTTTAACGGTCAGCCGTGGAAACAGAAACAAAATGTAGAAGTGGTGAGCTGCCATTTGTGGCAATATCATCCATTGTCTTGTAGGCACTGGTATTTTTATTTAGGAGGACATGGGGATGAGAGCTGGAACATATGCTGGTGAGTTTGTGTGTGTGTTTAGAGAGGAGAGCAGACAGGAGCCTGGGGAAAACAAACATTTGCAAACGTGGCAGGGAGCAGAAAGCCCAGCAGGGATTGCTGGTTTCCTAGCAATCGATGACCAACGTCCCTCTGGGACTATTCCCAGTAGTACAAATCATTTTACAAATAGATGCAGGTCTTGGTTTAGTTACTGACATTGCTCGATCCAGGGCTGTGTGCATCCCCTGCAGACAGATCTTTGAATCTTGGATCTGGGTTTGGATTTACATTCCTGGGAACCCTTTTAGAAGTTTGCTCCTTGTTTGCCAGACTCTGGGTTTTTATCTCAGAATGGGTAGTTGTTATTCTTAATAGAATCAGAACTGTCTCTAAGCACTCAGCTCCCTTTGTGCAACTTTCTCCAACTTGCCTGGACCAAAGCCCCTCCCCATCTTTCTCAGCACTCCCAAATTTTATCTGTTCTTAAAACACATTTTTATTTTCCTGGACAGCCATATTTGCACATGTGCTGTCTCCCGCAAAAGACTTTTTAATTGCACCTTGTTTATCTGTCACTTTCCCGTACCCAGCACAGACTTGGTATATAGTAGTGCTCAGGAACATTTATTAAATGACTGAACGGGTAAACAGAGTCCCAGAGACTTCCCATCCTCCTTCAAGTTGCCCACCCCACCTCGAATCATCAGTCCTGTCTTCCTTCATCCAGAAGAAAGCAGAGAAGGACTGTTGTCCAGGACTGCTGGTACCTTTGCTAAACTGGCATGGAAACTGGAATGCTAGAGTCCTGGAGGGTCATCACCAACCAAGAGAGGGCAACACAGCATCCTGTGTGTCAGGATGGGACTTGCCTGGAAGAAGACATCATTCCTGGTACCAACTGTCTGGAGGAAGAACAGCTTCTCAGACAAGCTCTGGCATCTGTGAACCCGGAGGCTGACTTACAGGAATGGGGCTCTCTAAGCTTGACCTCTAGGGCATTGAAATCTCAGGAGGAGCCTCATGCCTGAGGCAGTGACAGCTACTCGGGTTTGATCCGGGAGGTGGGAGGTGGGGTACAGGGCAAGGGTCTGGGATGGGTGGCTGCCTTCAACAGCGTGTGGCTCTTCTGCTGAAAGCAAAGGAGAAAGTCCTGGTTGCTGTCCTCTCGGTTCACTCTCTGTTCTCCCTTAAGACATAGCCAGCTTCCCCCTGCATACTCTGGCCCATCCCAGTTGCTTCATAGGAGAAAGGTTTGTCTGAGACCAGGCCTGGGCCAGTGGGCTCTAGGAAGAGCTTTAACAGGGAGAGAGAAAGCTCAAGGAGATGGCAACTCTGGAGCCGAATGAACTGCGACTGCGCAGCCAGCTGCCCCTCCCATTCGGGAAGCTTAAACTCCCTGCTCAAAATGACGAGGTTTCCCTGCTTGCCAGAACTCAGGTCTCCTGAGAAGCAGGACGATAATGGTGCTTTGGCTGGCACGGGATGAGAAGAGAAATGGTATTTGCTCAGTATTTGCCCCGTATCAAGCACTTTACACATTTGCCTAATCGAATCCACCCAGTAGCCCTGTGATGTAGATATTATTTTTCTCAGCTTAGGGTGGGCCACATTGAGGACTGAAAATAAAAAAAGTGCTCACAGCAGAACTGTGAATTAGATCGAGGCTTCCACATTCCCCATCCTGAATCCTTCGGATTCCTGCATTTGAACCATCTACAAAAATGCATTTTCTAGCTCTCCCCCCAGCCCATCATCCCCTGGGCGCTTTTCATTAAGTGCTGAAGGCACGTTTTGGCCTTTTCCTGCTCTTTATCTTTGTGGAGTCAGGACCCTAGGTCTGTTCCTGAGTGTTTCTGCCCTGACTCTATAGAGAACCACAGGATGAGTGAGAAAAAGCCCTTAGAAAAATCCGATCCCGTAGCCACTGTTCTCAGTCTAAGAAGAAGTGCAGGGCTGAGCTGAAACGGAAATCAGAGACCATCTAAGGAACCCCATTGCTTTGAACAGGGGACATCAAGATCACAGAGGAAGTGACTTGTGCAGGGTCATACGTGGTAACTGTGATGGGTGGGGCACTGGGCCCAGGCCCTCCAATCCAAGTCACCTGCCTTAGCTCTTGGATGCTTTGGCCAGTGGGAGTCTCGGGTTATCTTCCGCTGTTGCCATTTGGAGAACCAACTTCTGCCCGTGGCTGCAGATAGGTAGCCCTAAACGTGGCACCACAATCTTCAACAGATAAGACAGCTAAGGTCCAGATCAGGGATATGAGTCTTGACGCCACAACCACCAGCGCTCAGCAGAAAGTCATGCCTTACCCCGGGAGCGGCGCTGCTTCAGCCTCGTGACCAGCGCGGCTGCGCTGATGTGCGGAAGCACCTTCCGGTCACGCAAGCTGAAATGAACTGACTAGCAGCCCAGCTCCCAGACGTGGAGTCGCGCGGCCTTTTGTCTGCCTGCCTTTTTCTCTCCTCTTAAAGTCTGCGTCCCCATCGCCAAGTCAGCAGTCTAATTAACTGAGATTTTTTTGAAGAAAGCCTCAAAATTAAAAAAACAACAATAACTAAAGTCTCGATTAGAGAGGCCTGCCCTGCTTCATTGATCCATTGGTGGGTTTGCGATGGATCGGGTTGAAGCTGGTTTCCCCACCGTCTCCAGACTCTCCTAGGATACTGATTTAAGGAGATCGAGCCCTCCATCACAGAGATAAAGATCCCTGCCAGCGACACCAGCACAGTCCCTGGGTTGGTGGAAAGTCACTAAGAGTACAACATTCTGCTTGGGTCTCCTGAACTTATTTTCTTTGTTATTTGGTGCCTTCTTGCACACAGGGCTATCGCAAGGTTGAGAAGGGCATTGGTGTCCCTGAGGGGCAGCGTGAAATGGCACTGACTACCATTCACACCTCAAGGCGCCAGCAAGCCACCCCCAGCCTTGGTCCCTGGCTTGCCCTTCGCTCTGATTCAGCGGACACTCTCTGTCTCTGTCTCATTAATAATAACCGGCTTCTCCACCAGGCTGGGAAGCTGTTCTGCCTCCATTAGTTTGTTTGCGTTTGAGATCATTATAGAGTCAGAACAGATACCCAAATGCGTTTTGTAGGTGGGCCAAGTGAGGTTCTGGGAGGAGGTATCAGTTGGTGGGCAGCAGAGCTGGGGTTTAAAAGCAGGGTATGGGCCTCGCCACCTATGCACATCTTTGCACAGGACTGCCACCTCAACACTTCCTGTGCCCCATCCTTCTTCGTGTCTTGGTCTCTGCTGTTGTCTGGAATGGTCCCTAGGGTGCAGAAGACCCTAGGCGGCTTCCCAGAATTGGTGTGCACCCCCATCTTGCTTCCCGAGAGAACCTGAACCAGTTCAGACATCCATCTCTCCTCGACAAAGAGGCTTGTTTCAGAGGAAGATGGCCTCCACCCCCTAGATTGATCTAAGGGTCATCCCACTTCCCCTAAACAGTGGAAAGGGTCTTGTGAACCACTTCTGGCCAATGAGAGAGCAGGCAGAGACTTTGGGGGAAACTTTTGGAACAGTCTCTCCTCTCATCTAAGGGAGTCACAGGAGGAAGGGTTCCTCTTCCTCTTCTGGATATTATTCTGTCCATCCATGGAGCTCAGGACAGCTGCAGATATCTGCCAAGCTGAAGATGACTCAGGCTAGCTGAGGATTGCTGATCCCTGGGCAGAGAGGGGAGTAGAGCCCAGGCCCCTGGTGGCATGATAGGTGTTGATTGTTACAACCTTGGGCCCAGCTTAACTCTGGACTTCCTGTCCTGTGACCTCCAGCGGGTCCTTACTGTTTATGCCAGTGGGGGCTTTCCCTCTCTCGTAGCCAGGAGTGTCCTTACTGACGGGTCATCCTGCTGTCGCTCCTCATTGTTGTTCAGTCGCTCAGTCGTGTCCAGCTCTTTTGTGACCCTCATGGACTGTAGCCCACCAGGCTTCTCTGTCCATGGGATTTCCCAGGCGAGAGTACGGGAGTGGGTTGCCATTTCTTTCTCCAGGGAATCTTCCCAGACCAGGGACTGAACCGAAGTCTCCTGTATTGCGGGCAGATTCTTTACCCCTGAGTCACTAGGGAAGCCTGGTCCTCCTTGTACCTGTGGGTAAACTCAGGCTGTCCTCACACGGGGCTCACGTCCTTTATGTCTCTCTGCCATTCAGCCAAGAGCCTTCCAGGTTACACAAAAAGAGGAACTTGAAATAAAGAAAGCCTGGGGGCTCTGCTCAGGGCAAATACTTGGGAGACTTAAAACAATTCCCATTTCATGTTTAGTTTTAGGATTACCTGTGTTTAGGGGAACATAAATACATATAGTACAGTAAGTCTCCTACATATGAATGAGTTCTGTTCCAAGAGCACATTTGTAAGTCCAATTTGTCCACAAATCCAACACAGTTAGCCTAGGTACCCAACTAACCCAATCAGCTATTTAGTACTGTACTGCAATAGGTTTATAATACTTTTCATGCAAGTAATACATAAAACAAAGAAATAGTTTTTAATCTTATAGTACAGTCCCTGGAAAGGTACAATAGTACAGTACCATAGCTGGTATACAGGGGCTGGAATCGAGTGAATGGGCAAGAAGAGCGACTGATTGGAGGAGGGAGAGGACGTGAGAGACGATAGAGCTGAAGGACCGTCAGCAGCTGGAGATGGAGGGCAAGCTGCAATGTCACTCATGCCTGACATTGATGGAACGCACGTTCACATCTTTGCAAGTTTGCAACTGGAAAGTTCATATGGGGGGGGGGGGCTTACTGTACTAGCTAGCCTCGGGGGTGTGGTGGGTCCCACTTCCTCTGCTAAAGGAACTGCCCTGTCCATGGTCCCTGCAGGGTGCAGGGCAGCCAAGCAGCATTGTTTGTGCCATGTGACCTCCTTTCCAACCAGGCCACAGCTAGTTGAATCAGGCAGGAACACTGGACTCACGAGAAAAGCGTCCTGGCTACCAGCTGGCCTTTAAAGTGGGCCCCCTTTTAACAAAGGAAATGGGAGTCAGTCAAATTACTTTCTGTCCGAGGAGCTGGAACTCAAGATGAAGAACAAAGTCATCAACCTGTAGAGTAACAGACAAAACAGGCCCAGGAGAGGGGCGTGGGCAACTGGAAATGGACATGACATCACCGTAAGGTTTGCACACTCTTGTGAGCCGCCTTGAACCCCAGGTTCTTTCAGCTTCAGGCTCAGCTGACCTCTCTCTCCAGGAGCCCCGTTACAACTCCTGGCAGTCATCTTCCATGATGTGAGATGCCTCCTTGCAGCTGAGGATCTGGTCCCCAGCATGACGCACAGGGCCCTCCATGATCCACCTTGCCCGGCATCTCACTACCATCCCATGGGTGCCCATGGACTTCATAACTGAGTTGCCTCCTCTGCCATCGATGTGCCATACTCTTGCACCTCTTTCTGCCTTGGTTTGTATATTTCCTCTGCTTGAAACGTCCTGCTCTTCATTCAGATATGTGTACTCCTTCCCTGGTATTTCTCTTGCATGCCTTCATTCAAACTTGATTTGTTAAGCACCTAATAGGTGCACTATGTTATTCCTATGAAAAAAAGTTGGATAAGGAGACAGTAGGGCTGGAGAGGTGGCTACATCAGAGAAGGCATCTCTGAGCAGAATCTGGGTGTGGTGAGGGAGTGACCTTACGCTAGTCTGGGAAAGAGTGGTTCTGGCAGAGAGCACAGCAAAGGCAAAACTCTGGGGGTGGGAATAAGTCTGGTGGAGGAGAAAGCACGTGTGGATGGAGTGTAGTGAAGGAGGGCCAGAGCCGTGGTTAAAAACTTGGCAGGGGTTGGATGTCCCTGGTGGTCCAGTGGTTAAGACTGTGCACTCCCAATGGAGAGGGTATGGGTTTGATCCCCAGGTAGCTCAGCAGGTAAAGAAATAACCTGTGGGAGAATTGGGTTCAATCCCTGGGTCAGAAAGATTCCTAGGAGAAGAAAATGGTAACCCACTCCAGTATTCTTGCCTGGAGAATCCCACGAACAGAGGCGCCTGGAGAGCTACAGTTCATGGGGTCGCAAAGAGTTGAACATGACTAAGTATGTGTATATTCCCCCCAACCCTGAAGGGAACTAATCTCAAATGATGCAGCCTTTAAAAAAAAAAACAAAAAGCAGGGGTGAAATAATGCCTAGGAGGACCGCTGCAAAGAATCTGGATTTGGGTCTAAGCATGATGGTCTAGCGGGGTGCTAAGAGGAGTAGGAACCATCATGTGATTTGCATTTTGAAAAGGGTGATCTGGCTGCTGGGCTGTGGAGAGGCAAGCCTGCAAACAACATTCCAGGTGTCTAAGGAATGGGAGGACTGGGATTTCCTTTGGAGGAAGAGCCAATAGGACTTACTGATGGATTGGATGCTGGGAGGAGAGGAGGGAAAGAATGGAACTGAATTTTAGACCAGGGCCTGAGTAATTTGGTGAATGGAGGCACCACTGACCTATATGGAAACAAATGGAGGAATGAGGGAGGAAATCAGGAATTGTATTTGGGACCTGGCACTTGTCAATCATATCACAAGACTTTGTTACAAATCTCAGACTCCTTGAGGGGAGGGTCTATGCCTTTTTTCACCTATCTTCCTCATTCTACTTAACCACAAGTTCTCATAAATAATAGACACTTGGCCCATTGTTGGCGAAGGCTTTGATTCCTGAAAATTGCAAATGGTACCCAGATAGCCTTCCTTTCACTAGCTCACTTAATTACCACCAAGCCACTTCATCTTCATTTTGTGCTAGTGAGTGCTAAGTCACTTCAGTTGTGTCTGACTCTTTATGACCGTATTTACAGTAGCCTGCCAGGCTCCTTTGTCCATCAGATTCTCCAGGTAAGAATATTGGAGTGGGTTGCCATGCCCTCCTCCAGGGTATCTTCCTGCCCCAGGGATCGAACCTGGGTCTCCTGTGTTTCCTGCATCGGCAGGTGGGTTCTTTACCACTAGCGCCGGTGACCATCACCCTTTGGTTCCAAGTCAGTCTGACCTCCCGCCTTGTCCATCCCCTCCATCAGTCTTTTCACAGTCAAACAGAATCCAAATGGCTGTCAGGGGAGCCCTATAGTTAAAGACTCACTCCAGTAGGCTTTCTATTAGAATGTCTTGGTTCAGGCAGGTGTTATGAACTGTTCCCACTGGCTTGTGCCAAACTGGTCAATCAATCACCACTCAGGCACCGAGCACCTTCTATAATAAGCCCCAGTATTTGTAAAACTTTGTAGCTAACAAAGCACTTTTATATATCCTCTCATGGGATTGTGCAACCAACTCCTGAATTGACAGGGCAGGTCTCCAGATATTAAATTCCCATTTCATTTCAACTTCTGGAACTTTGTCAGAGAAGGCAATGGCACCCCACTCCAATACTCTTGCCTGGAAAATCCCATGGACGGCGGAGCCTGGTGGGCTGCAGAGTCCATGGGGTCGCTTTGTAACCAAGGGTCTTCACTAAGATGGCTCCCTCTGCCTCAAACGTCTTTGCTCTTCTTTTTGGCCTGGGAAACTTCCACCTGAGCTTCCAAGATCATCTTTTAATAACAATACCTTCCCTGACCCTCAGGCGGAGGCAATCAATCCTCTCTTCCTCCTCTGTGTTACTTGGGTCACATGCCTATCTTTTTAGCTGTTTTGCTGTAATGCGTAGTTGTAGACCACATGAAATGCATAGGACACTTATAAGCATCTATCTCCTGAATAGATAATATTCTCCTTGAGGGAAAGGAATGTATCTCATTTATCTTAGGGTCCCAATGCCTGATACATCCTCCCACATATAATAAAAGCAATCAATAAATGAAGGGCCATATGGATATTTTGAAAGCTGGGGGTCACAAAGTGGGGGACTGTGCATATTTTGCTAAGGAATATGGACTTCAGACTGTAGGCATAAAAGATCCAAGGGAGGCTTGATTTATATCACAGAAGGCAGATGGCAGGCTCATTTCATAGAATTTATTTCCCTGAAAGTTGATGAGGTCTGATTTATGTCTTCCCTTGAAGGTCGGGTTATGGACTGTTCAACTCACTCCTTCTAACAAGGGCTTTCATGGGGATGGTGGGGATGGTGTCAGTTAGACACAGCTTGTTTGTCACACCCAGGGAATGTCAGGAAATTCCTTTTCATCTCATCAAAATTTCATTGAGCATTTACTATGTGCCCGGAAATGTGCTCAATGCTGTGACAATAAGGCAAGGTGTTTGGAAGCCCCCTTTGCCAAAACTGGGGCCCTCAAGGCATGTGCAAGCCAGCATGACATGCCTGGGTCCCCCATCCTGCAGCCTTCAGCCCATGCCATTGTGATCTGCTCCCAGAAGAGCTAGAGCCTGGCTGTGATCAATGAGTGCCTGTCACGCTCCTGACACACTCTCCTGAACCATTTCACCAGCACTCAGGTGAGCCTGCAGTACTGGGCTGATGGGATGGGCCCCAGGGAGTGGGGCAGTGGAGGGCAGCAGCACTGATGGATGCAAGTGTCAGAGCTATTCACCAGAAGAGTTAATTGACTTTCTCGGGCTCTTCTTTCTGCCGCAGAGTCATCCATTCATCCATCTACCCGTGCATGCATCGATTCATTTGGTCATTCATATACTCAAGCAGATCTTTATCTTTAAAGTGCGTATTTGTATGTCTTCATCATTACATATTCAACCAGCCATCCACTCATGTACCCATCAATCCATTTATTCTTTCATCCATATCTTTATGTTTAAAGCATGCATCTGCCTGTCCTAACTGAAGCATATTTATCCATCCATCCATCCATGCACTGATTCATTTAAATCTTTAAAGCATATATTCTTTGCTCAAAAACTCCGAGTGGCCCTCATGTGTCACAACCTAGAAGCAAAATTGTTTCTCTTAGCACTCACAGTTAGTCCTTATATTCTGATCACATCTAAATGAGCTCTCCTTTAGATGGGTCTGCCCATCTCCCTCAGCAAGCTGGAGCTTGCCTTCTCTCCTCTCCTCTCCTCCCACCTTCTTTTTTCCTAAGTGCCCTCCCCGTAACTCCGATCCACTTCTTGTTGGTTGCAGTCCAACTCTTCATTCCCTCAAATCTTCACCCCCTTAGGAGACTATCCGCTGCGTTCATGCACTGTTTGCCTTCTGGGTGATCCGTCCCATCTCTGAACTCCAAACACTCTTAGCATCTGACCCAGGCCTTTGGGTGCTTGGCTATTGTGTCCTTGTATTGATCTCTTTTTTTGTAAATGTGACCTTTCTCCCAAGAGACCTGCCCTTGTCCAGTGCTACAGAAGACATTCCTGTGTCTCTGCCCCATCTAGGCCTGGGCCCATCGGAACTTAGAGAGAGGAGTCAGGGACGAGTCCTGCTGCTTCAATCTTGTGGCCACTGTTACAAGCCTGCGTCCTGGACACCTGTGAGGCTCTGACCTGAATCCTCCATTCTCAGACCACCAGCACATACAAGGAGAGTATGGGGGAGGGTCTCACTTAGAAGCCTGCTTGACCTGGATGCTGGTGTCACTCTTCTGGGCCCCAGCATTGGGATGGAATCTGTCTTTCTTACCCCAAATCTGATGAGCACATTCTGTGAACTGACTGCTCCCAGAGAACTATGCTGCTGCTGCTGCTGTGTATATCTTTGAGTGTTACTCTCTCTTTCGTTACTTATTGCCATATACCGCTTTGAAATTCATTGTTTCTCATCATTCTGTGGGTTGGCTAGGTGGTTCTTCTGCTGGTCTTTTCTGGCTTAATGCAGGTGATTACAACCCATGTTGAGGCACCTGGGATGACTCTGCCCGTGTGTCTGGGGCCTCAGCTGGGTAAATGGAATGGCCTTTCATCCTCCACGTGGTCTCTTTCTCTCCACCGTGCCTCATCCTTAAGGAGGGCCAGACTGGGTTTCTTGAAATGTGGCAATCTCCAGATTCCAAGAGTGTGAAAACAAAAGCTTCCTGTCTTCCCCAAGCCTTGGCTCTGGAATCACCCAGTATCTCTTTAACTAGAGGCTATTCGTCAAAGCAAGCCATGAGGTCAGCTCAGACTCAGTGGGTAGGGAAAGGGCTTTCACTGCCTGATGGGAGAAGCTCTAAGACATTGGACCAGGTTTTTCAATCTATCCATCTTATCTACCCTGTCCAACCCATCAACGTGATGTCCCCTGGGTAGTACACCATTCAAGTAAGCCTGCATTTACCATGTTTGGAGATGGTTTACAGTACCTTGGGGCCATCCCTCTAGCTGGATCACCTAGAGTATCTTCCCGTTATGATAATCCCAACTACAGTATATGGTCCAGGAGGGCAGGGACTGCTTTAGCTGCCCCACAGAATGTGGGAGCCTCCCGAACCAGGGATCAAACAGGCATCCCCTCACTAGCAGGTGGATTCTTAGTCACTGGACCACCAGGGAAGTCCCTGGCTGGTTGGTTTTAAAGCTTTACACAAGCATAAATACTATCTTCAGGATGTCTTGTAACTTTTCCTTTCCTTAAGCTTTGTTGGTACATGGCTCATTCATTTCATCATCTATACCCCTTTGAAGGACTGTAGTTTCTAATCTTTCACTCTCTATACACTCTCCTATGGAGAAGGCAATGGCAGCACACTCCAGTACTCTTGCCCAGAAAACTCCATGGGCAGAGGAGCCTGGTAGGCTGCAGTCCATGGGGTCACGAAGAGTCGGACATGACTGAGAGACTTCACTTTCACTTTTCACTTTCATGCGTTGGAGAAGGAAATGGCAACCCACTCCAGTGTTCTTGCCTGGAGAATCCCAGGGACGGGAGAGCCTGGTGGGCTGCCGTCTATGGGGTCGCACAGAGTCAGACACGACTGAAGCGACTTAGCGGCAGCAGCAGCAGCTCTCTCCTATTGCGTATCTTCTTCTAGCAGTGATCACTATCTAAACTCTGCCTTTTGTTGTCATTTGTGGTTTTGTCTACCTGTTCATTGTTTGTCTCTTCCATCCCAGTGAGACCTTTGTGTCGGGACTTGGATTTTTCACTGATAAAATTACCAGCACCGCTCCAAAATCACTGCAGATGGTGACTGCAGCCATGAAATTAAAAGACGCTTACTCCTTGGAAGGAAAGTTATGACCAACCTAGATAGTATATTCAAAAGCAGATAGATTACTTTGCCGACTAAGGTCTGTCTAGTCAAGGCTATGGTTTTTCCTGTGGTCATGTATGGATGTGAGAGCTGGACTGTGAACAAGGCTGAGCGCCGAAGAATTGATGCTTTTAACTGTGGTCTTGGAGAAGACTCTTGAGAGTCCCTTGGACTGCAAGGAGATCCAACCAGTCCATTCTGAAGGAGATCAGCCCTGGGATTTCTTTGGAGGGAATGGTGCTAAAGATGAAACTCCAGTACTTTGGCCACCTCATGCGATGACTTGACTCATTGGAAAAGACTCTGATGCTGGGAGGGATTGGGGGCAGGAGGAGAAGGGGACGACAGAGGATGAGATGGCTGGATGGCACCACTGACTCGATGGACGTGAGTCTGAGTGAACTCCGGGAGATGGTGATGGACAGGGAAGCCTGGCGTGCTGCGATTCATGGGGTCGCAAAGACTCGGACACAACTGAGCAACTGAACTGAACTGAAGGCCAACTTATCACATAGTAGGTGCTCAGTAAATACTTTTTTGAATGAATGAAAGCCTCCTGAAGACTGTGATCAGGCATTAAACTCATTCATAGACCCTCTCCCCACTCCTGTCAGTACAAGATACCCCTTTATATCTGTTCTTTGAGGATAATTCAATAATTTATCATACATAGTGTGAAAGGTTTTGAAGATTGCAGGCAACTCCTTTATGCCCATTTTACAAATGCTTTTAAGAGTCTCCTATGTATCCTGAGAGGATTCTGGTTCTTAAAAGTGAGTCATTTCTTTGGCAACACGATACTTGAACATCTGGAAAGACAAGAGGATGTGGCCTGTTGTGTTCAAACCTTCCAATGAACTTAGCCTTTCAGATGTGCACTGGGCGGACATGAAAAATAAGAAGTAAAAGCCCCAGATCTTGAAGGTGACTATGGGACCCAGAACTTGAGGGTGACTATGAGAATGGCCTTGGATCCAGAATCTTAGTTCTTCCAGAGAGAGAGGTTTGCCTTCAGCGTCTGAAACTGAGGACTTCCAGAAACACACAGATTCTGGTCTTCAGAGGGGTCATAGGAACCTCATGAAGGTGAAGTGTGGCCTCCATGGCACATGTTTGCCCAGAAAATCCACAGTCACATAAGGGATTCAGAGTAAGAGGGACAGGAGACTCTCCTCCTCAACACCCATCTCCCACATGTTTGCTCCAACCTGGGCTAAATGGGGCCCTTAGGTTATTTATAGTCTAATCTATCATGCTATTTTCTGTGGCATTTCATTTGATTTTATATTATAAATACACACAAAAAAAGTACAGAGAATAAGAGAACAAACACCCACCACCCAGCCTAGGAAATGAAACATTTATAAATATAACAGACGCCCTCTGTGACTCTCCTAAATGGTATTCCCCACCCACCTTCCTTTCCCAGCAATAAGCACCATCCTGAAACAGATACTGATATTCCCGTGCTAGATTTTGTGCCCCTAGTACACGACGGTAAATGTCAGCTTTGTCAACAGTTCGGCGTGCCAGTTTTTTGAAAATTGATTTATTTATTTTTGGCTGTGCTGGGTCTTAGTCGCTGCACGCAGATTTCTCTAGTTATGACGAGTCGGGGCTACTCTCTAGCTGCGGTGCAAGGCTTCTCATTGCAGCGGCTTCTCTCATTGTGGAGCACGGGCTCTGGGGCTCATGGGCTTCAGAAGTTGCAGCTCTCGGGCTTAGTTGCCCTGGGGCCTGGGGGAGCCTCCTGGACCAGGGATCAAACCCAGGTTCCCTGCACTAGCAGGTGGGTCCTTAACCACAGGACCACCAGGGAAATCCCTGGCTTGCCAGTTTTAAAGCTTTGCATAAGCATGCACACTGTCTCCAGGATCCCTTGAAACGTTTCCTTTCCTCAAGTTTTGTGGGTACACTGTTTACTCGTTCCATCATCTGTCCCCCTTTGATGGACTATTGTTTCTCATCTTTTACTACTAGAAGGCTGCCGTTAACTTTCTGGCTCGCACCGTTCTCCCTACAGCTCGAGCAGAAGGTCTTCAGGGGGGAATCACTCCTTTTGGTTCTGTATGTGGAAGGCACTCAGTTGTGTTGACTCTTTGCGACCCCATGGACTATACAGTCCATGGAATTCTCCAGGCCAGAATACTGGAGTGGGTAGCCGTTCCCTTCTCCAGGGGATCTTCCCAACCCAGGGATTAAACCCAGGTCTCCCACATTGCAGGCGGATTCTTTACCAGCTGAGCCACCAGGGAAGCCCAAGAATACTGGAGTGGGTAGCCTATCCCTTCTCCAGAGGATCTTCCTGACCCAGGAACTGAACCAGGTTTTCCTGCCTTGCAGGTGGATTCTTTACCAGTTGAGCTATCAGGGAAGCCTTTGGTTCTATATATCTTTAACTTAATTAGGGGCTTCTCAGGTGGCACTAGTGGTAGAAACCCACCTGCCAATGCAGGAGACATAAGGGGTGCGGGTTTGATCCCTGGGTTGGGAAAATCTCCTGGAGGAGGGCATGGAAACCCACTCCAGTATTCTTGCCTGGAGGATCCTATGGACAGAGGGGCCTGGAAGGCTACAGTCCACAGGGTCACAAGAAGTTGGACACTACCAAAGTGACTTGACAAGCACACACATCTTTGATTTAATTAGGTATTGCCAACTCCAAAGTAGTTGGACATATATTAGCATGAGTTCTGATTGCTATACAACCCAACCAACACTTGTTACTCTGACTTTGATTCCCGTTCATTTGAAGGCAGAAAGTGATACCTTCTTGCGTGCTTTGAATTGTATTATTTCCACTGTTGACAGGTGAAGCCGGGTGTTGTTTCATGCTTATTGACCATTTCTGTTTCTACTTCTTTATCTTACCTCTCCAGATCCTTTGTCCATTTTCCTATTGAATTGTTGGTCTTTTTCATGTTGACTGATGGCAGAGTTTCTTAACAGCCGCCAGCAGCACGATTGACATTTCGGACCAGATGATTCTTTCTTATTGGAAACTGTTCTGGGTTATAGAATCTTTAGCAACAACATCCCTGGCCTCTTCTAACTTGTACCAACAGCAAATCCTCCTCTCCCATCCCAGCTGTGGCAAGTGTTTCTCCAGCCATTCCCAAACTACCCTCAACTGAGTCACTCATTCATAAGAACACTTTGCTTTTCATGGATATTAATCCATCGTCAGTTACACAGCTTCTGTGTATCTTCACAAAGACATTCTGGGATGCTCAATAGATCTGGTTCTTCTCTGTTTCAGAAGCTTTGCTTTAGAGGAGGGAAGAAAAAACAGACTATGCATTGTGTCTAAAGTAATAATTTGGGTGCTCTCTCTTCCTATCTTTGTTTCCAGTTTACAAGGTATGTGTTAATACCCCATTTCACAGATGAGGAAACTGAGCCTCGCAGTCTGTCCAAGGGCACTCAACCAAGGAGAAATTGAAACAGGGTAGGAAGAATATGGCTTTCGGTCCTGGCTCTGTCACGGATTGCTTATATGATCAGGCATTTCCTCCGGGCATATAGTTTAGTTTCCTGCGATGGGGCTTCTCTGGTGGCCTGGGTGGTAAAGAATCTGCCTGCAGTGAAGGAGACCTGGGTTCAGTCCCTGGGTTAGGACGATCCCCTGGAGAAGGCAATGGCTACCCACTCCAGTATTCTTGCCTGGAGAATTCCACGGACAGAGGAACTTGGAAGGCTACAGTCCATCTGCTCGGAAAGAGCTGGGCTCTTTGTTGGAGCAACTGACACTTTCACTTTCATGATGGTAATGAGGCTACCCACAGACCTCACTGTGCCAGCCCATTCTACCCAAAGAGCACTGTGGTTGAGCACAGAATCACAAGGCGGGGCAGCCATAGTTAGGATCTGGCATTTCTACTTCCTAATGAGTGACTCGGAGAAGGCAATGGCACCCCACTCCAGTAGCCTGGAAAATTCTATGGACGGAGGAGCCCGGTAGGCTGCAGTCCATGCGGTCGCGAAGAGTCAGATACCACTGAGCGACTTCACTTTCACTTTTCACTTTCATGCATTGGAGAAGGAAATGACAACCCACTCCAGTATTCTTGTCTGGAGAATCCCAGGGATGGGGGAGCCTGGTGGGCTGCTGTCTATGGGGTCGCACAGAGTCGGACACGACTGAAGTGACTTAGCATAGCATAGCAATGAGTGACTTATCACTGTTCCCCTTTATGCCTTGCTTTCCTCATCTGAAAATGGAGATTCAGATAGCATCAAACTCCCAGGACTTTTTGCGAGGATTAGATGAGATAATCCATGGGAAGCAGGTAACACAGTGAAAGTTCCATACATGCCATAGAATGTCAGTATGATTCTGTGAATAGGTAGGTTGGGAAATCGTCTGGACAGGGAAGCCCTGTGAAATGCAGATTACGATATAAAAAGACAACATTTCACCGCCTTTAGATGCAAATAATAGTATTCAGTAAGAGGTTTGCCAGTAGGCAACCCGACCAATTGAAAGGTGAAGAAAGAAGCTTGCTGATAAGCTTATAGTTTGTACCATGATGGCACTTTGAAAAGGGATTCCAGCCTGCCTTTGGCTTGTCCTGTGTCCTAAGAGCATCTCATATCTCCTCTCTCATCTGCTGGCAGCCCTTGGCAGCTGGGCAGTGCTAACTGCAAAAACTCCATAAAAATAAATTTTAACCCAGGGGCTCCAAGGGATCACAGGGTTTGAATGAGCCTCTAAATTCACACCTGTCTTGCTTTTTTCCATAAAATCTACATTTAAAGTGAGTGAGTCAAGCTGCTCTGGACTCAGTAGACTCCTGGGAAGACGGTTGGCCACCAGGAAGCAGGGTCCCCCTTCTAAGAGGGAGGTGAGGGGCTCTTTAAACATACATGCCAAGAGAGTAGGGGCTGCCACACTAATGGCTCTGCAGACTCGGAGAGGGACTGCCTGCCAAGTGCGCCAGTAATTAGTTGTTAACACATGGAAATAAAAGCCGATTTAGAAACAGAAGCCATCATTTATTTATAGCAATCCAGCACAAGCATTTTTTTAATCAAAAAAGAAAAACTGGACATAGTGCCTAATCAAAACCAAAGCATCCAAGAAGCTCCAAAGTCATCTTGTCACTCACTTGTCTTCTCTCTCACCTCCTCCTAGAAGTCCACCTAGACTGACCTTGTCTCTCACCTCCTCCTAGAAGTCCACCTAGACTGACCTTCTCTCTCACCTCCTCCTAGAAGTCCACCTACACTGACCTTCTCTCTCACCTCCTCCTAGAAGTCCACCTACACTGACCTTCTCTCTCACCTCCTCCTAGAAGTCCACCTCGTCCACCTTGCTGAGCCCCATGCCCTTCAACTTTCAGGCTCTCGTCCTGCCCCTAACTGTCGTACATGCGAGGCCACCACTGGTTCATGTTCTCTGATCCCTTGCACGTGTGCCGCAGTGTATCTTTGATGAATGGAAAGAGCCCAGGCTTTAGAGAGAACCCTGCTTACACCCTGGTTCTAGCACTTTATAACTGTGTGGTCTCAGGCAAACTGTCCCTGCCAAGGCTTGCTGTAAATACAGATATTGAACATACTGAGATATGGAGCCCATGTTGTGTGCCCAGCATAGAGTGGGCATCCTGACTCCATCCTGGGCAAGGCTTGCATCTGTCATTTCTTTTTCTTCCCAATTTCTGGCAGAAAAAGCAGGATGGCACAGAGTGTGCAGGCTCTAGAGCCAGACTGTCTCACATTGAATCTTGTTCTAGTTCCAACCAGCTGGGTGACTTTGGGTGACTTATGTAAGCTCATGGTGCCTCAGTTTCTTCAACTAGAAAATGGGAACAATAATGGTCCCTACTCACAGGATGCTGTGAGGGTTAAGTGAGTCAGAGTGACTTACCTTCTTACCCAGTGACTCCCTAGGTAAGAAGTCAGAGTGTTACAGTGTTCTCGGACTAGCAGTGGTGACATGATGGCAGATGGGAAGGGGTCTTTACTTCTCACTGCCCATAAGCACCATCCTTGCAGCTGCTGAGAAAGGAGAAGGTCCCTGCTTTTTGAGTTTGACAGACCCAAGCTGGGATTGCATCCGTTCCACCAATGTGGTCCTGGGGAAGGTATAAACCTCTATGAGCATCAGTTTCCTTCTCTATAAAACGGGGGGGATAATAGCACCTATTTCCCAACAACCTGAGTGATCCCAGAAGCAGATTTTATTTTTCCTCCCCAGAGACTCCAGGTAAAGGTCAGGCCAGCTGACACCTTGACTTCAGTCTCATGAGACTCTGAACAAAGAAGCCCAGCCAAGACCACACAGGCTTCTAACCTACAGAAGTGGGAGCTAATAAATGGGTGTCATTTTAAGCCCTGAAAGTTTGTTTTAATTTGTCACAACAAAAAATGGACACAGTTTACAAAATAGAAGACTGCCACCTAGAGTAGGGTTATCAACTGATCCTGAGCTCCTGGAAGACAGAAACTGGGTGTTACTTATTTGGAGTCCATAGAACCTGGTAGATAGTAGATGCTCAGAAAATATGTATAGACAAATGAATTAATGGATGTATTTTTTTTTAATGAACAAAGATCCAGACTCTGTCTATGAACAAGTAACTTTCAAAAAGCTACAGGTTCCAGGATGTGCACAACCAAGAGGCTGCAGAGCTGAGATGTGAATGCCTAAGAGCAAGCAAGTCGGGGTCACATCTCAGCTTAGTCTGCCAACTGTGTGACCTTGGGCAAGTTACTTAACCTCTCTGTGCCTTGATTTTCCTATCTGCAAAATGAAGATAATCAGAGTAATAGCCTCATAGGCTGGCACGGGGTTAAAAAAGGGAATACAGAGCAAGCGTGTCTATCATAAATATTCAATGAATATTGAATTGGTACAGAGATAGAGTCACGATCCTGTGAAATTCATCTTTGCTTTCTCCACAGTGTGTTTCTTCTCCCCCCACCTCCCCCGACCCCTGCCTCGCATCCCTCATACATACTCCAAGCCTTGTTTTTCTACTTTGTCAAAATGAAGTTGTTGTTTTGTGGCTAAGCCGTGTCTGACTCTATTGCGACCCCATGGACTATAGCCCACCAGGCTCCTCTGTCCATGGAATTCTCCAGGCAAGAATACTGGAGGGGGTTTCCATTTCCTCCTCCAGGGGATCTTGCCAACCCAGGGATCGAACCTGCATCTCCTGCACTGGCAGGTGGATTCTCTACCACTGAGCCACCGGGGAAGCCTGTAAAGTGAAGAAGTGAACCTTAAAAATATTCTTCAATTTTGAAACTTCTGTCACTTCCCTGGTAACCCAGTGGCAAAGACTCTGCTTGCCCAAGGCAGGGGTCTGAGTTTGCTCACTGGTCAGGAAACTAGAGTCCCCATGCCACAAGCAAAGATCCTGCCTGCTGCAATGAAGATTGAGGATCCCACATGCCACAACTAAGACCCAGCGTAGTCAAATAATAAATAAATATAAAAGAAAGCCTTCTATTACTTTAAAGAACATTGGACACTTAACTTTAAGCAAATTCCCTTCCTTTTCACTATGGCTGGCTTTTCAAAGTCATCAGCAGACAAACTCATGAGAGAGCTGGAGGGGAGGTTGTCTGGCTCTCACCCTACTTCCCAGACAGAGGAAGGATGGGGACACGACTGATTTCTGCGAGGCTAACTGAAAAGGCCCAGGGCAGCACTGGCTTGACCTGTCCCAGGCAAAGCTATTATTTTGATGGTCTCATTGATTAGCTGAGCTGGGAGGAGAGGCTATGTCGTTGTTTTCTTTATTGGGTTCACAGACCTCAAATTCTATAACTCACAAACCAGAACTGGGGACAGTCTAGTCTTAATTATACAAGGACAGATGCTCTGCATTGCAAATTGTCCACAGCAAAACCTTGCTCCCAAATTGTTGATGAGATTGTCACTTACCCTGTCTAAGTCCATTTTGGCAAGAATGTCCCTATTTCTTAACGTGCAATAGACAGTCCTATATTAGAACTGTTATGGGTGCCGTTTCTCTGCTTCTCTGCTGTCTCTCCACCTAGAAGACAAGTTCCTTTGGGTGGGCACCTGGCTGTCCATCTTTCAAACTGAGTTTCGTTTTACACCCTGACCACAAACTTCCTTCCAGTATGTAAGAAGGGAGCCAGTTCATCACAACTATGTCTATATTCAGCTCTAAGCCTCAGGACTCAAGCTTCAGGTCAGTGCCTGTCCAGTTTCAGCTGGGACTTTGCATCAGAGCCAAGGACGATCTCAGTAGGAGAAACTACCAAGGGCTTGAGGACTAACTGTCTTAGAAATACTCAGGTTTCCACTTCCTCTGGCTGCTTGAACACTCCCAGAATATTGCAAAACCCACAGCACTGAACACACGAAAGTTCGAGGGTAAGCACTCAAGCAGCTTGGGAAGCCCCATGTAAATCATGGAAATGATGCTTGCCTGACATTTGCCAGTTTTATTCAATCACGCCACGGGCAGTTAAGAATCAACTGTGTTTGGGACTTCCCTGGTGGTCCAGTGGTTAAGAATCCATCTTGCAGTGAAGGGGATGCAGCTCAGTCCCTGGTCAGGGAACTAAGATCCCACATGCCACGGAGCAGCTAAGCCCAGGAGCTGCAACTACGGAGCCCCACGCCGCACAACTAGAGAGTCCGCGTGCTGCAACGAAAGAGCTCACGTGATGCAGTGAAGATCCTGCGTGCGGCAACTAAGGCTCAACACAGCCAAATAGATAAGTACATTTTGTTTTTTAAAAAAGAATATATTTTAAAAAGAATAAACTGCATTTGATTTCTCTGTGGCTGGGAACAGATCTCGACGAGCCCACATCCTGGGACTGAGCCTGTAGGTCCCAGACAGGCACGTTCTGGGCTCCCGGAGCAGAAGATGGACTCAGGCAAGCCTCTGCTTAGGTTTAGCTCAGCCAGAGCCATGAGTCCACTGGACTGCTTCCTTTTCCTTGCCCTGGCCCTGAACCCTTGATGAGATGTGGGAATCTGTTTCCATAAAACCAATTTATTTTTCCATTTATATGATTAATTGAAATCACTAATACTCTAGCCTCCAGGTCATAAACACTGGGTAATAAAATCCTCTCTACATCTGTCCAGTGCTTTAGTGTTCACTAAGCACTTTTACCATCATTATCTGATGTGACCCTTTAGAACGGTCCTGTGAGATATGTGGAGGGCTTACAATGGTCAGTTTATTGCAAGGGAGACGAGTGTTGCCAATGGTTACAGGTAGTGGCGAGCAGAGCAGGAACTGAAGCTAGTTCTTGTATTCTTAAGTTTAGCTCTCTTGTCAGGTAAACAGACAAGCAGGTTGACCCAGGACTCAGGGGCTTCACAGGATCTGGGACTTTTAGCTTTAAAACTGAGAATGTCCAGGCAAAGCTGGGAAGAATTGGAAATCCCATTTGAGGACCCAGGGTGTCTCTCGTGATGGAACCCTGTCACTCCCACCAGGTTTAACTGAGGAAAATGCCCTATCACCTGGCACAGGTGAGGCAAACGCTGTGCCTGGACCACGTACCATGATGTGGCTGGAGAAGAGCCACCTGTGGCTGACAGGTGATCTATCCGAGGCAGACCTGGCTGGGGGTGTGCAGGGGCAGGTAGAAGAGCCTGGACATATGAGTGATCCCTCCTGGCTGGGCTGCTCACAAGACAAGGATTCTGAGAGCTTAAGGGTGTTGAGCCAGAGAGGGGACACCACCAGGACCTGCCTGGCCGGAAGGACCTGAGAGAGAGAGACACCAGTGGCCTAAAGGCTAAGATGAGGCAGAGGTACAATGGGTCGATGGGATAACAGAGGTGGGAGGGAGGGAGCGGGCAGAAAGAGGGGGGCACAGGAGGCGTGTGTGTGCATGCTAAGTCTTTTCAGTCATGTCTGACTCTTTGGGATCCTATGGACTGTAGCCCACCAGGCTCCTCTGTCTATGGCATTCTCCACGCAAGAACACTGGAGTGGATTGCCATTTCCGTCTCCAGAGGAACTTTCCAACCCGGGGATCAAACTCTCATTTTCTGCGGCTCCTGAACCACAGGCGGATGCTTTACCGCTGAGCCACAGGGGAAGCTCGAGCCAACTGGAGTCTTCCAGCCATCAGCCATCATCCGCAGCATCTCTCTCCTTTATGGGCTGTAGCCCCCTCCCCCTCCCAGCCCTGAGTCAACCCCTTCCTGATAAACTAGCCACTTCCCTTTTGGCTGGGGACAGAGGAGAAGGGAAGTGACTTGCCCAAAGTGACCTGAGCCAGAGCTGTGTATGGAGTGTTCCAGTCTGGGTTAATGAACATTTAGCCTTGAGCAGGGGCCAGGCTTCCCTGGTGGCTCAGACAGTGAAGCGTCTGCCTGCAACGTGGGAGACCCGGGTCGGGAAGATACCCCTGGAGAAGGAAATGGCAATCCACTCCAGCACTCTTGCCTGGAAAATCTCATGGATGGAAGAGCCCGAAGGGCTACAGTCCATGGGGTCACAAAGGGTCGGACACAGCTGATCGACTTCACTTCACTTCAGGGGCCAGGCTGGCCACCACAGACTCACTTTCAGCCATGTGCCTCCTTGTTAGCTTCACTCTGCCCGAATCCACTCCCAGAACCTCTGGCCCTAGAACTTAGCTGCCTTTCCCTGTCACTTCGGAACCAATATCTCAGGTCTTAGTTCCCTTTGTCTTCCTTGTTAGCATTTTGACTTTAGTAATGGGAAGGGATTCAGATCTGATGGGGAAATCATTAAGCTAAACTGAGCCCAGAACAAAGCAATTGAGTAGGAAATTGTGAACACCAGCTGCAGTTTTTCCTCCTTACCTCAAGAAGGAGAACACTGTGTCTGAGATCATCTCAGACCCAGACAGGGAGAGAGGGGGCCCTACACTAGGTGCATGGAGATGGCCACTGGGCTGGGAAGAAAGGCCCAAGCATTGGCATGAATATTTACAGAAAACTGTATGATCCTGGAGGGACTGTAAGTAATACAACAGGAATCAGCAAACCGATTGGGTTTCCCCACCTTTTTTTGTGATGACAACCATGTAGGATATTATAACCAGTGTTTTGGTTTTCTCTTTTGTCTGCTGGTCCTGATCTTTGATCTGACATGTATTTTTCTTAATCTTGATATATTGAAGTCACGTCTTTCTATTTTATTACATGTATTTCTTGAAAGCTGCCTCAAATCCTCTGACAAAGTAAGGAATCGATATACAGTCTGACCAGCCCTTCCAAGACTGTCATCTTGGGTGGATAGGCTGTGCTGTCAGCCGATGTCACGGGAGGCAGGAATGGGCGTGTGCACCCCGCACCCACCCCCCATCCCAGCCTGGATGCCACTGTGAGCCACTCCTTGTACTCGCCACCCCTTTAGTCTCAGGGGGACCCAATAAGCTGCCATGGGGAAGACAGCTCATTCACGGCTGTTGACCCAACAGGTAGCCCTGGCTCAGAGCTTTAGTGTTGGGTTGGCCAAAAAGTCTGTTTGGGTTTGCCGTACGATGTTACAGAAAAACCCAAACGCGTATTTTGGCCAACCCCAAAGATGTGGCTTCCCGAATATCTTCATAGACAAGCCAGTCAGTCTTTTTGGAACATTCTCTCAGGTGCTTCTCAGTTCCCAGGTTTGCTTTCCCTCTCAGCCCATCTCTACCAGCCAGGGGGACCCATTATATCCACAACTTGAGTGAGTTAAAGCACCCCTTAGAAAATTATTGGGCTGTGGAGAAGCTTCCCAGCTGGCCCTTCTGCTCCAACTCTTAGCTCCATGTTAAGACTCAGGGTGGTCACTTTATTTTTTAACATTTATGTGTTTGGCTGGGCTGGGTCTCAGTTGTGGCACGTGGGATCCTCACTCTTCGTTCGGCATGCAGGGTCTTGGGCACCTGTGCTTTTGTTGTTGTTTATTATATTTATTTATTTATATACTTATTGAGTGCACCCGGTCATAGTTGCAAGCATGTAAACTCTTAACAGTGGCATGTGGGATCTAGCTCCTCGACCAGGGATCAAACCCAGGCCCCTTGCATTGGGAGTGCAGCTTAGCCACTGGACTATTAGGGAAGTCCCCAGGCTGATCTTTTAAAAGTGTAAATCATTACCTCACCACGTTCTTCTGTAGAGTCCTGCGTTGCCCTTGGCATAAACCCATGTTTCTTCCTAGGCCTTCTGGTCACCCCACAATCTGGCCCCTGCCTTCTTCTCTCTCCCTTGCTCATCTTCCCCAACCTCCCTGGCGCTTCTGATTCTGCCAAATTTAGTCTTGCCCTGGAGTCTTCATATCTTCGTTTCCTGTGGCCTGTTACAGGATCTTCCTCTTTCTTTATTTTCGAGTTTCTTCTCATTCTTTAGGTCCTAAATGTCATCCTCCCAGAAATGGCTTCTCTTACTAACCCATTTAACCTGGGTCTATCCCCACCACTCTGCCTGAACTCAAAACTCTCCATTACATTATTTGACTTCCATCCCAGCAATTATCACGATCTGCAATTGTTCTCTTCTTTACTCATTTATTTTTTATACATTTCCCTGAGCAGTGCCTAAGCTTCATGGGCAGAGATCTGATATGTCTTGATCCCTGCTCTATCCCAGCACCTAAAACTGTGGCTAGAACATGTGAGGCTTTTAATAAATATTTGTGAGATGAATACATCCATGACTTAAATCAAGAGGTGGCATGTTGCCTGTGTGTGTCAATAAAGTTTTATTAGAATGCAGCCTCATCATTTACATATTATTGGTGGCTACTTTGGTGGCAGCAACTGAATACTTGGGATAGCGATCATATGGCCCATGAAGCTGAAAATATTTACTACCTGATTCTTTAAAGAAAACGTTTGCTGACACCTGGCTGTAACCATAAACCATTAATAATAGGGGCTTCCCTGGCAGTCCAGTGGTTAAAAATCTGCCTTCCAATGCCGGGGACACAGGGTTGGTCCTTGGCTGGAGAACTAAGTTCCCACATGCTACAGGGCAACTCAGCTTGTGCCACAACTTAAGAGAAGCCTGTGCAATGCAACGAAAGATCCCGTGTGCCCCAACTGAGACTTGATACACGCCCAAAATAAAATTAATTAATTAATTAAAAAAACCCAACAATAGCTTAATCCACAGGGACATTTAGTATTTCACTTGCCAAGAAACTAGAGACAGGAGGTTTCGGGGTCAGTTCTCATGGTCCAGCTATTCTGCCCTCTACTCCCAGTGATAACTTCCCTCCAGGTTCTAGGAGGGCTGCCTCAACCATGAGCATCATATCCTTGTACATCAGCGCTCCATGGAGGAAAGGGTATGATGAGAGCAAAAGCTTGCTTTCTCCTTTCCCAGGGAGAAAATCTTCTCCCCCAAGGGTACCAACTGGACTTCTTGTGTTTTATTGGCTAGAACTGGGTCACATGCTCACTGCTCAGCCAATCATTGGTAAAGAGGAAGAGTGCGGCCATGACTAGCTCAGGACCAGTCATAATTCCTGCCTTAAGGTGGGGCACACTTCTGATAGCAATCAGAAAGGAAGGGGGAAATGCATACCAACGTGCAGAAATGAAGTGTGTCCCATTTCTTCACCCTGGAGATGGCTGTGACTAAAGACAAATCTGTCCGTCCTCCCCCTTGATAGAATCAGATACAGAAGGGAATGTCGGTACTCTTTTTCCCTTGGCGGGTTTTCAGGTAGATCTGCTCTGGGGTCCTTCTGGACCATGCTCTGCCCGCCTGCCACCAGCCTTGACGTGTAATAACTTCAGGCAAGCAGGTTTTGACTGACTGTGACAACCGCACTTGATTCAGATTTTCCTACAGAGACGGCCTGGTCTTCTGATAGATTGGAGGGACACCCAAAGGGAATGTAAAATATCCCAAATTCTATTCTCCACCTGCCAAGCCCAATGTTTTAAACCCAATTATATAAAAGATATTTGGGTTTAATGCACTGTTCTCCAGAATGCCTCTGTTAAAATGGATGAGACTCTCAAAAGGCCATGCATGGTGAGTTTATGACTTAATCCCAAAGGTGTGAGGTCATACATCATCTTCGACAGCAGAAATACAGACCATGAGGGGAGCAGGAAGAAATAGCATGAGACCTTCAGCCAGCATTTCTGGATTGTGGTCCCCGTTGTCTTTTAATTTCCTATGCACCTAGGAACATTCGCTTTCTCTCTGGACCTCACTTTCCTCAACTGCTCCATGCAAGAGATGGATTCACTTATATTGGGGGGCACTTTGGCTAGTTAGAAAGCATCCGCCATGCACGCGATAAGAGAGTTTTGTGCCTACATCCCTGATTCACTCACTCATCATTCCTGTAACCACTGTTTTGGTCCATGTTTCTTGAGTACCTCCATGTGCCAGGAGCTCTGCGACATGCTTGGACTTTAGTGGTCCCTGCTGTCTTGGAGCGTACTGTCCAGTGGGGAAGACAGAAAGTGTACACAAGTAAATGTCACACCGTGTGACAAGTGCGATGAGAGGATCCCAGCTCATTGTAAGCTCGTGCCAGCTCTGCTCTGCCGAGGAGAGCAGATGTTACCTGGTCTAGATGTCTTCCCAGAGATGGAGATGTCTACATTAAGACCTGAAGGAGGAGTCTGAGTTAACCAAACCATAGAGAAGGAAAGGGAGAAGAACTTCCCTGGTCAGAATATCAGCACATGTTAAGAACTAAATAACAACTTATTCCATATCTGAGGTTCAGGTTATTTCCCCCAATCAATCCACTTACTGTTGCTTATTTAAAATCATGGTGGAAAGAAAAACCAGATAAGTTTAAAAAGAACCTGGATCAAGTTGATCCAACCAACTACCATTATGATAGGACATACCTGTTTCATTTATTACAAAAAACCTATGAGGGACTTCTCTGGTGGCCAGTGGTTAAGAATCCACCTTGCAATGCAGGGAGCGCCGGCTGGATCCCTGGTTAGAGAACTAAAATCCAACATGCCCCAGGGCAACTAAGACTGCAAGCCGAAAGTAAAGATCCTGCATGATGCAAAAAGGATCCTGAGTTCCGAAACTAACACCCGACACAGCCAAATAAATAAATAAATAACCTATGACATGCATTTCAAACATGTCATGTATATCAGACCCGTTAATTTAAAATAGGATTATCAAACTGTCACAATGCACTAGGCATTTGGCTAGAGCCTGAGATAAGCAGGAAAGGGCATGGCCCATGCTCACCAGGAGCTCAGGGGCATAGGGTGGAAGACAGTTGAGTGCACTAATAATCAGAGTACGGTATGTCCTGGGTGCACAGAGGATGCTGTTCTAATAAGCCTGGATCAAGGAAAGCTTTCTGTAGGCCATGAGCCTTGAACTGAATACGTTTTCTTGCTCATTCAATTATCCATCCATTCATCTATTTTTAATTGCAGTAAAATACGCATAAGATAAAATACACATTTTAATCATTTTAAGTGCACAATTCAGAGACATTAAATCCATCCACTCACCATTTCCAGAAACCTCTCATCATCCCAAACAGAAACTTTATGCCCATTAAGCAATATCTCTCCATCCCCCTCCCTCCCAGGGCCTGGTGACCTCTACTCTGCTTTGTCTCTATGAACTTGCTGACTCCAGGTACCTCCTATAAGTGGAATCACACAATATTTGTTCATTCATTTCACCCAGCTCAGTGTCTTCAAGACTCATCCATGTTGTAGCATGGATTAGTATTTTATTCCTTTATAGGGCTGAATAATATTCCACTCTGTGGATATACCCTATTTTGTTTATCCATTCACCTTTTGGTTGATATTTGGCTTGTTTCCACCCTCGGGTGAATAATGCTCCTGTGACCATTGGTATATAAGTATCTGAGTCTCTGTTTTCAAATCTTTGTAGTATATACCTAGGAGTGGAATTGCCAGATCATATGGTAATTCTGTTTGAACTGAACTTGAGAGTGATTGAACAGGTGGAAGCAAACACACTCTGCGGATGGATGGCAAAGGAAGTCATGCTTCTGTGAGGCAAGCCACCAATTAAATAATGTCTCACTTGCCCTCCTCTCAAGGACAGTGCTGTGTGTCCCACCAATGTGACAATCACATGGATGGATTCCTGACTTCCCTAGAAGAGTGATGGGGGAGACTGGTGGGCTGCCACCTATAGGGTCGCACAGAGTCGGACGCAACTGAAGTGACTTAGCAGCAGCAGCAGCAGCAGCAGAGTGATGCTGTGGTACCCTTTACGGTATGCACCCCTTTCCCGTCTCCTTCCCCAGCCCAGAACATCCTAGGTCTTTCCAAAGGCTGGTAAGTATTCTTCTGCCTACCTCACTGTGTTTGAAAGAACCTGAAAAGGAACAGATACATGTATATGTATAACCACAGCATTTTACTATACAACTGAAACTAACAATGTTGTTAATCATCGATATTCCAATATAAAATAAAAATTTAAAAAAAATCATAGCCAATTTGGTATGTTAAAAATGTGTGTGTGTGGGGGGGAAGGATGGTATGAGCTCAAAAGTGCCTTTAAAACCTATAAAGCAATGGTACAGATGTTTGCGTTCATACTTGTTTCTATTGCTCTCATTGCCGTCTTTGTTAGAACACTTGCGGGCCTCCCAGTGGCCTCCCATGGCCTGAGGGAACCTGAGGGGTGGTCTCTACGGCCCCCCTCACTGGTCCTGCATCTGGTGAACAACAAAATTCCTTCATTCCCAGCCAGGTCTGCCGGGCCCATGGAGACAAAGCCCAAATATGACACCTTAAATTACTGTCTCCATACTACCCCCCCAGTCCTTCCTGACAGCAACATCTGTGATATTAACAGAGAGGAGTGGAAATCCCCCACGCCACCCTGCGAAATACAAAGGAAGCCTGGCTGCTTTTCTCACCCACAGGGCTGACTGATCTGTCTAGGAGAATCTGTCTATAAATTCCAGAGCAGCAGCCTCCTACCTCAAAGAATGAATCCCACCCCCTCCCCTCCGCCCCCAGGCATGGTTTGTTTGATTTCAAACAGCTGAACCATAGTATTGAGAGTCAGTGGTGTGCTGGGCACTTTCCGAGGCCCTGTGTGGGGATGGAAGCCTAAGAGGTGGGGTCTTAGCCTTCAGCCCAGTCATTGCATTTATTCTAAGGTCTTCAAATGCTCAGTACATATTTTCTTCTGACACCTCAGTTCCAATTATATACTGCTGGTCTGGGCTCTGTGTGGCCGCCTTCCCCTGCTAAAGGCTGTCCATTTAAGTAATTCCTTTGCTTTAGTCTGGGAAAGCTGTCAGTTACTGCCAGCTTGTCTGGTTTTCACCTGGAGTCAATGAAAACAGAGGCACCTGTCTGACACAGTGTATGATAAGATTCTAAATTGTGTGACACATAAAATTGCCCCAGAGCTCCTGAACTACTCTGCTGCTGCTGCTGCTGCTAAGTCGCTTCAGTCGTGTCCGACTCTGTGCGACCCCATAGACGGCAGCCCACCAGGCTCCACCGTCCCTGGGATTCTCCAGGCAAGAACACTGGAGTGGGTTGCCGTTTTCTCCTCCAATGCATGAAAGTGAAAAGTGAAAGTGAAGTTGCTCAGTTGTGTCTGACTCTTAGTGACCCCATGGACTGCAGCCCACAGGCTTCTCCGTCCATGGGACTTTCCAGGCAAGAGTACTAGACCTCTGATAATAAGCACAGCTATGGTTTCCCCTCCGGAGAAGGCAATGGCACTCCACTCCAGTACTCTTGCCTGGAAAATCCCATGGATGGAGGAACCTGATGGGCTGCAGTCCGTGGGGTCACGAAGAGTCGGGCACGACTGAGCGACTTCACTTTCACTTTTCACTTTCATGCATTGGAGAAGGAAATGGCAACCCACTCCAGTGTTCTTGCCTGGAGAATCCCAGGGACGGGGGAGCCTAATGGGCTGCCGTCTATGGGATCGCACAGAGTCGGACACGACTGAAACGACTTAGCAGCAGCATGGTTTCCTCTTAGACTCAGAATGGCAAAGAGACACCATCTCCACTGCCCCTCCTTAGCCCCCCGCAGGCATGACTAATCCATGACGGAGCTTTTAGGCCGAGCCAGAGCCTGGTCTCAGTGCAATGCCCTAGGACAGTTGTCCCCAGCCTTTTTGGCACCAGGGACTGATTTCGTGGAAGACAGCTTTTCCACGGACCCAGGGCTGGGGGTTGGGGGTTTGGGGATGGTTCGAGTGCATTACATTTTTTGTGCACTTTATTTCTAATATTATTACATCAGTTCCACCTCAGGTCATCAGGCATTAGATCCTGGAAGTTTGGGACCCCTGCTCTAGGCAGCTGCCTTCAACTGATTCAAGTTGGAGGTCATAGTATGTAACAGACACTGTCCATAACCCATGCCCTCAGCCCCCAGCTACTGAAAGTATTGGCCATAAAAGCCCACGATTGCACCTTTAGTCTGAGAACTGCCCTCTGCTGACTTCAGTAGAGCCACCTTGCCAGGAAATGTATCTGATGTCATTCTTTGACTGATAGAGGGATTCAAAAGCCTGGTCCCCTTACTACTGATACATAGACATATCCTTGGGATGAAGCTTTGCCTGATTTCTCCCCTTGCTTTATCTGGCTTCCCTCCACCCTTACAAATCCGTAAGCACATCTGAAAGCACTCCTTTCATAAACCTTCACACAAGAATCCCCATTTCAAGTTCTGTTTCCTAGGGAACCTGAGCTATAAGCCAGGTCATTGGTCATACCTGGCTCTGGCCCTATATCCAGGAAAGAACAACCAAAAACAGGGATAACTTCAGGGAAGCTGCAAAGCTTTGTCTTCTCTTTCTTCAGGGCAATCACTCGATAAGCAGCCCACAGATGTGGCTTTGAGCCTTGGACACCTGTTGGGTGTGGGGGACAATGATGGCACCCAAGACCTAGGTGGTCCCTGTCCTCATGGAACTTACGTTCCAATGGGATGGCTGTAGATTTGATGACGCTAGGAGCAGAGACTTTCTAACTCAGACCAAGCAGAAGAAGGAAGAGAGTAGACTGGAAATAATAGACTGAAGACTCTCTCAAGGGACAGACTCAGATGCAACTATTACGCTCAGGTTTTTTCATTACCTACAGCAGGAGTTTTATAACTTGTGGCTCACAGACCCCTCGAGATTCATAGAAGAGCTTCAGAGGGCTCGTAATCCCATCCCCACAAACTGAAATGCACATCTTCTTTTTTTCAAAGTGATCCATCCCCTCCACCAGATTCCCCAAGGCATCTGTGAACCACCAAAGTCAAGAATCACTGCTCAGCTTTTGTGGCCAGGATACCCAAAGGTCTTGAGACAAAGACAGACAGAGGGTTTTGATAATATCAAAAACACCCACTGATGATAGCCGCAACTGTGTGTGCCAGCCCCGCTGTGATGTCAGTGGATCATCCGACTGATGAATGAATTGTCCTCTTTCTGATGGTTTTGAGTTATACAGTGGCTGTGTTTGGGGGCTGGACGCCTGCTCACTGCTGGGCACCTGACTGTCTCTGTGGGTCTCCTCATTCGTAAAATGGGCAGATCATGTTATATAGTATCTTCACGGTCTGGCCCATCATTGATTTTCTGTAATTTTTGTGAAGAACCTCAGAAACCATCTGTTTCAGGCTCTGATTAAAAGGCTGCAGAGAGCAGTGGGTAAGCGTAGGGCTAAAGCCTAGTTTGGATCTCAGCTTTGCCATTTGGGTAGGCTTCCTCTCGGGGCCCCTTGGGAATAGCAATGATAAGGAATAATAATGACATCTCCCCAGAGGATTGCTTTGAGGAGCAAGATAGTCAAGGATGTGAGGTGCTTCTAACCAGAGCCTGGCACACAGTAGGTACTCATAAGGTGTTCAGAAGACGGAACCTGAAAGTAAGGGCTGAGCTTCAGGACATCGGTAACAGGAGGCAGAACTCCCCCCCATATGCTTGCATCATCGTCTGGGCTTTTCCCACCACACCTCCCTGCCTGCTATATGTGCTTGTCATAGATTGCATGGTTTCTCGTCATCAGCAGGACCGCAGCCTCAAGAAAGCCCATCTCCTTAGCCTGCTGATGCCCCAACAATCAGGGAGGTTGGAAGATGCCTCTAAGGACCAAGAAGCACCTGGAGCTGTTATTTTTGACTCACATTCCCATCTCTACCTCTGCCAAGTCCCAGCGCCCGATCTCTGAGCTCTCGCCCCATCAGAAAGATCCTGCTTTGCCTCAGATGCAAGATACCTTATATTGCTAGATTTCAGATCACTTTTTCCCTACAGGGTTTCCATGATCCGTTCCACGTGTCTCTGGATTCCAGGCCGCCATTGGCCGTCAGCTATGTATCCACAGTGCTGGCATTCTACCATATGTTGATGCAGGTCATCTTCTACGTGCTCCCAGGCAGACACCTGACTCAGTCTGAACCTTGATGTTCACTGGCTGCTTGCTTCCAGAGCCTTCTTTGGATCAGCTCTCATCTCAGACTAGCCCCATTTTACGACAGGGGCATGTGTGAATTTGGAAATGGGTGTGCAGGTGGAAGCCCAAAGTAAGAGAAACCCAGAGCCAGGGTGTGCTGTAAGTTAGAATGCAATTTACATGACTGTTACTAATAACTTCCTCCTGCATTCAGCACTTTGCAATTTACAAAGCACACTTATGCTCCTATAGCAATCTGATAAAACAGGTTTGATCTCTGTTTAAGTGGTTCTTAGGCTCAGGCCCGGAGAAATTAAGTAATTTGCCCAAGGCCAGAGAATTGTTGTTAAAGGTAAAATTAAAAATCATACCTGTCTGACCTGAAGTCCAGTACTCTTCCTGCTGCACCCAACTGGGGCCTCAGTGGGTTATAAAGCCCATAGTAAGTGGGAAGGGGTTAGCAAGATGGGGAGAGGGGTGGGGTCCTCAGGAGACAAGGGGTCAGAGGATGGGAGCCCAGGCTGTCTGCGCACAGCACAGTCTGCCCCTTAGTGAGTCTGGCATCTCTGTTTCCCACCACTGCCTGTGGCCAGCTGAGCAGCCCTGGGAGCCTCAGCCATAGGTCCTATCCCTGTCTCTTTGTTTTCCATCCCAGCTCCCAGGAGGTGATCCTGTGTCTCAGGAAGAAGTTTGACCTTAAAAACCAATCAGACCTGGATTTAAATCTTTATTTTACTACTGAGAGATCTTGGGCAAGTTACACAGCATCCCTGAGCTTGTTTTTCCATCTGCAAAAATGCAATGAACACATCTGCCTTGCAGGGTGGCTGCGAAGATTCAACGAGATAATGGATGCACTGCTGTCAGTCGATTGGCGGGAGTAACGGCCTGTGAAGAGGATTAGCCACATGGTCAGAGAGACCCGAGAAGTCTCTTAGTGGGATGCCAGGCCAGGCCGAACCGTGTCCTGCCTTCTCTGGGCTCCATTTCTTTTCTGGATCCCCTTCTGTGACAAGCTAAACAGTCCCGCCCCCCTCACTGACGTGGTTGTTGCTTCCTCTGGCTACAGACTCTATAATGCTCCCTGCTTAGCAGTTGCTCAGCCAAGCTGGGCCAATTAAGCTGCATTCCTCTAATTGTTTTGTGGCTTTTCTCTGAACTCCCTCCAACTTGTCTACAAATCGGTTCTAAATTTAGACTCAAATGCCGAATCTTGGAACTCTGAGCTTTTCTGCTCTAGCCAACCGTGAGGCTTGCGTGCCTTTGGGGTAGGCTTCAGGGGTATTTCTCTTTCTTCCTTCCTTCTTTCCTTCTGCCCTCCCTCCCTCCATTTCTTCCTTCCTTTCTTTTTCTCTCCCTCTTTTTTTTTTTTCCCTAATCATGAACACAAAGGCAAGCAATGACTCTGTGACCTGATTTGTTTGCTCAGTGCAGGTTCACACTTAGAACACAGTTTTTCTTGTTTAAACTTCCAGGAAAGTAATGGTAGAGAATTAAAGAGGGGATTAATTGAATGCACAAATTCTTTTTAAGCTCTGGAAGCTGCACAGAGGAAACAAAACCACTTTGAAACAGCAGGGGAGGGGAGGTAAGGAGCTGGGGGCTTGAATGGAGTGATGTCTGTTCTGTTTCTTTTTACCATCCCACTTTGCTGGTTTGCACTCATTAAAGCATCAGCCTCCAGCAGTTGTGGCTTCTAATATAAAGACCCTGCAGTGTCTGTGTCAAGCAATTAGGGCCCACCTGATGCCCAGGAAGGAGATATAAAGGAGCGCTATTCCTCCTGCTCCTTTCTCTTCCTCCCCCCCACCTCCCTTTCTTCTCCTCCTTACTGTCTTCTATTTGGTTGGCCCAAACGAACATTTTGGCTAACCCAGTACTTTGTCTCCTTCCTCTCCTCTGTTTTCTCTCTCTCTCACTCTCTCTCTCGCTTTTTTTTTTTACCTCTCTCCTCTCCTTCCTCTACTCCTTCCTCCTCCTTTTGTCTTCTCCTCCCCTCCATCTATATCAGATTCCTGGTCCCCAGGCATCTTTCATCCTCATAGTCTACCTTGGACTCTTGAAAGCCGCTCATATCCCTGGTCTCAATGGATTCACACAACAGCCCTGCGTGGGGCCAGGACAGGTGCCCTGGCTTCATTTGACAGATGAGAAAAATAAAGCCCAGAGAGGTACTGCAACTTACAAAAAGTCCTACTGCTCAGGAGTGACAGGCTCTCAAAAAGACCCAGGACTGCTGGTCTGTCTTGGTCATAGTCTGTGCTCTAAGACCTCTGTCGAATGAATGAGTGATCTCACTACAGGTTAAAGGATCAGATGAACATGGCCAAAGGCTTAATGGCAAGGCTGCCAGCGAAGCCAGACTCTTCTGTCATCCTGGAGCCTTGTTGTCATCAACCCAGAGGTACCTAAGGACTGTGCCTGACCCGGCAAACCAGGTCACATGCATCTTTGTTATCACTAAAGTCCCCAAGGACATCTCGCAGTTGCAGAGGCTGCTAGGAGGGTCCTGCAGGGACAGAAGCAAGATGGTTGGCTGGAAGAAATGACTCGACAGACAGCCAGTGTTTTTACTTACGGTGGACTCCAAGTCTCTTTATCCTACAGACTCCAAAGGCTGTCGGCTCATACACTAAAATCTATCAACAGTGTTGGATCTAAAAGTATTCTGAGCATATGCAGAGATAAGTGCCCTGGCCCCTGTGCAGGTGACATGTTTCTGCTAGGTAAAATAGGCTTCTCAGTTCTGCTGCTGCTGCTGCTAAGTCACTACAGTCGTGTCCGACTCTGTGCGACTCCATAGAGGGCAGCCCACCAGGCTCCCCCATCCCTGGGATTCTCCAGGCAAGAACACTGGAGTGGGTTGCCATTTCCTTCTCCAATGCATGAAAGTGAAAAGTGAAAGTGAAGTCGCTCAGTCGTGCCTGACTCTTAGCGACCCCATGGACTGCAGCCCCCCAGGCTCCTCTGTCCCTGGGATTTCCCAGCAAGAATACTAGAGTGGGTTGCTATTTCCTCCTCCAGGGGATCTTGCCTTCCCTGGGATCCAACTCACATCTCCTGCATTGACAGGTGGATTCTTTACCACTGGGCTACCTGGAAAACCTCTCACTTCTACACACATGACTTAAGTCTTGTTTCTGTAAGAATCATGTGGGATAATGAGTGTGAGCACGTTTCATAAACTACAAGGTTTGTGGATATACAAAGTACTCTTTTGTTGCTGGGATTGCAATAGTCCGGTTCACTGCAGGTCACGGGGATGGGTGGTCTCAGGACCTGGGCTCCTGGCTCACCTCTTTCTAAATGCTACTCATCACCTCGGGTTTTCTTTCCTTGATCTTCCCCTCTATCCTTTTCTTCCTCAAAATTCAGTTTGGGCGAATTGCCTTCCAAATGCTCTTTATCCACAGCTTTTCCTTTGTCTAAATATATCTAGCCTGAGTCCCATTAACTCAAGATCCTGTGATGTAGCTTTAACAAAATTTGATTAACAAATCCATTCTGAAAGGATACAAAGAAGAAACCATGGCATCCAACTGTGCCCCTCCACCTGGGGACCATTTTTCATTTCAATAGAAGCCTCCACAGACCTCAAAAGAAGAGGGATGACTATTAATGGAATTTCGAGTTCCAGGGCAGGCCTTTGGCGACTTTATCCAGATTGCCTGTTGATAGACTTGTTCTTCTGGTGCTGGGACTTGTCCCGTTGAGCCATCCTAACTCTCTCACTCCACTGATTGGACCTTTGGCTTGTTTCCCTCTGTTTGCTCATTGCTCTACCCTGCGGGCTACAGATCCCTGACCAATGGTGCTGAACCATCTCCACTGGCCTGACCTCCATCAGGGCTGGTTGACAACGCGGAGTGGTTTGCAGGTTCCTCCCTCTCCTCTGGGTCAAGGATGCAGCTTGAGCATCTTTCTGTATCTTCAGGAGTTCCATCCAGTAGTTTCCCAGTAAGTGTGGATGCAGGTGGAATGTGTTTCTAAAAGAGTATTTCCAGGATAAAAACAGATATGGCTATTCAAAGGTTGGCATCAAAAGGGAATTTAAAATCTGCCAGGAAAAAGAAACAAACAGACAGACAATTTTCCATCAGTTTTCTTTTCCCTTTTCCCCTTCCCAGCTGGCTCAGGGACTTTCCATCTCATTTCTCCCTGCATGCTTAGAGCCCATTACAGATGCTGAAATTTCAACATTTGATGGATACCAGAGTGAGACAGGGAACAGCCTGGGTGCCTCCAGGCCAAGGCAGGATGAAATGTCAGACTCTGGAGAACCTAATTCAGCAATTTTGGAAATCATCTAATTAAAGGCCCTTGAGTGCTTTGTCTGAAAGGCTAAGTCTATCTAGAGAGTCCTCAAAAAGAAACAGCAGTATTTGGATTATGTGAGGGTATGTGTACATGCCTGTGTGTATAAGTGCCCATCTGCTCCAGTGTGTGTGGGGGGGGGGGGGGAGGGGTGCTTGTGTGTGTGTAGGAGGCGTCTCTCCTATAGGTGTGCATGTCAGAGTCTTAAGAAGTCAGAGATGAAAGCACAAGAAGGATCATCTTGATGAACCCTCTTGTTTCATAGAGGAAGAAACAGAAGCCCCTGAACAGAATCTTTATCTGTAAAGTGGGGCCCATGATATCTGCCCTGTTTGCCTCGCAGAGGTGTGGAGAGGGTCAATAAGATCATGAATATAAATTTGCTTTGAAAAAAAAGTTTGAAATCATGAATGAAACTCCAGTGTGCATAGGATTAGGTCCAAAAGTGGGGGATGCTGGGATCATGAAGGACAGAGCTGCTTTGGGGCACAGGGAACAGAGAGCAGTGAAGGGGTAGAGGGAAAGATCTTTCTCCAGACCCCCTAGGAGCCCCACCCCAATATACACGGGGCTGAAGTTGGACAGGACATAAGCTAGCAGAGAAGGAAAGGAAGGGGCACGGTGAGGTTCACTGATGAGAAGGAGGTGGACGTGGACAAGAGCGGTGGCCCTGCTGCAGAGCTTGGGCAAGGTTTCCTAGTAACTGAAGATTCTCACTTGGGGGTGCCGAGGTGCTGCGGGTCATCAGGTCTAGGGCTCAGACTTGAGTGTCAGTGTTCCTCGACTATAGCTGGCTGGTGAGAAGCAGCACGTGGTGAGGAAAGAGGCTGAGAAAAGGGCATTCAGCTGAAGCCACGTGGTGGGTTGTGTTGCAATGCAGGATTGAACCCAGGACTGCTCCTCCCAGCATCACAAACCAAGGTGGGGGAAGGGGAGAGGGGCGATCTGTACCTAGGAAGCTTCCAGCCCAAGGAAAGGTGCAGCCTTGCTCTGGGTGCAGAAGTTTCTGGACCCCTGATGACTTCTTTTCCAAGGAAGGTTGGGTGAGCTCTGCCACTCTCCCAGAAAAGACACCTCAGACTCACTACTCCTTTATTCATTTGCTCAAGCTCGAATCCTTTATACAACCCTTTAAACAGCTCTTCTTTTGAAATGCGTGCAGAATCGGGCCAGTTCTCATCACTCAGTGCTACTGCCCCGTCCAGTCTGCACCATCTCGCCTCTGGTCTCCTGCCCCTCCTGTTTTCATCCTTGCTGCCCTGTCCTCTCATCTCTGCACAGCGGCCAGGCAGCCCCTGTTCATGTGTCAGTCAGATCACGTCTCCCTTCTGAGGGAAACTCCCTCACAGATCCCGTTCACTCAAAGCACAAGGCCCTCCACGATCGGCATCTCCCAGCAAAAGGCAGCTTTGATTTCACCACTTACAATTCCCCACCCAGGCATGCTCAGTGCACTTCAGCCACAGGGGCCTTTCCTGCCTCAGGGTCTTGGCACAGGCTGGTCCCTCTGCCAGGATGCTCTTCCTGCCGCCCCCCCCCCCCCCCCGCCCTCACCCCACCCTGCCACGCCACATAGCCACATTGCTAAGGCTCTCACTCCCTTCGGGTCCCTGTTCCTGTTTCACTTGTTCAAAATTACCTTCCCTGTTCTCATACCAAACGGTTAATTCTCCCTCTCTATCCCTCCCACTAAGCCCACTTTATTATTTTGTATTTCTTTAGGTCTTATCTCCACCTGATATACAGAGGCACTGTTAATTTCTGGCCCCTGCAGTGCACAAAGCCAGGGGGCATTCAAGAGCATCACCTCCCCGAGGGCAGGGCGGGAACGTGATGCATTTGACTCATTGCTACAGACCCACCCGGCTGCAAGGCTAGACCAGGGTTCAGGAAATGCCTGCTGAATGCCCTTTGCCGCCACTCCTCAGTGTTCCTTTTACCCCGCACCTTCCTCCTCGGTGTTTTCTCCTCTAAGGCACACCCTGGAAGCCTCCCGGGGACCCCAAGGGGATGCCCTGAGCCGTTTCTCAGGACCCCGTTGTGTGGCAGAGTTGGAGCCTGAAGGCACAGGGCGTGAACTCTGTTTTCAGAATTCCCCTGCTGGTCCCTTCTCTGGCTCCGCACTTCTCCACCCTCTCCAGGAACCCCTTCTTCCTCCAGGTGGCATGCTTTTCTCTGCCTCCCGGCAGGAATCAAGTCACTCTCTGTGACATTCACTGTGACTGATTGTCATGGCAACAGGAAAACAGACATCCACAGAGTCCCTGGTCAGTGTGCATCTGGAGTTTAGCAAGGTGGTGGTGGGAACGAAGTGCTGCTGGTGGTGGGCTGGTCAGGTTGCCTGCAAGGGTTCCTTGAAGCAGGCATCCAGAAATGGGGAGCTGCTGGTCACCTTCTCCCCATCCCCTCACCACCCCCACCCTCGCCCCCTGCTTATGACCCTGACAGAGCCTCTGGGACTTCGGCAGGTGTGTGACTACACATTGCTTAGAAGGAGCTTGACCTTAACAGGAAGGCACGTTAACTGCAGGGGCAGCTGCATGGGACCAGTGGCAGCCCCCAGGAAACATTCGCTCTATAGCACAGCCCAGCAGGGACAGGCTCCCTTCCTTCCTCTGCCGGGGACTCGACTGATCTGAAAAGCCAACAGAGGGAGATATGAACAAGAAAGGAAAGAAATTCATAGTCAAGTGAGGAGACAGGGCCACTCCTATGGTGGGACCCAGATGTGGCCGTGGTTAACTGCCAGGATCAGTTTCAATAAGAACCCATGCCAGTCTAGATCCTTCCCCGGGGATAAAGGGTTGCCCTGGTTACTTGGGGGATACATTAGTTTAAGGAATGCTAGCTGCTATAAAAGGTAAACTCTCAAGTCTCAATGAGTTGACCCCATAGAAGTTTACTCCTCACTCTGCATAAAGCTCAATTAGCACTACTGAAAAATGAAGGAGGATTCAGGAACCCAGGTGGCTTCCAAGGTTGCCCTGGACCTTGGCATCCTGTAGGCAAACCATGGAGAAGAGCAGAGGACAGAAACGCATGACTGACTCTGCCCACCTTCCGCTGGTCAAAGTTCATCTTGTGGCCCTGCCTGTCTGCAAGCGTGTCTGGGAAAAGTTGTCTAGGTGAGTGGCCAGAAAGAAGAGGAAACCCATTTGATGGAGTGGTCTCTGCCAGAGGCTGGAAGGGAGGCTGGCCTTGCAGACAGAGGAGCAGAGACACTTCCCTTGTGGTCCAGTGATTAAGATTCTGCCTTGCAATGCAGGGGACAAGGATTCAATCCCTCATCTGGGATTAAAGACCTCACATGCCACAGAACAACTAAGCCCCTGTGCCTGGAGCCCATGCTCCTCGACAAGAGAAGTCACCACAACAAGAAGCTCACGAATGGCAACTAGAGAGTAGCCCCTGCTTGCTCCCCACAACTAGAGAAAAGCCTGGGCACAGCAACGAAGACGCAACACAGCCAAAAATACAAATAAATAAATACATAAAAAAAAAGAAAGGGAGAGGAGTGGAGGTGAAGCATGACCAGAGCCAATAGGAGGGGGCCCCCCTGGGTGCACACAGCACCCAGTGACATGACTAGTCAGGATTCAAATTCTGACCTGACTCCAAAGCCTTTGGTTATGTGTTTCACGGAGCTTCCTCCCATAGGAGCTTCTTAGGTCCTGTTGAAAGAAGAAGGAAGGAAGAGTGGGAGCAGATGGGGGGTTGGTGGGTGAGCGTGGAAGGTAACGATGGCAACGTGGGTTTGTAGCGTAGACGCCGGGAGCCCGGCCCTTGACCCGTGCTAGCTCTGCCTCGTGTTTGAGTCTGTTAGCTTTTCCCCTGCAGCGCCTTACTCAGGCGCGCGTGCACACCAGCAATGTGAGAAACAGGGAGGGGAAGCCAGGGGTGGAATAAGATGATGCCACAACAGAACCCAGGACCCCTCGGGGCCCAAAGGACAGGGCATCCTACCTGAGCGGCAGAGCAAACCACGGTCCTCAGGGAAAGAGGTGAGGGAGGGGTTTTCAGCCCTGGGTGTGATCAGGGCGGCTGGGGCACCAGTAGGCTGGAGGTTCCGGGAGGCCACAGAGCTGGCTCTTACAGTGACAGGCTTTGAGGGAGCCCACTTGAGACTCACCTGGGACCTTCATAGAAAAGACCCAGGCCTCTGGAGGCAGATTTTTCAGAGATGGTGACCCAGTGTGAAAAGGATCTCCTCCACCCCAAACCTGTCCATTTTGTGGGTGCATAAATGAGGCTCAGAGAGAATAGTGATTCTTCCAAAGCCACAGAACTAGTTGGGAGCAAGTCTGGCCTGGAAACCTCATCTCATGTCTCCTGGCAGTGTCCGTTCTGCTCCTGTAATTGCCCTACACACACACACACACACACACACGTGCACAAGCACGCATGCACGCACTCATATACACACAGCTCTAAGGCCCGAGGAACCCAGGTGGACTCATAACCTCCAGCAGAAACCCCAACACTCTGACGGTTGGAGGCTGATTTAGCCGCATGTTCCCATAACTGATCCTGCAGTTTGCATAGATCTGATCCATATTTATCGTCTTGCATCGGGCAACTGGTACTTTCTATGTCTGCTGGGGCTGCATGAGCCCTACATGCCCTTTGCACACGTAACAATGGTTCTCTGGCCCAGGGGTGGCTCAGCAAAGAAGACCCATCTTATTTCAGAATGACAGCATTTGTGTTGAATGATCTATGCAGAGAGTCCATTTAGAAACTCTCCATCATCAGCAGAAAATTTAAAAAAAAATTTTTTTTAAAGGTCAGGGGTGTAAACTCCAAATTACAAACTTTTAAAGATAGCAGTTTTTAATTGCTTTCAAGGCATTCAGGAACAAAAATGGGCAGAGAGGGAGCAATGGAGTCTAATTGGAGGCACTTTAGGGACCCCTTTAATGAAGAGAAGGGCAAGTCCTGTGTAATTAACATGGTATTCCATTATTAGAAACCAATTTTTGTTAAGAAACCAATTTTTTAAAAACTAAATATAATCACTGGGAGGTGAGGGACATTGCATATTATTGCTTTGCATGAGGAACAATTCATTTACACATAATAATTAAGCAGTTATACAGACAAGATTATCAGTCACACCAGCCAAGGGAATTCTAGACTCCATGCAAATGCAGGGCACAACATTTCCTGACTCAGGCCCCCCACCAGGTCCTAGGCTGCTTCCCTAGCAGCCTAGAGGTCACCTGCTCCAGTCTTAGGTACCCCATCCCTTCCTCAGGAGGCTCCTGTCTTTCTCTCCCCAGCACCAGCTTCGCAGGCAGGACTCTGACCACAATGATGCCCCCTTCCCCTAGGCGTGCAGCACAGGCCCAGAACATACTGTGATAACACAGCTGAGAGACTGCCATTGATTTCCTGCTCCCAGTCTTTGCTTTAATCCATATTTTTATTAAACTTTTTTTGTGCAGGAAGGAACATTGAGGGAAAGCCATGAAGGGCTGTCAGGCATTATTATTCGTCTTCTCAGCTCCATCCAGTGAATTGTTCCAGGGCAGCAATAGTTGCCACTGGGCAGTGGACCCAGGGGCCAGATTGGAGGCAGGAGCTCATTTGGCCAACAGAAGGGAGAATAAAAGACAGCACTCGAGACGCCAGGAGGACAATGGGAGCAGCAGTTTCCAATTTATTTCACTTCTATGGAGCGCTCTTTAGAATCCGGCTCCCACATCTGGTAAGTTGGCACCATCCTTCCCTTAGAATTACTGAGGCTTAGAGCTGGAAGCTCAGAGGACATCCGCACCACTCCACACCGCTTTATTGGGGTCCCTCCAGGTGTGAGGCTCGGGGCTAGGTGCTGTGCATGACACTGAGACAAATAAGCCTGGCAGTGGCTGTGCAAAGCCCCCTCCCACTTGAGTTCATGGCTAGGTTCTTAGGGATATTCTCACCCCTGAACTTGGACGCTTCTGCTGTAACGCTTACTGCAGTGTTCACACAGCTCTCTGCTGCTTCTCCCACTAGACTGTGACTTCCTGGAAGACGAGAATAGCACCTTAGTCCCCTCTTTATCTGCAGGACGGAGTACCATGCCTTGAACATTGCTAGGCTCTCAGAAAAGAGCTAATGAATGCAGAAGGGAGTGAACAAGCCAATGGCTGAGTTCATGTACTGCACCGGACACCCCCTGGGGTACTTGTTGAAAGGGAGGCGGAGATACACCCGAGGTAGTCAAGTTGCTGCTAAGGGAGCAAAGCGCACCAAAGTAGGGTCCAGAGGGTCTGAGGACCACCTTACCTACTTCACAATCCCATCCTCAGATGGTGACGCCTCTTAGGTTCACCCCAAATTTGTAGACCGATATTCCCTCCCCATCAGCCTGAGGGGTGCAAGGCAGTGAAGGTGTGGAGTATGAGAGCTTCAAACCCCTTCCTTGGCCCAATATGTGTGGTTGAGCATCCTGCAGAAAATTTAGATGCTTCTGGCCAACAAGACCACTGATTCAGATCACATGGACTTCCAAGGTGGTCCAATAGTTAAGAATCCACCTGCCAAAGCAGGGGACACGGGTTCGATCGCTGGTCCAGCAAGATCCCACATGCTGCAGGGCAGCTAAGCCCTCGTGCCACGACTATTGAAGCTCATGTGCCCTAGAGCCTGTGCTTGGCAACGAAAGAAGCCACCACAACGAGCAGCCCACCCACCATAACTAGAGAGCAGCCCGGGCTTGGCACAACTAGAAAAAGTCTGTGCACAGAAATGAAGGCCCAGTGCCAAAAACAAATATATAGATTAATTAAAAGAAAAGAGTTTTCAGATCACAGGACATGGGACATGGAATAACCCAAGAAGATTCTAGGCAGCAGACCAAGTACCAAAGTAACAAGGGCCAAGTAACAAAATGGAACAAAGACCCAGAGGGTGTTCTCTAAGTGCCCAGGTGCAGCCTCCTGGAGCAAGTGCAGGATGAGCACATCAGGAGGAAGCATCAACCCTGGGGGCAGGGGAGGCAGGAAACACCCGGAGAGCATGTGACAGGCCAGCTCCCCTTGCCTCTGGCATCCCCCTTCCTCACTTGCTGCACTGGTTTTGAAGCCGGGGGCCCTTCTCACCCTCTGCAGCTGAATCCAGGGCTCCCCGGAGGACTTGGAGACCATCTTAGGAGAGTCTTGTTCCTTCCCGAGGGAGGAGAGATGTGGTGATGTTTGTCTCATGCCTTTTCTTTGTGGGGATAGTAACAGTGACAACGATGCCTTCAGATCCCAGATAAGGGGAGCAACGGAGATACGATTTTTCCCTGGTCCCTGCCTGGCAGCTCTTCATCGGCACCAGTGACAAGTAACCCTTCATTCACAGAGAAAGGGCTTTGGACCACGGGCTGCAGGATTCTCATCAAAACGGTAGCCAGAATGAACTTGCCTTGTGACACTCTTGGGCACCACATTCTCAGGACATCAGCAAACAGCAGTGTCCCCAGGGCCCTAAGAGAAAGTTCTGTCAGGTCAAGAGGGATGAGGCTTACTCTGTGTCACCCACGGGGCAGAAGCAAAGCCAGTGGTTACAGGAAATAGAATCAGGTTGAGGAACTCTTGATGGAATTAGTGAATTAAGCAGGATGGAAGTTTTTGTCTTCTGAACAAAATGACTCCTCCAGCACGAAATATGTATCTAGTTTTCCTATGTATTTATTTCTTCTAATTCTCCAACCACCCCCAGGAGAAGGTCAGCTCATACCCCTGTCCCATCTATGGAGGGGTAGACTAGGTTTAGAGAGGTCAAGTGGTTTTCTAGAATCATCTTCCCCATGTGGGGGTAGATCTGGGTTTGAAGCTTAGTTTTTTCTCTCTGGTCTGATGCTCCTTCCAGCAGGTCCTAAGTCCTGGGGTTCAAATAAAAAACTCAAGGACTTTAGAAGGGACTTGACCTACTGGAGAAGACAATGACACCCCACTCCAGTACTCTTGCCTGGAAAACCCCATGGATGAAGGAGCCTGGTAGGCTGCAGTCCATGGGGTCGCTAAGAGTCAGACATGACTGAGCGACTTCACTTTCACTTTTCACTTTCATGCATTGGAGAAGGAAATGGCAACCCACTCCAGTGTTCTTGCCTGGAGAATCCCAGGGATGGGGGAGTCTGGTGGGCTGCTGTCTATGGGGTCGCACAGAGTCAAACACAACTGAAGCAACTTGGTGGCGGCGGCGGCGGTGGCATTTGACCTACTATATAATAGCACAGGGGACTCTACTCAGTACTTTATAATGGGCTATATGGGAAAAGAATCTCAAAAAGAGTGTATGTGTGTGTGTGTGTATGTGTGTGTATATATATATATGAAACTGATTCACTTTGCTCTATATCCAAAATTAACACATCATAAATCAACTATACTCTAAAAAAATTTTTAAAATAAAAATAAAAAATAAAAATAAGTTTGTGTAGCCTAAAAAAAAAAAAGATTCCTGCATTTTTGGCATCTTCCAACTATGGGTCCCTACAGGCTAGTGGGCTAGAGGTGCCTTCCTCCCAGGGTTGGTAGTGCCTGGGGTCCCAGGCTGATGCAGTGCTGGGGAACTCTGAGACCTTGTTGAGCTTCTTGGGGCTCACTTGGAAACCAACACAGATCCTGTCTCCCCAAATTGGCGTGGTGGAGGGAGTGGACTTTTGTGTTCCCTTTACTGACTGGGCTAAGCCGCTTCAGTTGTGTCTGACTCTGTGCAACCTTATGGACTGTAGACTACCAGGCTTCTCTGTCCATGAGGATTCTCCAGGCAAGAATACTGGAGCTGTTGCAGGAAGGGGGACCCCTTCTAGGGCCCTAAAGTGGGCTCTTGTCTAACACTTGGAAATGAATTGTCTGAGGAGACACATGTGCTGACAAAGCAAGAGATTTTATTGAGAAGGGGCACCCAGGAAGATAGCAGTAGGGTAAAGGAACTCAGGAGGAGTGCTCTGCCTGAGGCTCACAGTCTCAGGTTTTACGGTGATCGGGTTAGCTTCCGGTTGTCTTTGGCCAGTCATTCCTGGTTCAGCCAAGATGGATGCCAAGGAGAAGGATTCTGGGAGGCGGTCGGACACGTGGTGTCTCATTCTGACCTTTCCCGAACTCTCCCAGTTGGTGGTGGCTTAGTAGTTTGTGTTCCTTACCAGGACCTCTGGTCGTAAAATAACTCACACAAATGGTTACTATGGTGCCTGGCAGGGTAACAATCGGTGTGCTTCCCCTAACAGAGTGGGTTGCCATGCCCTCCTCCAGGGGATCTTCCCTACCCAGGGATTGAACCTGCATCTCTTATATCTCCTGCCTAGGTAGGCGGATTCTTTACCACTAGAGCCCCTTTACTGACTAGGTGGGTATATAAAAGACTCAGAGACCCTCATGATATTATTAACATTCTTTCTTCCTCTGCATCTCTCTCCCCTCTCCCCAACGGGTTCAGCCTAATCTCATTTCCTCCCAAGTCTATTGTACACCTGGATCTTGGCTTTTTAACCCAAATGTCAAGGATATGATGTCATTATCCTCTAGTTTCACCCTGGCGATTCCATGCCAGCAGCAGGCCTCATGTTTAGCTGCCTGAATGGTGAGGGTCTGGGGTAGTAGGGCATTGGGGGTAGGGGCATCTATAATACTTCACAAACATCGTGTGTGTGCCAAATCACTTCATCACAGACACCATCCTGCCACAAAGGTGTGTCTCCTTTACTTTTCTCCATCTCCCCGGACATGATTGTAACTCACTCACCAGCACCCCTTCACCTCCAACCTGCTCAAATGCAACAGAATGCTACAACTTTCCCTTTTGGCTCCCTCCAATCCATCTTCCTCGGCGCTGTCAAATCGATCTCTTCACAGTGCAAAACTGGATTATGTCAGTCCTCTGCTTAAGAGGCATGGACAGCTCCCATCGCACTTGGGATGAACCACAGAATCCCCGCCTGCTCCCGCTCTGCCCGCCTCTCTCATCTCCTGGCAAACGGCTCTCCCCTGCTCTCTGAGCCGCGGTCGCGCTACTGTCACTGCAGCCTCTGTCCAGCTTCCTGCGTGCACCAAGGGCATCCCTTCCACGTGTGTGTTCTTCTGCTTGGAATTCTTCTCATGCCGCTTGTTTCTTCCTTGGCTATGTATCCTCCAAGCATCACCTGCAGTGCCCCTCCCCATCAGGAAGCATTCCTGTACACCCTCCCTGCCCTTCCCCCCACCCCCCGCCCCCCGCCAGTCCAAACTAGATTTCCCTGGAATTCCCTCCCATTGTATGATGCTTTGACTTCACTGACTTTGTCATGGCTTGGAATTATGGATTCATTTGTGTGTTTAGTTATGACATCGCTTCTAGAAGACACACTCCACAAAGCAGGGGCTGCTGTCTGTTCAGCCCTGCATTCCTGGGGAATCTCACCCCTTATCCAGGGGCATGTGAAGAAGAAAGGAGAGGAGGGGCAAAAGGGAGAAAAGATAGGTGTGAGAGAAGAAAGGGCTTCTCGGATGGCGGAGTCATAAGGAATCCACCTGCCTATGAAGTTGATGCAGGAGATGTGAGCCCGATACCTGGATTGGGAAGATCTCCTGGAGTAGGAAATGGCAACCCATTCCAGTATTCTTGCCTGGGAAATCCCATAGACAGAGGAATCTCGTGGGCAACAGTCCACAGAGTCACACAGAGTGGGACGCGACTGGGCACGCACACGCACAGGCATGAAAGAAGAGAAGTGAAGCAGGAGGGAGGAGGGAGGAAGGAAAGGGAGACTGAGGGATGGAAGAGGAGCTGGAGGAGGAACGGAGGGGCGCTAATGACCGGAGCTCTTCTAGCTGGCAGCTGTCTTCCTCCTCCGCCCGGTGAGGAGCTGGGGAGTAAGCTCCGCTGGACTATGGCGCCCTCACCTGCCAGGTGGAGTTAGTGCACCTCCTGTCTCCCTTATCTGGGACCCTGGAAGGAGTCATATGGTGCAACCACGCTTTGGATGCATGTATTAGAGTGCTCGCCTAGATGCTTGCACACTCTCTCCAATTCGCCTTTTATCCTGGTTCCTTCCCCTTAACGGGCTTCTCTGGTGGCTCAGATGGTAATGAATCTGCCTGCAATGTGTAAGACCCAGATTTGATCCCTGGTCGGGAAGATCTGTTTTAGGTATAATGTACGTGCATGCTAAGTTGCTTCAGCCATATCTGACTCTTTGCGAACGAGTGGACTGTAGCCCACCAGGCTCCTCTGTCCATGAAATTCTCCAGGCAAGAATACTAGAATGTGCTGCCATGCCCTCCTCCAGAGGATCTTCCTGACCCAGGGACTGAACCTGCATCTCTTACGTCGCCTGCATTGGCAGGTAGGTTCTTAGCACTGGGAAGCCTTGGATATAGTAACGGCATAAAAACCCAGAGAACAGGGAGCAACTGGAGGGAATGCCATTGCAAGTGGCACCTGGACAATCTGCACAGAACCTCTGGGAATCGGTCTTGACATCAGAATGATTTCTGAGTAGTGGTGCCACAGCTGAGAGCAGGAACCCCATAGAAACTTGGGATCCCCAGACTTCAGCTAATCAGGGAGGTGAGAGAAAACTGGCCCATCCTCTGTGTCCCTCTTCCAACACTGGTGGCCTCTGCTGTCCCAAATAGCCCTTCTCACCCCTACCTGGGCCCCTGCCTCATCCCTCTTCTCCTGCCCAAATCAAAATGCCAGCCCTGCTCTGTGCCAGAGGGTGGATGTGTATGTGTGTGTGTGTGTGTGTGTGTGTTTGTGTGTTCTAAGTCATGTCTGACTGTTTGTGACCTTGTGGACTGTAGCCTACCAGGCTTCCCTGTCCATGGGAATCTTCCAGGCAAGAATACTGGAGCGGACTGCCATTTCCTACTCCGGGATCTTGAGTCTCCTGCAACGGTAGGCAGATTCTTTACCACAAGTGCCACCCGGGAAGCCCTGGAGGGTGGATGTTAAGTCACAGAAAGTACTGGCTTGAGTTTTATAAATCTGGTCTCTGGTCTTGGCTCTGTGGCCTCAGGTACATCAGCTTCCCTCTCTGGGCTCCAGATGGCTCATCCACAAGATGACCCACAGCCCAAGGACCTGCTTCATGATTCTCCTGAAGTCAGCATTCCATGGGGCCCCACTGAGTCTTTTCTGCTTAACAAAAGCTTTTAAATCTCAGTGGTTTATGAGAACAGTTTCCCTGCTCACTGGTTTGTATGTTGATTGAGGTTCAGCTAATCTGAGCTGGCTGAGTGGGTCAGATTAGACTCAAGTTTGTCCTAACTGTCCTTATCATTTCTCTGCCTTTTGGCTAAGATCAAGCGTAGTACCGAGGCTTCCCAGGTGGCGCTAGTGGTAAAGAATCCACCTGCAATGCAGGAGGTACTGGCTTCATCCCTGGGTTGGGAAGATCCCCTGGAGGAGAAAATGGCAATCCACTCCAGTATTCTTGCCTGGAGAATCCCATGGACAAAGGAGCCTGGCAGGCTACAGTCCATGGGGTCACAAAGAGTCAGACACGACTAAAATGACTTAGCACATATATGCATCTTTATTCTGGGGCCCATACTGAGGAAGAAGAAGCTGTTTGAAGCATGATCTTCTCATGGTAGATCACAAGTGTGCAATAAGCCAAGTTCCATCGTGAAAGCACATGTAAAGCCTCTACTCACATTGTTCACCAACACTCCATGTGCTGGAATGTGCACAGAAGTGACACAGGTCATTTTCACGCTGAAGTGGGTAAGGGATGTCTACCTCATTGCTTACTTAAATGGCACCAGGTTAATCCTGAGGGCACAGGAGGACAGATCCACAGACTGGGTACAGCCTCAATCCCTGAGTTACCATACAGAAGAGAGAAACCCAGCCCGCATCAGATTGTGTCATAAGCAAGAAATAGACTAATATATTGTTAAGCCACTAAGACTTGGGACATACTTGTTATTATAGCCTTGCACAGTCCTAACCTGACAGATACACCACTAATGCACTGGCTCCTAAGCCCATCATCTTTCCTTCTGTTCCCAGTTTGGTCTCATTCACTGATTCACAGGCAGACACCAGAGGCAGGACCCCGCAGGAGCTGGTGCAGAAAGATCCCAACAAGTCTTGAATCTGGACAGGAAGAAGAGTTATGAAAGAGCCTTGGAGGAGCACTCTCTGTTATTTTTTATTCTTTTAATTTTTACTTTTGGCCATGCACGGGGTATGGAGGACCTTAGTTCCCCAACCAGGGATTGAACCCACATTCCTGGCACTGGAAGCAAGGCATCTTAACCACTGGACCACCAAGGAAGTCCTTATTTCAAAACACAGAAGGACAGTTACTAGGCTGTATGTATATGCATGTGTGTGTTTCATTTTTATATAGAGAGGTAGAAAACCAACAAACTAAATTGACTACAATTTCCTAGATAACCCTAGCTTTCATTTTGAAAATAACAGTAATATGTGGTTGAGCATTCCAACAAAATAGATACAAAATGAAAATGCAATTCTCTCTCGACCGGTCACTCTGCTGAAAGGTGGCTACTTGAAACAGTATGTGAGCAGTTTCTCGTATTTTCTTTCAGGGAAAAGTGTGTTTATTCGCAAATGCGCGTCTACGTGTACAGGCTTCTGTAAGATGCCGTTTTGCGTTTTTGCGTTTCGTCACTCGCTGAGACAGCATCGAGATCGTCCCCAAACACCACGCACATCTCACTCAGACTATTTAACGCCTTCAGAGGATTCCATCCTGCGGTGGAATCGCTGATTTAATATGGTCCCGATGGAAGGACACACTGTTTTCAACATTGCTTGTTTGCTTAATTTTTCCATTACAACGAGTGCTGTCATGACTGTGGTGAACAGGCCTGTACTGGATTTATTGGGCAGCTTCTTAGCAATGGGATTCTCGGGATGAAAGGAATGTAAGCTTTGGATTTTGGTAAATATTGCCAAATCGTCTTCCGCCAGCTGGGTCACTGCGTTCCCACCAGCAGCACAGAAGAATGCTACATGGCCATCCTCACCAGCACTCAGTTTTCATTTTCGTCAGTTTTGCAGTTGGCGTATTATTTCTTTTTGGGTGAATTCATTATCCACTAGAAAACTGTTTCTTGAACAAACCATTTTACAGTGGGCTGTGAAATAAATGAGACAAGAACACTCATGGTGTGCTGGGGCCCTTGACACCTTGGTACCCATCAAGCTCCCCACTGATGCTCTCAGCATCCCTGAACGACTGCCCCAACACTCTTGACTGTTCCCCACCCTGTGAGCTGGGCTGGACCACATCAAAATAACCTCAAGGTCACTTTTCCCTCCTTCCTTAGACCAAGCCAATCCTGCACAGCCAGACCCACGAGCTCCTTGTCAAATAAAGGCAAGTTCAAATAAAGGCAAGTGATCGCTTGTTGGAGATGGTACAGAAATGAGTTTCTGTCCTGGGCGAGGGGATAGATTACATCACATCTTGGATTTATTTCTTTTTTTAAAAAATGTATCCACCATACTTTTCTTCTATCTTAAAAAAATAATAAGGCCCTTGAAGTGAATTTGAAAAAGGCAAAAAGGCATAAAACAGAGAGTATAAATTGCCTTCAGTCCTAGAATCCAGTGTTCATATGTCGGTGTACAGATTTCTAGTCCTTTTATACACACACCTACAGCCATACCCACACATTTACTGAAACCATGAGATGTTATTCCAGAAGCAATATAGCATGGCAGTTAATAGGAAGGATTTTTGAACCAGACAGGCTGAGTTTGTATCTCAACTTTACCACTTATTATCTGTGAGACTATGGGCTGCTGTGCTTAGTTGCTTGGTCATGTCCGATTCTTTGCAACCCCCTGGAGTGTAATTCACCAGACTCCTCTGTCCATGGGATTCTCCAGGCCAGAATACTGGAGTGGGTTGCCATGCCCTCCTCCAGGGGATCTTCCCAACCCAGGGATAGAACTCAGGTCTCCCTCATTGCAGGCAGATTCTTTAGCATCTGAGCCACCAGGGAAGCCCATTTTTATTTTAAGCACCTCAATTTAATCATCTGTAAAATGGGTATAATAATAGTATCTACCTCATTTGGTCGTTGGGTATGTTACATGAATTAATGACAAGTTAACCTAGCAAATACTAAGGGCTATGTGTGTTATCATCTTTTATTATTGGGTTGGTCAGAAAGTTCACTTGGGTTTTTCCATAACATCTTATGGAGAAGCCTGAACAAACTTTTTGGCCAATCCGGTATTCTTAATGATTGCTATCCTCTGTGTGAATGTACCATTATTCATTTATCTAAATCCTCTTCTGTTGAATTTTTTTTTTTTTTTTGCAGCTTCTTTGTTAGTAGAAATATTGTAATAAGCAACCTTGAACATGAAACTTTTTGACCATTTGTAGCCATGGGAATCATACATCTAATAATATAGGTAATTTCAAAGCTTTTGAGGAGCGTAGACAAATTTTTCCGTATAGATTGTGACGATCTGCATTTGTGTCAGCAGTATATGAGAGTGCTTATTTCCTGGCTCTTACACTGAAGCTGGATGTTACTATTTTAAAAATCTACTAAGCTTCTCCTCCACTCTCACCCTGCATGGAAGATTCAATTGACCTTTTAAAGAGGAAAAAAAAATTTCAGAAGAAAAACAGCAAATTGTAGACATCAAGGTGAAGCTAAAACCAGGAAACTAAATGATAAACCTTTGAAGATGGAAGCTTCTGAGGTTAACTCAAGGGAATCTCACTGCTAGTAAAGCTAAAGTCTTGGTTCGAACAGTCCAAAGAATATGAACATTCAAGTGAGTTTCCAAGAGCTGTGGTTAAGAAAGAGACAGGGTGGGTGAGAAAGGGTCTCTATTGATCAGTACACACTTATCCCCACTTCTGAAAATCATCAGAAAGATCTAGGTGAGCCTTCATAGATTTCCAGGGACTAAGAAGAATCCCTTTAAAGTAACAAGGAAACTAGCAGCAGATAGCTTATCCTGGTAAATGAATAGTCTGGGATTGTTGCTGCTCCCTGGGGGCATCCTGGCTAAGTCACGCAGCCCATCCTGCATGCAGGATTCCAGGGGGTGAAGGGGGCAGAGGGTCACAGACCAGGCTCTCAGGGATCCCTTTTGGCTCTGACATTTCACCAGCATGCACTACCTGAGTTTACAAAAGAGATCAGCAGGGTACACTGCAACACGTTTTAAACCGTGGCCCTTGACCAGCACATGTAATTGGAGGCACTCTTCAAAGTGAGAAAATGCATTAGCAGGTCCTGGCCCTGTGGAATCTATGTTACCACCAGCTGTCAGCAGTGACTACCGCTGGACTTGCTCCAGCAAAAAGAGTCTATCCTGTGTAGGCTTTCGGGTCACCCCAGTTTTTCGTCTCAGCCACATCTTCTCTGGGTTCATGAGATCTGGTCTTTGTCCCCACCTTCTAAACAAGAAAAGGATTGGAGGTATGAGTTTCTGTACAGGAAGTCTGATGCAGAGCCCAGGAGTGAAGGCGGGTTCTGAGAGTCAAGGATTACTCCCAGTTTAGGACCGACCCACATCCACAGAGCCACCACAAAATGGGGCGCAGCTTAGTGTTTATGAGCTTAGACTTTGGAGCCAGGCTCCCCAGGTGTCCATACTGACTGCCCTAGCTAGTGTGACTTGAAAGAGTCACTGACCTTCTGAGTCACTCTGTCTCAGTCTCCACATCTGTAAAATGAGGATAACAATGACTATTACTTCTTAGGGAAATCATGGAGATTCAGTGAGTCTATATTTGTCAAATGCCTACTCTAGGGCTTCCCTGACGGCTCAGTGGTAAAGAACCCACCTGCCAATTCAGGAGATGCAGGTTTGACCCCTGGATTGGGAAGATTCCCTTAAGAAGGAAATGACGACCCACTCCAGTATTCTTGCCTGGGAAATCCCATGGACAGAGGAGCCTGGCGGGCTACAGTCCATGGGGTCGCAAAGAGTCAGACATGACTTAGCAACTAAAGAACAATAAATGTCTCCATGCCTACCTGGCATGTAATAAGCTTTATATGAGTGTTTGCTGAATCACTTTGAGGGAGTTGGTGAAGTCCAGTGGGAGGACTAAGGGCCGTCCTTAGACGTGGACTGCAAGTCTGCTCTAGCTTTGCCCACTCTTTAACTACATGCCCTCAGGCAAGGTGAACAATCCCTCTGAATCACAGGTTCCTCACCTGCAAATCAGATTTTGCAACACTGACTTCCCAGTAGGTCTTGTAGATGCGAAGGACTGGCCACAATGATAAGCAGTCACTGGGATGAAAGGTCTAGTTAATTTATTTAGCAGTGTGTTCAGAGATCATGTGTTTGATTGCATTAGTGTTGCTCTTTTACCGATGAGGAAACTGAGGCCGAGAGAACCTAAGTGTCACACAGATAGACAGTCACAGTCAGAGCGAAGGTGGGGACACTGGCTGCCCAGCTCTGTCCAGTCTTTAGGATGAGGACATGAGCTAGGTGAATGGGGCAGCATGAGGGGAGGTGTGTAACAGGTGGGGACAGCCACCGAGCCCTGCTGGGTCACAGGTCAGAAGCATCACCTGCCATGAGGTGCAGCCCACCTCTGTTCTCCCTGCCGTGTCCCCAGCTTGCACAAGACCCCAGGGCAAAACCTAAACTTGCTGTTGTTGTTATTTAATCACTAAGTCATGTCCAACTCTGTGACCCCATGGACTGTAACCCACTAGGGTCCTCTGTCCATGGGATTCTCCAAGCAAGAATATTGGAGTGGGCTGCCGTTTCCTTCCCCAGGGGATCTTCCCGACCCAGGGAGGGAACCTGCGTCTCCTGCATTGCAGGCGGATCCTTTACTGCTACGAGGGAATAAGGACATTAGGGGAAAATTAAGAAAGCCTGAATAAAGTATGGACTTCAGTTAATAAGAATACCAGTGTTGGTGCATTAATTATAACAAATGTTGCTGTTATTCGGATATAATGGCTTTACAATATTGTCTTAGTTTCTGCTGTACAACAGAGTGAATCAGCTATATGTATAAATACATTGGAGAAGGAGATGGCAGCCCACTCCAGTGCTCTTGCCTGGAAAATCCCATGGATGGAGGAGCCTGGTGGGCTGCAGTCCGTGGGGTCACTAAGAGTCGGACATGATTGAGTGATTTCACTTTCACTTTTCACTTTCATGCGTTGGAGAAGGAAATGACAACCCACTCCAGTGTTCTTGCCTGGAGAATCCCAGGGAGAGGGGAGCCTGGTGGGCTACAGTCCATGGGGTTGCACAGTCGGACACGACTGAAGCGACTTAGCAGCAGTAGCAGCAGCAGCATACATACATTCCCTCCCCCTTGGACCTCCCTCCAGCCCTCCCATCCCACCCATACAGGTCACCATGGAGCACCGAGTTGAGCAGCACTATTAACAATAGCCAGGGCATAGAAGCAATCTAAATGTCCACCGACAGATGAATGGATAAAGAAGATGCGATACATACATACAGTGGAATACTACTCAGCCATAAAAGGAGCACAGTTGGGTCATCTGTGGAGTTGTGGATGGACCTAGAGTTTGTCATACACAGTGAAGTTAGAGAAAAACAAATATGTGTTAATGAATATATGTGGACTCTAGAAAAATGGTACCTATTTGCAGGGCACAAACAGAGATGCAGACATAGAGAACAAACGAGTAGACATGGGAAGGGGTTAAGGGTGTGGGGTGAATTGGGAGATTGGGATTGACGTATATATACTACCATGTATAAAACCTGAACTTGTTAATCAACATCCTGTATGCAAATGAGGACTTTGCATCCTGGATTTCCTTTTGAAAAGGTCAAAGCTACATTAGTGACTAGATGCCTCCAGAATATCTTCATTTTATCTTAGTTCTTCTTCTCAGGGGCATCAGGGTGGAAGGATGTTGGAGGCAGCAGCTTCAAGGTGAAGGGCAGTGCTGAAACTGCCAGGGACAGAGAGACAGAGAAGCGGGAGCCCAGGGAAGTGTCTAGGTGGGAAGGGAAGGGAAAGATCCTGTTTGCTCAGGGTTTTCTGTGTGCCAGGACAAAGCCATGTGCTTTCACAAGGTTACCTATTCTTAATTCCTCCTCAGTGGATCATATCATTCAGTTCAAAGGTAAGGAGAGCCAGGCTCAGAGAGGTTGAGAAGTCTGCCCATGGTCACACAGAGACCAAAACTTTAGCTATTCTTCTAAGGCACAATCAAGGAGTTTTCTTTATTCTTTGCTTAGGGCTAACTGGATGAAGGTGGCTAAATATATCACAAAGTGATATGTTCTAAAGTTAATTTGGTCAGGAACTTCAAGGCCAGGGAGTACTGTGCAGGAAAAGGGGGTTGCAGGGTTGGCGGGGGGTGTGGGCAGGGAGTGTGAGGGCAGAAATACAAGACAAGGACTTCAGTAAATGGTCCAGCTGCTGACAGGCACTGGGACCCATCATGTATAGAATAGCATCCTAGCTGTCTGCAGCCAATCTGAGCTGCTATTCAGAGCTCAAGCTCGCCTAGTCCGTTTACTTCCCAGGGTCTCTGTCCCCTCATCTGCAAGATATGGAGCATACTGGCACTGTCTTATCCTGTTGTTGTAAATGATAATAAAAAGAGAAAGGAAAGCACCTGGGACCATCATATTTCACTATACAATAATAATAGGGAAAACAACAGCAAAAACGATAGGTTTCAGCATTCATTGTTGAAACTCATATCTAGTCATAGCTGTAAGATTTTACAGTGGAGAAAAGGCATGGAGAGTGAGTTCCATCACTCTACTAGGAGTGTCTCAGTGGTCCATCCAACTCCCTGGACTCATTCTTGTAACACTTCATATTTCAGTTCAGTTCAGTTCAGTTCAGTTCAGTTGCTCAGTCATGTCTAACTCTTTGCGACCCCATGAATTGCAGCACGCCAGGCCTCCCTGTCTATCACCAACTCCCAGAGTTCACTCAAACTCACATCCATCGAGTCGGTGATGCCATCCAGCCATCTTATCCTCTGTTGTCCCCTTCTCCTCCTGCCCCCAATCCCTCCCAGCATCAGAGTCTTTTCCAATGAGTCAACTCTTCGCACGAGGTGGCCAAAGTACTGGAGTTTCAGCTTTAGCATCATTCCTTCCAAAGAACACCCGGGGCCGATCTCCTTTAGGAGGGACTGGTTGGATCTCCTTGCAGTCCAAGGGACTCTCAAGAGTCTTCTCCAACACTGAGCACATAATCTATGCCGGGTAGACACTTTGCTAAGGGCTCCCAAGAACCCTGTAATGTACGTATCATTACACCATCACTCTTTCCACAATTACTGAAGGCAAGGTCACCCAGTCAGTGTGCAGTAGAGCGGAAATGAAAACTCTAGCCACCCCAGCCAAGAGCTACCTGCACCTCCACCCTGCCTCTTACCTGGAACTGACTCGTGTCTCTTCTCACCCCTCTGTCCTGTCTCCCCTGCTGAGCTACCTTAGTATGGAATGCATCCTTCTCTGCTCTTTCATCCTTGTCGATTTCCCATCTTTCTCACTAGGTCTCGATGAAGGGAAGACCATTGATCCACAGCAGAGTGTGTAGGAAGAGAAAAGATGCAGAAATACATATTTAGGGTTAACAATGCTGTTAACCGATTTTTATTCTCTGCATTTCAGCCATGGTTCTGGCTCATAACTGCACATGCTGGATATTATTATCTGGTAATAGTCTCATCCCTGTTTTTCTAAGTGAGCCCGGAACCTCAGGGGCTGGAAGCCCTGGAAACTATATTTTCCAGACTCTCATGCCAGCTGGGATCACTGAGATTCAGCCAAAGAGAGTTCCCTTTGTGTGTGATCTCTCAGGTGGAAGACAGGAAGATGCTAACCTTCAGAAGCAGCTGTGCTGACACAAACATGGCCTCCTGTAGGTGTTTTTGCCAGGGGCTGAGGCATTCGCTTCCTGAAGGCATTGAGATTCATAGTAGCCTTCTTGAAATTTTTGCATTTCCACATTTCCTGAAATAAAGCAATGCCTCCATGATGTCTTTCTCCCAGCAAGCAAGGGATGAGTAAACCTCTAGTTCCCTATACTAAATACGTTCCTATTAAAGACACCTGATGTGGCTTCTGTTTGTTGACTTAACATTCGCAAACACAGCAGATATTCTCTGCAGAGTAATAAGTAGTAAGCACCCTGCACTTAGAATTTAAATTCTTCTGTTTAAACCCCACCTCTGCGGCTGACAATGCATGTGTCCCTGGGAAAACCAGTTAGATTTCACATCCACAAAACAAGGCAAACAATATTTGTTCTTCATCCCTCACAAGATGAGCAAGAGAGTTAAAGGGCTAATTAATGCAAAAGTATATTCTAAACTGTACAGATTTCTACACAAGAAGGGACTTGCTATTTTTGTCTCCTTTACAGAGTTTCTTTTTGAGAAGTTGTATTTTCCTCTTGCCCCTAGGACAGACTAGCAACCTCCAGGTCAGCCCCACAGCTGATTGTACAGAAATCAGAGCTAGGTACTCACTCCTAGGAATTTAGGCCACTGCCCTACCCATGTTCTGGATTTCACCATAATGGACTGTGATGGTAGTTATTCAGTAATTTTAGTTTTCAACCAACCCCGCAACCTTCTTCATGGAGCCAAGTATATGTCCCATAGCTCATTCTAGGATGGTCGGTTGTAGAGAGTTTATCTAGTGGGTTATTGTTTAATGGGTACAGAGTTTCAGCTAGAGAAAATGAAAAAGTTCTGGATACTGACATTGTTGAGTGTTACACAACAGTAGAATGTACTTAATGTCACTGAACTGTATGTTTGCAAATGGTTAAAATGACAAATTTTATATCATGTATATGTTGCCACAGTAATAAGGAAGTCCTACTAAAATCTGAAAAGATTTGCTTTGATTATGCTATGCCATGTTACAAATAAGTTAGAATTTTATAGACCTGAAGAATTCCATAACCCTATTACTTTCCCTATCAATGCCTGAAACATCAATACATGTATTAAATTTTTTAAAAAAGGAGAGATTAGTTAAGATCAACTAAACTGATAACTGCATAACCAAAGAAAATATGCAGGCAGGGTAGGTTTGCTATGCACATGAACGAAAGTGCAGATTAGCTGAACGTGCCTGTAACTTGATCTGTTTTTTAAATCCACTTTCAATCATAATTCAATAATAATTGGAAGTTGGACTTAATAACTTCAATAATAAGTTTTATTTGTACTCAATAACAATTTCACTACTAATTCAATTTCAATTTATGAGGAGCTACTCTCTTTTATGCTCCTAAAAAGTGATGTACCACAAAAGGTATATTCTCAATAATAAATTACTTCTTCAATAAAACACAGTATTTTAAGAGGAAAAAGTTTGGAAATGTAACCTCTGATGCAGTAGCTGGTATGACTGCAATAAAAAAAAGAATTCCAGGACAAAGTTGGGGAGAGAGTACCCAGATGGAATTCATCCATTGGCTTATTAGTAGGTGAATGATTGCAATAAGAAATGAAAGTGACAGTAAACACAAGGCCAAAGATGCCATCAGTGCAGTCACATGATGAAAACAAGAGCTTAAAAATACAACCGATCATTAGGACACTCAGAACAAGAAGGGAATGACATCTCTTGTAGCTCAGTGTTTTCTCAGATTATGTCATGGTGAGTACTTAAAACAAGTACAAATCTTGAAGCAAAGCTGCCTGTTATATTTTTTTCAAAAAAAAAGAACAAGCATTCCAAATTTGATGACCTTTCTCTAATGACAGGTGTCTGTCAGGAGTCTACTGCCTAGCAGATATTTTCTGAAAAAAAAAAAAAAAATCAGGCACATTTAATCTGTCCCTTCAAGGTAGAGGTGACATTTTAACAACACATAAGAGAGTAATTGCGTATCAAAAGAAAGTCATGCTATGGAAAGAGCGTTTGGAAGAATGAGTGTTTGCAAGTATTTGCCATTGTTATGTGCTTTTATTGCCAAGATGATGTCTTTTCCTTACAAAAATATTCATATTTGTACACTCAAAAACATGGAAAGAGAATGTTCTTCTGCTTAAAAATTCACCCAAAGGAAAGTTCCAGTGAAATTTGGAAACTTTGTTAAGACTATGAAAGTGCAATACCTTTCATTTCATTTGCGAGAAAAACAAGACAACCTGTGGGATTATTGGAAATATTTAAGCAGACTTGGATCTGGGCAGAGGATAAGGAGAAAATCACCTCCTGTGTTCTATTCTAAATCTCTATTAATGCAATCGAAGAGTTCATCAGCTCTTTGGGCCTCAGCTGATGGCTGAGGACATGGAACACAGCTGATGACACGGTTCTTTCAGCTCTCTGCTGCATTTTATCAATTTTTTTTAAAGCTTGGGCCACTTGTGATGAACTCCTCTGAGTAATGTCAAAATCTCCTGACAAGAAGGTCCATTTGTCTGCCTTAACATAAGGGTTTTGCTATTATTTTGTGCAGTAATTTTGAAGCTGGTAAAGTCGCGAATGAAGCCTAGTGACAGCCTGTGAGAACTGAAATTACCCTCGTTTTAGAGCTTTCCCATAAAATTAGTAACTTCACTATTTTTCTGTAGAGAGATTGATTTTTATACACCTCTGAAAATAATTCAGAAAAACACTTTTTAAAGCTATAGTTGAATCTGCAGCCTACTTGTTTCTTACAGGGTAGATAAGAAGATTTTTAATGAACAACATCTATTTGAGTGGAGTCAGACTATAAAGCTTAGCTCAATTGCTTCTTCAATTAATTCTCACTTTTTATCCAGCCAGTGAATCAAATACGAGCCCATTCCAGGGGCTCCAAGATCCTGCACGTCTAACACCTCCAGCATCGCCAGCCTCTTTGAGTCCACTCTCCCCACCCATCACTTATGAACCACACTGGCCATCTTTCTTTACTTGGAGCACATACCCTTATCCTGCTAACAGTTTTTATCCTGGCTGTTCCCTCTCCCAGGAATGTTCTTCACCCCAGATCTCCCCAGACTAGCCTCTTCTCATTCAGGTCTGAGTTAAAATGCCACCTGTCTCAACGTTCTTCCTCAGCCCCTCTCCCTAATTCAGCGTCACCCCAGCCATTCCCATTACAGTGTTTTGTTTTATAGACTTTTGGTTTCAGCTTGTGTATGGGTTTGTCTACTGGTTGTAGTAGTAGTATAAGCTATAATGTAAGTAATATAACAATGTAACTGCTCTGAGAGCACAGGCTTTGTTCTATTTGGTTTATTGTCACACCGTCAGCACCCACAATAATGCCTGGCACAAAGTAAATGATTGGTAAGTATCTGTTAGATGAATAAACTAGTGGGATGCTGCAGATGTCTAAGGTGGATTTCTCTTCTCAAAATAGACAGACTTCCCTGGTGGTCCAGTGGTTAAGAATCTGCTTCCCAATGCTGGGGACATGGGTTTGATCCCTGGTCTGGCAAGACCCACACGTCGCAGAGCAGCTAAGCCCGTGTACCGCAACAACTGACCCTACGCCCTAGCGCCCAGGAGCCACAGCTACCGAGGCTGTGTGCTGCAGCTACCGAGGGCTGAGCGCCCTAGAGCCTGTGCTCCACAACAAGAGAAGCCTCCGCAGTGAGAAGACCACGTGCCACAATGAAGAGCAGCCACTTCTCGCCCCAATGAGAGAAAAGCCCCATGCACAGCAATGAAGACCTAGCACAGCCAAAGATAAAAATGAAAAAAAAAAAAAAAAGATGAGGGGACGCCCAGGGTAGCACGCATGGGAGGCTCATTGTGGAAGAGCTGGGTAACCAGTGTTTACTGAATGTCTAGTACATGCTTGTCCCTTCGAATAAGCATGTCATCCTCTTCCTGAACCTTCCGGGTAAGTGGGTTAGCTTTTCTTGTCCAGACAAGGAAGTGGAAGCTTGCAAATTCACACAGTTCACATCTGGAGCCAGACAGCTGATACCTGGCAAAGCCATGCCCTGGGGTCACTGTGTCAGGCTCAAGACTGGAGTTCTTCCCGCTGCAGTCCTCAGAAGAGAATGGAGACGCAGCTCCTGGAGGACTCTCGCCAATCTGCTAGGGTTCACATTTCTAATAATCTTCTACTAATCAGATAATCAAGGAAAAGGTTTCCTCTAAATCGTGTGGATTTATCTTCTAAATCTTTGACAAAAAAATCCACTAATTAGCTGTATGACTAAACAAGGACTGTAACCTGCTAAACCTGGATGATACTAACGCTTCACTTGGAGTTACCGAGAGCATTACGCGAGATGATGATACAGTTTCAGCACCTAAAACAGAGCTTGAATTATCGTGTGTGTCCATAATAATGCTGTCTGGTATTATGATGACTCCCGTCATTGCCATAAATCTTACTGTTTCTGAAGCATTTCTCTCCCTTCCTTCTTTCAATGAAGACTCTTCCGGTTCCTATTTTGTGCCTGAGGCTGTGCGAGGTATCCGAGATAAAGGAATAAATGAAGGCAATTTTCACTGAAAGTGGTAAAAGCTCTGTGAGAGTGTGGAGGAGGGTGTGTCTCCCCTTGCTTAAGGGGTTCCTGATAAGTTTGGCGGAACAGTTCTCAGCGGAGTTAAGCCTTGAAGGATGGAATGAGACGCTCCTAAATGGAGAAGTGGGGGGCAAAGGAGAGCAGCACAAAATTTCTGCCAGAGCTGGGCTTTAGAATTGCGTCAAAATTTTCCATGAAGTGAACAAACTAATTACAGTTAAAGAAGAGAAGCAAAGAAGCAAACACACGCACATGGAGTGGGGGGTGGAGAGACAGAGAGAAGCAGTTTGAAAGCGGGGTGCAAAATGTGGCTAAATTCAACTTTTTTCTCATATACCAGAACCAGTTTTATAATGGCAGTATCTTTTTTTTTTTTTTTTTTTTTTCAGGAGAAAGAACTGGTTTTGCTGTCAAACAATCTAATGTCAGAATAACCATTAAGCTATGTGGTGTGGGACAAGTTTCTTTACTTCTCTGATGTTTAGGTCCCTTGTTAACCTGTAATCCCCCCACCAAAATTAAAAAAAGAAAAAGAAAAGAATAGGAGAGGGGTAACAATTCTTACCTCATACGGTTGTTTGAAGAGTTAAACAACATAACATACATAAAAATACTGAATACAGGATCTGGCAACTAGCCAGATCATTCATTAAAGTCCATTAAAGTTTGCTTCCTCCCTTCCAAAATCTGGTTCCACATGCACAGACCACACTGTCAACCCAAACTGAACACCGCTAAGTGACATCATTGTTTTCACATTCGCCAGCCCATAGAGAACACAACCATTTAACTCAGTTATCAGCTTAAATGGGAGGCAGGATTTTCCTTCCCCCAAAGTGAAATCCAGAAGAAGCTGGGACCCCTGGCACTCGAAGTTCATTGCTGACACGTTTCATTTGGATATTTATTTAGTGCTGACCAAGTAGCAGGCACCCTGGTGGGTACTTGATTCCTTTGTGGTTGTTCACTGAGTCCTCACATCAGTGGGGAGATAGGAACTCTCCCCATTTTGCAGATAAGGGCAATTGAAGCTTTGAGAAGTTAAGTAACCTATTCAGGACTACGCTTCTGGCCAATGAGGACCCAGGGCTAGCTCCCAGAGTTCTCTGGCTCCAACTCTATGTGCTCATCCAGGATGTCTCTTATAGGATTTAAGGTGGGAGAGTACCATATCCAGTCAAGAGAAGAAGCAGCTATGAACCACACAGTGCAATCAGACTGGAGCTGTCCATGGTCCTTAAAATTTCCCTTGATTGAACAACAGAATTATTTTTGTGCATTTCTCTCAGTCTGTCTCTCATTCTGTCTGTATCTAAGCATATGAATATCATTCCTTACCTATCTCTCTCCTTCTGTTTCTCTACTCCAAGTAGAGAAACTGAGGATCACAGCCTTAGGATTTCTTGGCTTTACAGAGCACTGGGGCGGGGATCTGAGGTTCTCTCGCCCCCTGCCTTCCCATCCATAGCCCTCCTCTGCCTTCTCCCTCTGGCATCAGACACAGGCCTTCCGCCTTCCTGTCTGCCAGTCTGACTCATTTTTCAGGCCCAGAATCACTTAGAAATAATTATTTTAAAAACAAATAAACTCTTCTCTCTGTGATCTTTACTCACTTCACATCCGCACCCAGCAGTGGCTATTTTTACTCACCCTAGCTCCTGGCAGGTCTCTTTGGAAAGTCACCATGACATTTTGTGCAGCCTGGCCTGGCATTCATCTAAAATATTTTTTCAAAAACATCCTGCTCTAGAGAAATGTCAACGTTTATGGTGCATCCACAGGGATGTAACAGCAGAGGGAAAGATCCACTTAAGAAAGTCCCAGTTTGACAAGGAGTGGGTTTGGAGGCAGATACACCCAGAGGTAGCCAAGAAAACTGGAGCTTGCTGGGAAAGAATGGTGGTGAACACCCATGTCTGCAGAGAGGTCACATGGAGAGTGTGGAGTCTAGAGAGACGCTGGGTGCCTAAGCTGAGCACAAGTAGGTAGGTGTTCAAGACAAAGCAGGGAGGGTTATCTGAATTAGTGAGGCCCACCTGGTCTTGTATATGAACAAGTCATGTTTTCACCTTACTGCAATATGAGGCATCCTCTTAGATCAGGCATGGATAGGAACTCTGGGGCAAGCATGCACAGTAGTACCTTTTGCAGTTAGCACTGAAGCAGAGCAAGGGAAGAGGAGCCTCAAGCTCTAGTCTCGGTGTGGCTACTACGTTATTGTTTGATCTTTAGCAGCTCACATCACCTCCCTTGTCTTCTGATTTTGCATCTGGAGAATGAAGCGGGGCACTAGACGGTCCCTCCAAGATCTTAAATTCTTTGAGTCAAAGACTAAACCATGAAGATAATTGTTCACCATCATGCCAATCATTTGGGATTTAAGTAGTCCAAAGGAGGTCATTTCATCCATCAATTAATCATCTAGTCACCCATACACACACTTATCCATCCTTCCATCCATTCATTCATTATCCGTCTGTTTATCTGACCATCCAATCATCTATCCATCCACTCACCACTCAGCTATTTATCTTCACTAAGAACTTCCTTGGCCCAGCCTGTAAAGAAACAGCCTGCAGCACAGGAGACCTGGGTTTGATCCCTGGGTTGGGAAGATCTCCTGGAGAAGGGAATGGCAGCCTACTCCAGTATTCCTTCCTGGAGAAGTCCATGGACAGAGGAGCCTGGTGGGCTACACCCCATGAGGGCTACAAAGAGTCGGACATGACTGAGCAACTAGCACTAACCAACCAAGAACTTCCTTTATGCCAAGAACTAATCAATATATTACGACATTGATTCAACTCGAGACCTATCTTCAAGGAATTCATTATGAAGCAATCCCTTCCTGGGCATATACCTAGAGAAAACCATAATTCAAAAAGATACATGCAACCCCGATGTTCACTGAAGTACTATTTACAGTTTAGTTAGGATGTCCACCGACACAAGAATAGATAAAGAGGCTGCGGTACATATATACAGTAGAATATTACTCAATCATAATATTCAATTGTACACATGTCTTGCTTTTGCTGTAGAGCAATCCAGCTCTGTATTGCAAAGACAGTCAGCCGATGAGCAGGCCCACGTGGCAAGGAAGTGAGGCTTCCCCCTACAAACCAGTGAAGAACTAAGGTCTTCCAACAACCACGTCAGTGGGTTTAGACAGATATCTTCCCCTATTCGAGCCTTCAGTTGACCACAAGTGCAGCCAACAGCCTGATTATAACCTTAGGAGAGACGCTGAGCCAAAGCCAGCCATCTAACCTGCTTTCTGGTTCCCAGCCCACAGAAACTACAGGCTAACAGATATTTGTTGCTCTAAGCCTCTAGACTGGGGGATAATTTGTAACACAACAATAGGAAATGAATATGGAAGGGAAATGCACATGTGGGCCTATAGAATTATTATGCAAGCTTTTTGAATATCCCTAAACATCAAAGATAAACCAGGTTGACTGCCCACCACTTTCAGGAAATTACACAATTGAAGTAAAAAGTGCTATTGAAGTAAAAGTAATAAAATTGACCAATTGGCCAGTTGGAGAGAAAGAGGGGCATCTATACTTCTCATCTTGGGAATGTTTTATGATTAAGTGATTTTGAACTTGATCCTAAAAGATAGGTGAGATTGGGGAGTGCAAGTGGAGAGCTATGTCAATTGCCAAGGTTATCATGAGCCAAAGTCAATCACTGGCTAACACTAGATCCATTAGGAATGTACTTATAAGAGGAAAAGGCCTTGAGGACTACACAGGGTACATGCCCTTTGTCTTTTGAGCCATACTCTTCAAGCTTTAGTTATTTCTTTTCCATGTTTATTACTTTTGATCCAAGTATTCCATATATCACAATCTTTTTATTTTTAATTTAAATTGACTAGCTTCCTAAAATTTTAATTTTGCCCCAAGCAATAATACCTATGAAACCATGGATTTGATAGGCTGTTCATATTTGTTCCAACAAACATAAAAATGAACAACCACTGTTAAACCACTGTACAGTATTCCATCTAAAGGCCTCTAGCAGCCCAACTGTGGCACACCACACTTTGGAAAACATCTTGGATAGTAATGCCAGGGAGAGGGGGATGCCTGATTGGAGCTGTGCTTGGGTGGAGTCAGAAGGTCCTTTGATGCCACCATCTCTGGCGTCTGTCACTATGGGGGCTTTCCTCTCCCTTACCACTCATGACATCCAATCAGTTACTGAGCTCATTGATCCTGTCTCCCAAATAGCTCTCTGCTCCCCACATCCCCTTGCCCCCACAGCTCTCCTGGCTGAGGTTCTCATCACTGGGTCACATGCACTGTTGCAGTAGCTTCCTGGCTTCCAGCACTCAAGACTTCATTCCCCCTCCTCCACCCTATGAATGCAACTAACGCAACTCCAACCCTGTGACCCCTCTGCTCAAATTCTCCCCCATCACCTTCAGAATAAAAACCAAACTCCTTAATTCTATGCCCTGGGTACTTCATGCCTAGGACCCTCCATACTTGTCCAGCTTCATTTCTGGCCCTCACTCACCCAACAACAGCACATGCATGGACATGCTTCCGGCTCTGAAAATGGGGAAGGTTTTGTACTTCCTTGAACAAGGCTGTTCTCACATGCACATCTCTATGTCTCTGGACAAGCCATGCTCTCCTCTCCTGGAGCTAGGGTTTCATGTAGTACAAATCTCCATCGCTTATCACAGTGTGCTATTTATTTATTTTTGGGTGTGCTGGGTCTTTGTTGCTGTATGTCAGCTTTCCCTAGTTGCAGCAAGCAGGGGCTACTCTTCATTGTGGTACATGGGCTTCTCATTGCAGTGGCTTCTCTTATTACGGCACATGGGCTTAGTTGCTCCTCAGCAGGTGGGATCTTCCTAAAGCAGGGATCAATCTCATGACCCCTGAGTTGGTAGGTGTTCAGTGGTTAAGCATCCTTACACTGAACCACCAGGGAAGTCTCTCACAGTGTGTTATGAATGACTCTTGATCTTCTACCTATTAATACAATACTAGATTTATTCCTTGGGAGGAAAGTTATGACCAACCTAGACAGCATATTCTAAAGCAGAGACATTACTTTGCCAACAAAGGTCCGTCTAGTCAAGGCTATGGTTTTTCCAGTAGTCATGTATGGATGTGAGAGTTGGACTATAAAGAAAGCTGAGCACCAAAGAATTGATGGGTTTGAACAGTGGTGTTGGAGAAGACTCTTGAGAGTCCCCTGCACTGCAAGGAAATCCAACCAGCCCATCCTAAAGGAAATCAGGCCTGAATAGTCATTGGAAGGACTAATGCTGAAGCTGAAACTCCAATACTTTGGCCACCTGATGTGAAGAGCTGATTTATTTGAAAATACCCTGACACTGGGAAAGATTGAAGGCAGGAGAATGGGACAACAAAGGATGAGCTGGTTGGATGGCATCACTGACTCAATGGACATTAGTTTGAGTAAACTCCAGGAGATGGTGATGGACAGGGAGGCCTGGCATGCTGCAGTCTTGGGGTAACAAAGAGTCAGACATGACTGAGCAACTGAACTGAATTGAGACTGTGAAGACAAAGTTGAGTGGGATTTATCTAATCTTTTGTCTATAACACCCAGCACACAGAAATCACTAAATAATGTTTCTCAAGTGAAGACATGCCTTACAGGCGACACAGGGCAGGCCTGTAGTTTGGCTAAAGGAGAAACTAAATTCTAGCTCTCTCCTGCCACTTCACCTTCCACTGATGAAAGATTTCTTCCCAACAGAAAGAATGAATAGGTCTGGGGTGGTGGTGTGGGTGGTGGGTGGGAGTGGTAAGTGCAAGGAACCCTGGGTAGATTCCCTCAAAACCCTAGAATATGAGCCTCTGGTCAATGCTTCCTAATTCCCATGGGTTCAATATTTTTGACAGACACAAGCCAATTAGCTGTTTGCTGCAGGCGTCTGGCTTGCTCAACATGGTTTGCCTTTTTGATTTGAAAACGTAATATTTTTCATGGATTTGATTTGGTTCCACCAGGGAGCTGAGATAAGCCGCTCAGTCTGAGCTGCTGAGCTGGCTGTAATGGCCCTTGTCTGCTTCATACCCAGTATCCAGTGAGTTCTCAGGCTCCCTCTCCAGCTGGGATGGGGGCAGAGGCCTCCTGTTCTGTGAGCACACCTGCACAGGAGGCTGGGACTACCCTGAGGGGCTCAAAGAATCAGTCTTCCTCACTGATTGACTAAGGTGGTCCTGGGTGGCATACCTGGGAATATGCCAGCTCCTTCTGTGCATTTCAACCCTCATTCAGTCCCCGTGCCCCTCACATGCCCGCTGATTGGCTGCTGGAGTGGGATCCCTATCCATCTGGCTTTTGGAGGGTAGGGAACTCATTCCATTCGTGTTTGCATCACTGGTGCAGCTTATCATGATAACAACCATTTCTGACAATGTTGAAGCCTTTGTCCAGGGTTGGTACACTGTTTAGCACTGTCAACATCCCTGATTATGCTTTAATCCCCATAACAGCCCTCTGCAGTTGATACAATTATTATCTCCATCTAATAGAAGGGGAACTTGAGTTTAAAAAGATTAAGGAATATATCAATGCCGACATTCCCTTCTAGCAAGAGACCAGGCTGAGCCTGAACTCAAGCTGGCCTGATCCCGCACCTCCTGCCCCCGACACGGCCTTGCCCTGCCTGGCACAGCATCTGGGGAGTCTCAGTGACATGTGGGTGAAGAAGGTATGGATGCAGGCTTTCCTTCCATCCAAGGCCCCCTTGGCTGCTGGGTGAGGGGTACTGCGGACCAGCTGGCTTCCCAGAAGCCACAGCTCCCTTCACGCCATTTCTTCTAAACAGCCTGCCCACTGGATTGGGTCCTATGTTGCTTGAATCTCTCTGAAACACCCTTGGTCTGCTAATCCAGGTAGATCCTGTACCTGGCCCTCCTGGCCCACCTGGCTGCATCTAAAAACTGGCTTCTGCAGCCAGAGAGCGATACCCAGTCTTTCATCCTGTCTTTCTCCCTGCTCTCTGCCAGCTTTTCTTCCACTTTTCAGCTTAGTTAACATCCGGGATCTCCCTGGATCCACTATTAGAGAAGAATGATTCGGCACTCAGGACTCTCTGAAGGGGAAAGACTCCAACAGGGAATTTCTAATCAATTCCCAGATCAATGTACCACTCTCTTAATTCAAGGAATCTGCTGGCAACTAGAAGGCTACTCTGCTTCCTTAAAATATCTGTAAAAAGTCGCTAGGTTAGGAAGCTGCTGCTGACCAAGTGACAAGTTTGGGCATGTGTTAATAGAAGCATTGTCTTGAGTTACGGAATGAAGAAGGTGATTCTCCCTGGACTTAGTGACTCTCAGGTGGTTACCTGGGGAAAATAGATGATATTTCCCTAGGAAGAGAGAGGAAGGCAAATGATGCCAAAGGGAAGATACCATAGCCAGAACCCTCTAGTGCTACCTTCTTTAATTTTTTGTTTTGTTTTAATTTATTTAATTGGGGTATAACTGCTTTACGATGTTGTGTTAGTTTCTGCTGTACAACAGTGAGAATCAGTTGCAAGTATACACATATCCCCTCCCTCTTGAGCCCTGCTCCCAAACCCATCTGCTACCTCTCTAGGTTATCACAGAGCACCGAGCTGAGGTCCCTGCACTATACCGCAGCTCACCTTCTTGAGTTTAACAATCTGCTATTGGTCTACTCTCTGATAAACAATGGACATGCCACTCAGAAGCCCATAGCAAACTGCCAGGGTAGCAGAGCAGAGTCAGGCCCACCAGCAAGCCCTGGCCTTTGGTAGCACCCCAGGGCGAGGATCCATGACCCCACAGCCAGGCTGAAGAGCTCATGATCATCCCACTGTCAAAAACCCCTGAAGTGACGTCACGTGTCTGAATTGCAGGATCAGGGACCTAGTGAAAGGAGGAAGGGACTTGTTCAAGATGAGGGTCCCTCCTAATATTTATTCATTAAAGCTCAAACCCAGGCTAGATGTGATTAGGGAGTGGATGCTCCACTGGGACTATTATGGGGCCGGTTCTCCCTAGATCCACCAGCCCCCAACACCTCCTGGCCCCTCTATCCTTCCTACAGGTAGCTGAAGGATCTTTATAACAATTTGCATCTGATCCGTGTTCCTCTCTGCTCTGTCTCTCAAGGGCTCTCCAGGATCTTGGATCCTTTGGGATCTCATTCCTGATGATATTTCATTGCCAGCCTCTTTACTCATCAGCTCCACCCTTGTGCATCCCCACTGAAGTCAGCCACACGCTGAGTTGCTGGTAAAGTCAGTTTGTGCTACCCAGCCCTCTGGGTACGTGCTTACACTACCCCCTTGGCGTGGAGTGCCCTGTACTCTTTCTATGCTGTGACCTCCTATCAGCTTTCAGTAACCAGTCTATGTGTATCTGACTCCATGAAGCCTTTCCTGACCCTTTCCCTGGCCCCTTACCCTGCTTTCCCTGGAGAAAGAGTCCCACTTGTACACACCCCATGGAAATGTCCAACCCATTCCCATTAACACATTGTTGTCTCCATCAGAACCCTGTTGCTTAGCATTCCACAATGTGCTGCAGCAGAATGGTCCAAGGGCTTGGGCCCTGGAGTCCATATTGTAGCTCTGACCTTCTCTGCTGTGTCACCTTAGCAACCTACTTAACCTTCCAGGTCTGTTCCCTCATTTGTAAAATTCAAACCATAATAGCACCTCCCTTGATGGGTGATTGAAAGAGTCAAAGGTGAAAATTCACTGCCTGGCTCGTGGTCAATAGCCAGCAAAAATTAGCCTTTGATTTATGTATTTTTTTAGCCTTTGATTTTTTGTATTGTTATTGTCATTATCATAACTTGCATCATGATCTTTTAGGCTCAAAGTTGATTAGGCTCAAAGCCGATCAGACATCTAGTAGGTACTAGAGTTAATAAATAGAAAAACGAGGGCAGAGGTGGAAGGCCCAATGTCAATGCAAGGCTGAAACCAGTCATTAAAGTCACGTGGGTGTGTATTAGTTGTGTCCGACTTTTTGTGACTCCATGGACTGTAGCCCACCAGGCTCCTCTGTCCATGGAATTCTCCAGGCAAGAATACTGGAGTGGATTGCCAATCCTTTCTCCAGGGACTCTTCCTGAGCCAGGGATTGAACCCAGGTCTCCTGCACTGCAGGCAGTCTTTACCATCTGAGCCACCTATCTGCTAATAAATACTTGTTGAATGAGTGAGTGAGCAAGAGTGGGTAAAGTATGACTTCCAGACTGGAGTGAAGTCAGAGAGTGAGCCCAGGGTGGCTGGAGTTCGGATGGGAAGTTGCCCCGTTTCCTTGGATAGGACCCAAGGTGGCCGGGCCACCTGGTAGCAAGAGGGAGGCATTCAGGAGGCTCTGAAGCTGGGCAGCATGCAGGTGAAATGGTGCCAGCACCTTGGGTCAAGAAAGTAATTATTGCAGGATCAGAAATCTGTTCTTTGAGAAACCGATTATCTTTTGCGGCTGGTGTTTTCTATAATTATTTCCTTCATTCTCTTGGTCTTCACCACGGTGTGCTGTTTTTAGGGTTCCAGTGGGGGAGGAGAGGGCTGCGGTTGATGTCAGTCTGTCTCAGCTGTTCTAAGGAGAAATGGGGAAGGTGACTGCTCTGTGCTGCTTCTAATGGGCACCAGCCTGAGCACACCCCCACTGGGACCATCAGGCTGAGCAAAGTCACTGAGATTCTGTCCAGATGATGCATTTCTTCTCCAAGGGCTGACCAGGGTGACAAGAAGGGAGATTATCCCAGAGACCATTACCCTTTTCCACACTGGAGTGCGTGGAGCCACCAGCCCGTGAAGCTCCAGGCTTGCTGCAGCTTCTCCTGGCCACTGTGGTATTTCCCCAGCATTGGAGAAGGCTCTTGTGTGAGCAGTTCCCCACCTGGTTTTCCGGGCAGCCCTGACACCTGCATCCACATGCGGGCAGCCCTGGGGCGAATGCCCGGCAGTGGAAAAGTCAAGGGCAGTGAGGAAAGACTGGTTAGGAAATAAATAGCACACCATCTCCCCACTTGTAACCAAATTCTGGGCCACAGAGAGCCTGTTTCTGTTGGGTAGAAGGGCTGTTGGGATTGGCTTCCCCAAAGCCTCTCAATCCATGTGTTCATGTCTTGGTTTTACGGCACACCCTACTGTTACCACGTCTGCCAGTTGGTAAGGCTGGCAAGGCCTGTAGGAAACAAGATATGCCTTCCTTCATACGCACTGAGATGGTGCCATAGGATCATGGCCAGATTTTACCTTCTGAACAAACTTTACCACTACCACCATTTATCAGCACCTCAGCCAATCCTTGTCTAGGATAGGAGAGAGTTGGAAGCACTTGTAGCCTCTCCTCAGGGTCTGACATTGAGGGTCACTAACTTAGTCCCTTGGCTACCAACTTAGCCACCCTGGGGTCCTGCCTCCTTCATGAATCTCAAGTCCACCTTCTATGTGGGGCATTTCCTGGCTTATTCCTGTGTCTCAGCATCCTGCCCTCACCCCAGATTTCTGGGCACTGGCCAGTTATTCTCCAGATTTGGAGGGCTCCACTGGACCACAGAAGGTACTCCTAGACCCCTGCAACATGCCTGCAAGAGTCTGACTTCCAGCCCACTTAGACCTTAGAATGGAGCCTGCTCCTGGATTTCCTATTGCTGGGCTCCACATGCCTGTCAAAACCTCTGGTTAATTGAATGGCCCGCCCGCATGCCAACAATTTCCTAGGAGTGTTTCTCATGGTCCCTCCTATTGACTTCAGGGTAATTGATTCTTGCTGCTGGATCAACCCCTCCTCTTTGGGTCTGACTAGCTCCTGATCCCATCTCCTCCCACCCTGCCCTATCCAGTCCCAAAGAACATGGCCCTATCTGGCTCTGTCCCAATGCTTATGAGAACCTTCAGCTAAGTTATTAATAATAATGACATTTTAAATAACCATCACCTATTCATTCCAAACTCTTTTACTACATTCCTGCAACATGCCACCCTAGGATGCTTGGTGCTGGGTGTTCAGAGAGAGGAAAGCTTTTAATCACCCTTGTGCTGTTGGAGCTTTGCTTTCGCGGAGGAGGGGACAGTCAATAAACAGGCAAACAAGGAATGGAGAAGCACACTTTGGCAAACGGTGATTATCTTGGACAGAGAATTACGGGGAATTTCACACCTTCCAAGTCACACACTTCTGCAACATTAGAACATTTACACTTCTAAGCTAATGGACACTGCTTACAAACAATCTGTAAGCAGTGAAAAAAAAGCAAATATTATAAACAAACAAAAGGATATTTTATCATCCAAATCTAGGACTCTGTGTCCAAGTCCTTGTTTCTAAATCAAACAGCTGAGTATATGGTGATGCCATTTATGGAGGCAAGGAAGACTGTGGGTTCCTTGCCACAGAGTTGGGTTGAAACGTATACATGTGCTGTATCTGTAGGGCAGTGATATTAGCGACAGTGGAGCTAAGATTTAGTAAGCACTTGCTACATCTCTGACACTCTGCTAATTGCTTTAAATACATTGAACACCCCAGGCATTATTGTCTTCATTTTCTGAAACTGCAGGTTAAGTTAGAAGAAGTCACTTGACCACTATCTCCCAGCTGGGAGACAGAGGATCTGGGTCTCTAACCAGGTCATTCTGCTCCCAGGCTGGTAAGTATGTTTCTCTAAGAACAACTCTCTGCATTAGGGGGTGTTAGCACATCAGAGCAGCGCCGGGGAAAGTCTAAAGTGGGAAGCAACATTTAATCTTCTGCTCTGCAGGTGAATTGTTGGAGTATGTAATTTTAAACCCCCACGGGAAGGCTGAGAATCTTTAAGAAAGACAGTTTAATAAACAGAGTGACGAGGAGGCAGGTGAATTTATTTTTAGCATCTCTTTGTACAGAGAAGGCATTAGAGGCAGAGAAAAAGAAATTGTCCTGCATGTTAAGAAGGAAACTAAGAACTGAGAAGAGGGGACCTGGAAGCTCATGCTTGTCCAGCCCTCACTTGCTGGCAGGTCCCCAGGAGGACAGAGCCCCCTCTCCATGATCCCACTGATAGAATCACACAGAGGGAGCCACAAGGATCTTCACTGCAACTGCAAGCTTAGAAAAATGCAAAAATGTCCTTCATGGAGAGTCTGGATGAGCAGATTGTAACCCACCCACACCAAGGAATAGTGTAGGGCCATTTCAATGACTGATGCCATTTCAATGACCGTTTGAACTGACTCAGACGGATGTTCGTGAAATGTTATTTACAGAAGCAAGCAAGCTGCGGAACAATATGGTATTATTTTGCTTTTATAAAAAGCAATAAAGTTATATATATGTGTGTGTGTGAAAGCATGCAGATACATTATGTGCATATATGCATATTAATATATATCCAAAATGCTAGTCTGTGCAAAGAAAACATGTGGAGAGAAAGACATCAAAATGCTAACAGGATCATGGGAGAATTTCATGTTTTAAATTGTGCCTTTCTGAAGTGCTATAATGTTTATAAGGATTCATTGATTCGAAAAAGAAATGACCATTAAAAAGAAACAGAATAACTCAGAGACACAGAGCACAGACTGGTGGTTGCCAGCAGGCAGAGGGGGTGAGAGAGGGATGGAGTGAAAGTTTGGGGTTAGCAGATGCAAACTACTGTCTATAGGACGGCTAAGCAACAAAGTCCTATTGTATAGCACAGGGCACTATATTCAACACCCTGTGATAAACCATAGGGAAAATATTTTTTTAAGGAAACCAGAATAATCTGGCCACTCTTGTTCTCCGTCAGCCAGCAGGAGGAGCCTTGGGGAGAGAAGGGCTGCCTCTAGTCTCTTTCATTACCCTACCATGTGTCAAGCCATCTGGACCCCAACCTCAATGTGAGGACACCTCCTTGTCCTAGAAAGCTAACAGGACACACCCTGGCTGGGACCAGAGCTAGCGACAAGCTTGGGAAGACGAGCGTGCGGAGATGCCTGTCCTTCCTTTTCCCGTCTCTCCCCTGACTTCCTTCTCAGAGCCCAGATTCGTAGGGATCATCACTTAGCAGCTAAGAAGATGTTAATGGAAGCTTTCTCACTCATCCACTCTGTTTTCTCAGGAACAAAGAGATCTGAGAGTCTGTGCCTAGAGATACAATCACACACACAGACTACAGAAGCACATGGATACAAACACACACAGGCACACACAACGCACTAAGTGGCCAAGACAACCAACAACTGCTCAAATCCCGAGCTCACACCGCTAGGGACACACAACAAGGACACACAACAAAGGCACACGGGCACTTGTGTGCACACACATGCATTCACACTGCACACCCAGCTTATTCTCCCCAGCTTTGGGAGCGAGAAAAGAGACAGGCCTTGCAGCAGGTTGACCACAGACCCTTCTGAACATGCGAATCTCTTTGCCCTCCTCTCATGCCTCTGCCTCCCTCTCCCCTACCCCTTCCTATTCTGCTGTTGTCCCCACTCAAGCGCTTAAAAAATTTTTTTTAATATTTATTTATTCATTTGGCTGTACCAGCTATTAATTGTAACATGCTGGATCGAGTTCTGTGACCAGGGATTGAACCCAGGCCCCCTGCATTGGTAGTGTGGAGTCTTAGCCACTGGACCACTGGGGAAGTCCCCAAGTTCTTTTTTTTCTTTTTTTTTTTTTTAAAGCTCCCTTTTCTTCTTAACACGAAGTTAACTTATGAGCAGATAGAAGCAGGAGCTGGACCACCAATTAAAAGCTGCCTGAATTTTTGGTTGACATACGCACTGCTATATTTAAAATAAATAATAAGGACCTACCGTATGTACAACACAGGGAACTCTGCCCAATAACTGAATCACTTTGCTGTCCACTCAAAACTAACACAACATTGCCAATCCACTATACTCCAAGATAAAATAAAAAAAATTTTTTAACAAAACTGGGACTTCCCTGGTGGTCCAGTGGTTAAGACTTTGTCTTCCAATGCAGGGGATGGGGGTTTCACCCCTGGTCTAGAAGCTAAGATCCCGTATGCCTTGTGGCCAGAAAACCAAGACATAAAACAACAGAAGCAATATTGTAAAAAATTCAATAAAGACTTTAAAAATGGTCCACATTTTTTAAAAAAGGAAAGCTGCGGTTTTTTCCTTGGTCATCTGTTTCAGCCCTCAGTCTGTCTGTCTGTCTGTCTGTCCCCCACTGTTTCTACAGAGCGACAGAGTGCCCTCTCTCAGCACGCTTGTCGGTCCCCAAGGCCTCCGTCTCTTAGTTCCATTCCTATTTCTTCTCTCACGCGGCTGGTCCCTTCCCTGCTGTGGCCACCTCCGCGGCTCTCCCTCCCTAACTGCCTTCTACTACAAAGGATGAGCCTGGAGAGAGGAGGAGAAGGGCTGGGGAGGAGATCTGTAGATGAGGAAAGGACTCATACTCAAGACACGTACTTTCACTGGGGTAGGTGGGAAGATCTTTTTTTTTCCACTTCTTTGTTCATGAGTCCTAACGAAGGGTGTTTGGGCTGATAAGGGATCTTTTCACTTCCCACACTAGTGGCTATTAAGAGCCTTGCCTTTGTCAGCATCACTAAGAGACTCTGATGTTAGATGGAGGAGTAAGCCTGTGGGCTTTTTGCATGCATGCCTATCTAGTTTCTGCCCACATGCACTGAGACTGCTGGACGCGGAGCTGGGAGCTGGAACCCATTCTCTGTGAGTCAGAGTGGAGCAGAGGGATGGGTGTAGCAGATCCTGCCGGGGCCCTGCCCCCAGAAGGCTGCTAACTGACAACCACGGTGACTGCCTGAGGTCCCCTCCCCCCGCTGTTAGGGGAAGCACACTGACTGGAGCCGCCCACCCTGACCAGCTGCCCTAGTAACCACTTGCAAGAGCTGCTTTATGACAAGAGGTCCTGATAAGGAACACGGAACTGATAAGCCACCACCAATCGGAAGAGTTTAGGAAAGGTCGAAAGGAGATGCCGCATGTCCTACCAATCTCCCAGAATCCTCCTTGCTGGAATCCATCTTGGCTGAGCGATGGGTGCGCCTCCAGGAAGGACCCTGAGTCAGAATGACTAGCCAGAGAAACCCGGAAACTAATCATATCCCCATAAAACCCGAGCTGCGTGGCAGAGCAGTTCCCCTGGGCTCCCTTACCCTCCTGCTCTCCGCCTGGGTGACCTTTTCGGATAAAGTCTTTTGCTTTGTCAGCACGTACCTCCCTGGACAATTCTTTTCCAAGTGTTAGACAAGAGCTCACTCTTGGGGCCCTGGAGGGCCGCCCTCCTTTCCTACAGCACCACCACCTGTGAAACACATTTCATCCCTGCAGAGAACAAGTGAAAAGTTTCCAAGGTTCAGAAGCCTGGAGACTCCTGCCAGTCAAGGATGGATGGGCAGTTAGTGGGTATTTCCCAGCTTTCTTGACCTTCAGTTGCAAAAACTCCAAGGCATGTTTCAAAGAGTCCCTGCCGAAGTCCCCATAGTAACAGGCTTGATAATGTGCTGGGTACTGCTTTCGTTCCTTCTCTGGCCCCTTTCTCCAAGGCAAGAGAATGAAAAGAAGGCTTTCCCAGAGTCTAATGAGTGATAGGAAAGTGGGGAGAAGGTGCCCTGGGAACTCAGAGTGGGAAGATGCAGCTCAGACTACGGGGGTGTTAGAGAAGAGTGTCTGGGGGAAGGGATGGGGAAAGGATGCTGGACGTGAACTTGGACTCCCTCCTCACATGGGCTACCTCCAGAGGGGTCAGTCTGCCTAGAGACACAAGATGAGGTTAATGCATGTGGAAGCATGTGGTAAACAGGCAAGCCTTGCATCACATGAAACATCATTATGAAGCAACATGAGCAGACGAAATTCTGACCTCACCCCCTCTCCGGGGTCTGCAGTCAGTAAAACTGCAGAATCAGGCAGTTTATCTTCAAAGCCACAGCTTCTCCTTCTGGGCCCTTTTCCAGAACTCCATGGTCCCATCACTTTATGAATCTTTTGCTTCCTTACTTCTTTTAAAATCTGCTCTAAAAAGGTCTCTGATGTTTATCTTATACCCACTGGGGCAATTTTAAGTCAAAAGGTTCCCTTTCTGGTATCCTGAGTCTCCTACTTACTACTGTCAAACTCCTAAAAAGGAATGGCTGTGAGTACTCATACAACGCAGGAAGTGCCAGGCTATCCGTGTTTCTTCCCAATGGAGACACATTTTCAGCTCAAATTCCAATCAGGAAGTGACTGTCCTCACCAAAGGGTGAGGCAGAAAATCTCCCCTTTACCCCACACTGAGGATGGATAGAAAACTCAGGTTAAGAGAAAAACCACACAGAACAAAGCTCTTTCTTTAACAAATAGAGCCAACAGCCAGGCTTTAGCAGAGCTTATTGAAGGGAATAAAAGCCTCTGCAAAAAGAAAAAAAAAAAATCAATGGATAATGATTATACTTAAAGTGCCCTTTGAGCACTTATATTAGCAGAGATGGAGAAGAGTGTAAATAGCAACAAGGGTTCCACAGAAGGAAGTGAATGTAACAGGGATGAAGAATACCCACCAACGAGTATTCTTGAATTTCCCCTCTCCCACCAGGATCATTTTGCTTGTTTGTTTGCTGGGTTAGATTCTGGCCTCTTTTTCTTGCTGAGATTTAAGGGAAGGGATGCAGTGGAGAGAATGCTAAGGAAGTCAAGAGAGATTTTTGATCTACATAGTAAAGAGGCAAGTAGGGGCAGGCTGCCCCGAGGGCTAATGGAGGGAGAAAGTTTGGAGGTGCTTGAGAACTAGAAGAGATTATTTAGAAGAGAAACATGGGATGGAGAGATTTTTAAGAAATTTATGCTGAATTAAGGATGCACACTCACCTGCATTTCATCAAAAGACAAGTAAAGAATTGAAACTTGTTTAATTATGGTAGGCTTGTCCGACTCTTGTTTCTTTGAAACAGAAACCACAGAACACCCCATGATCTACCTGGGTTACACAGCCAATCCCACACAGCGGAGACACCATGGGTGCCATGCACGCAAAGATCCATAGAGCACAGAACTACAACTCGGATCAAGTCGGCACAAGACTCTCCCACTTCTAAGAGTTTTCATCAAGCTCTCGGTGAAGAGAAACTGCAAGGGCCTCCCAGGACCCTGCTTAGTAACGGTGGTAGCTTCCTGTCTGTATATGAATCCATGTTAATTACACAGTGAATGGCATGTGGTTCCCAGTTTGAAGCATGGAGTCAGTCACTCAGCGCGGTGCCCTGCTTATCTACAGGGCCCCTGGAAATGTTGCTGGATGAAGAGACAGATACCTGGGAGAATCAGGTTATCGCCTGCTGAGAGCGGGCAGCTCCCTGAAGGCCAACTTCTTACGCGATATGGTTATTCAGGAGGTATATTTCACTCTACACTGGCACTTGATTCCATCCTTCAGAAAAGTGAAAATGCCGTTCTTGGCTAAAGGAAGGGCAGGCAACATGGATCTCTTGGGGGAGGAGGTTCTCTTTAGATTCTGGACTATCTGAGTTTGATGCTGAAGTTATGCCTGATAAGTAGGGCTGAGTTGCTTCTTTTCCGACAGAGAAGAATAAGGCAGTCCCTTTTTGGCCCTCTGTAAGACAGCTCTGCTCTTCGACCAGAAGAGTGACTTCTTGGATTCTCCACTGAATCTCCTTGCCTCTAACCCCATTTTCAGCCCAGCATGTAGAGGTTTCTATTCCTCAGCCCAACATCTGCCCACTGATGGGGCTCAGAGAGGAATTCTGACCGAACTGAAAAAGTGAAAAAGAGAAAAGCAAAACCCTCCCTGCCATTTTGTAGAACATCACAGACACCATGCTGCCCTGTATACAACTGTCAGCATGTAATATGCGTTCCTTCCTTATCCTGAGAGCACAGGCGTGTGCACACACACACACACCTGGGTAATAATGCTCTCTGCCTTCGCTGATCCCCAAACGTTGGTGTTGGAAGGGACTTAGGCGTTTGGCAGACGAGGAAACTGAACCCAGGGAAATTCAGGGACCGGCTCAAGGCTACAAAGCAGGCGATGGCCGGTGCAGAATGTGACCCAGTGTTTCGGCCTTTGTCCACTGCTCTTCCTGCTCAGATTATCTATAGACACACTTGGTTGTGCAGAGCCTGCCTCACTTTATCATCCCAGACGATATCATTCTTTGTTTATCATCCTCTGTTTTGCAGCTGAATGGGATCGCTCCAGGATAGAAGGCTGAGAGTTCCCCCTTGAACTTGTCAAAGCCTCGCCCTTTCCTGGTTGGGCCTTGGGGCAGGACAGTCAAGAATTTCTGGTGACAGAACAATTGAACCCCCAGATACAAATGCCATTAGCACCTGTCGAATGGTACATGCAAAAGGGACTGGCAAGAGATAGAATAAGCCTCAGTCTCTTCATCTGTAAGATGGGCATATAACAGGTGCTATCACACAGGACTGTGGGAAGGATTACTGAGCTATAAGGAGAATATCTTAGCACAGGGCCAATACATTCAGCTAGACTTATTATTAGTGGGAACTGAGACCTTAGGTAGGACAACCAGATCTAATATGACTGGAGCTCACAGCACGCACTGAACTTACAGCTCATATGTTCAGCAGGAAGTTGGCAGTGCTGTTACTCGAGTTCCTGGGAGAACAGGAAGGACCCTAGCAGTGCCAGCTGCCCAGCTGGTCTCCAAGCAGTGAAACTTGGGACTCAACGACAAGCACTACCAGGCAGGAGCAAAGAATACTTCGACACCCCTGAGTTTCAGTCAAGAGTGGCTCAGGAACTGCACTAATCTGAGATTGTAGCTGGGGCCCCTAAGAAGGCTGTGTAGCTCCGGAAAAAGAAGAAGTTGGAAAACAAGTCATAGAACCACAGACAGCAAGACTCTGAAGTCAATTCTAATCTGACATGCTATTTGTGATCTCCAGTAGCTTGCCGCAACTCCTGACCTTCTTAGGCGCTCTGTAAATATTGGTTGGATGAATGAATTAATCAATAATACAGACAGAGGCTATATTATTATTTTGAACCCAAGGTTCTAAAGTCTTTCTCCCCTCTCTTCCCATCCATCACACTTCCTATCAGAAGTCAGAACTTTCCTTGCCGTATCTTGGGCTGCCTTTCAGTTATCTTCAATGGTCTCCAGCTCCAAGCCTTTGGAATGTTGCCTGGGAAATATCAATTTCCATTTGATTTTCTCCCACACACCTCAATTAATTACCTGATGCTGCCTGGTCAGGACCTTCTCTGTACAATATGGATCTGAGAAAGGAACACCTCTTTGGGCTGCTTTGGAAGGTCATGCACTTTCCTGGCATGGATGGCCCTGGCATGTGCTGGGTCACCCCAAGCCTTGTTGGAAAGTGGCTGTCCAAGGGGCAAGCCACAGGACACCGTGCAGCCCAGGCGGCCCATGGCTGAGCATGCTAATTGGCTGTACACACTAGGTGCTCTTGGTGGCTTCAGCCACTGCGTGGATGCCCCAGTCACCTTGCCCGTCAAAAAAGATGAAGTTTTCAAAGCCCGTTGGCCATGATGCACAGTAGGAAATACATTGTACAGCGTGGCCCAGTGAGTATATGCAACCAGTGTATGTACTCTCTCATTCTCTGACAGATTTTTTTTTTTCCACATTTGGAACTCTTGGAAATTTGGGTGAATTTTATGAACTCTGATATCTTGCCATTGCTGTCACTTCAGTCATGTCTGTGTCTTTGTGACCCCATGGACTGTTAGCCTGCCAGGCTCCTCTGTCCATAGGATTCTCCAGGCAAGAATACTGGAGTGGGTTGCCATTTCCTTCTCCAGGGGATCTTTCTGACCCAAGGATCAAACCCGCATGTCTTATGTCTACCTACATTGGTAGACAGCTTCTTCACCACTAGCGCCACCTGGGAAGTCCCAGCTAATCTTGCCATTAGGTAGGTGAAGTCGCTCAGTCGTGTCCGACTTTTTGCGACCCATGGACTGTAGCCCACCAGGCTCCTCCGTCCATGGGATTCTCCAGGCAAGAATACTGGAGTGGGTTGCCATTTCCTTCTCCAATCTTGCCATTAATTGGCAGCAATTTCTCTTTCTGAGTGGTGCATAAAACTTTGTGTCTTCCAATAGATTATGACTTTGATTCAGTGAAATATGGCATACGCATACCTGAGAAAATACCTCTCATCTTTACTGCACGATGCCCTTTGATATTTTCTATGTTGCATTTCTTCTCATTTCCTTTTTTTTTTCCTTTTAAAAAATAGACTTTGTTTTGTACAGCAGTTTCTGGTTCACAGGAAAACTGACCAGAGAGTAAGAGAATTCCATATCCCCAATCCTCTCTCATTATCACACCCGGCACCAGAGCACTGCAGTAGTGACAGTCCATGGACCTCCTCTGACACCTAACTAGTGCCCGGAGTCCACAGTGCGTATTCAGGATCAGTCTTGGTGGTGTTTATCAAATATAGAGTGACACGCATCCTCCTTTGTAGCGTCATGCAGAGTAGTTTCACTGCCCTAAAAACCTCTGATCTCTGACAATCACTGATGTTTTTAAACTGTCTCCATGGTTTTTGCCTTTTTTCAGAACGTCATATAATTGGAATTAAACAGAATGTAGCCTTTTAAGATGGGTTTCTTCATTTCCTTTTAATGTGGATCTCTACCACCCATTTCCCTAATCCAATGGGAAGTAGGAAAAGGGAACCCACATCATTATTCTTGCTGGGAAAGTCCCATAAACAGAGGAGCCTGACAGGTTATAGTCCATGGAGCCATAAAGAGTCAGACACAACTGGGAGACTGAGCAGGCCCGCCACCACCCATTTAGTCAGCTTCAGCAGCCTGAAAAGGGTCTCGATCTGCTGTTTTCAACACACTGCCATGGAAACTGTGATGGGCTGAATGTTTGTGCCACCCTCCACGCCTAAAACTCATATGTTGAAATCCTAACCCCTAATGGGATGGTATTAGGAGATGAAGCCTTTGGGAGATGATGAGGTCATGAGGGTGGAGTCCTCATGAGAGGGTTAGTGCCCTTTTAATATTAGTGCCCTGCATCAATCAAAGCTGAGTTTCTATGCCAGCTCCCTTATTACCAGCTGTGAAAATGTGAATAAGTTATTTAAATTATTAGTGTCTCTGTTTTTTTCACCTGTGAAGCACTGATCAGAGCTCTTCTCACTCAGATTTGTAAACCCAAGAAACAAACAGTAGGGGAACTTTGACCCAGGGCCCACATACAATAGATGCTCAATAGACGGTGGCAATCAGGTCACTGGTAATGACAATAAAAATCACATGAAAGGAAGTAGCTCAGTAAATAGCAGCTGTCATTATTAAAAACAGTAAAAAGGGTGGTACCCAGTATGACGAGCCGATGTCATGATCTAATGATAATCAATCAACTTGTAACCTCTTTCATTTATTTAAGCATATATGTCTTTGTCACTAAAATTAAAGTCCTGATTCTCCTCTGATTAGATACTTGGTGAGTCTGTGTGTGTGTTAGTCACTCAGTCATGTTCGACTCTTTCTGACCCCATGGACTGTGGCCCACCAGCCTCCTCTGTCCATGGAATTCTCCAGGCAAGAATACTGGAGTGGATAGCCATTCCCTTCTCCAGGGGATCTTCCAGACCCAGGGATGAAACCCAGGTCTCCCATATTGCAGGCAGATTCTTTACTATCTGAGCCACCAGGGAAGCCCCAGTAAGTTTATTGATGTCATCTATGTTAAGAGCCACATATGGGTCCCCACTGATGGGAGTACCATTGCTGGCTTATTCTCTTGGGCAGATTCTCCAGCTCTTGGCTGAACCTCTCACGTAGTAAAACCGTCCTGGAACATAAGCTCAGTAAAACCTTTCCAACATGACCACATTAATCTTATGGTTTATGTGTGAACATGTGCCTCCAATAAATTGCTTTGCTTGCTCACTGTGGGGCTACATTTTTCCCCCTATATCAGGCTCTCCCTCACTGAGGGTTACAGCCTGTTGACCACCTGCACCCAGCACTTTCATTCGCTCAGCCCTACCACTTCACTCCTTTTCATTTCCAATTGTGCTCTTTTATCAGTGGTGTCTTCAGTCTTTGTCAACCTGGATATTCATTTGGGGTTCACTGTCTATTTGATCTCCCCTCTGATGCTCCATTAACATTTCTTCTATCCTTTCTCAGGATTATTTCCCATGATTCAGCCACTGTACACTTCTGAAAACTTTTGAACCTTTGAATTACTGGATGAATTGACCACAAAAGCAAAACCTTTTTTGATTACAGAAATTCACTCTTGGAAATGCATTCAATTATCAAGAATACTTTAATGCACATATTAAGTTCAAAAACAAATGAGGTATTTGAATATGATATTACATGTAGAAGAAATTTTAAGCTTCATTGCAAAAATGTTAAGTAAATGCTCAGAGACGCATGCCATTCTAATAAACAGATATTTTCTGTCACTTATCATTGTCAACGTTTACAAGCATGATTATATAGAGAATGTTGGGTGCTTGTGTGTTCATTGGGTTGAGTGAATATGTGAAGTATGGACCTTTTTGGCTAGATATGTAAGAAGGTAGCTAGGTGGATAGGTAGGAAGATAGGAAAGTAGGTAGGTAAGAAGGCAGGTAGGTATACAGGTAGGTATGTAGGTAGGTAAGGATGCAGGTAGGCAGGATGCCAGGTATGTGGGAAGGTATGTATATAGATAGCAAGATAGAAAAATAGAAAGGTAGTTAGGTTGAAAGACAGGTATATAGGAAAGTAAGAAGGTAGGTAGGTAGGAAGGTAGACAGACAGATATATGAAGAAAAACAAGTCAAATATTGATAATAAGGATGATCATCATTATTATTTTGCTTCTGTTTTCAGAATTAGCTATGTAAAATGTTGTCATAACCCACTGCATGTATTACAGGCGTTTTTGTTTGTAAAGAGCATTTTTTTTTAAGGTGGATCATTTTTGAAGTCTTTATTGAATTTGTTACAGTATAGTTTCTGTTTCATGGCAGGTTTTTATGTTTGTTTTTTTTGGCTTTTTGGCCACGAGGCATGGGATTTTAGCTCCCAAACCAGGGATTGAAACTGCACCCCCTGCGCTGGAAGGCAAAGTTTTAACCACTAGACCACCAGGAAGTCCCAAGAAAAGCATTGTTAAAGGAATCAAACCCAGAGGCCTTTAGACTGATATGTGTCTATCATTTTGGTAGTCTATACAAGCAAACCAAAACCGAAGCCAGTCAACGCACACAAATCTAAGAAAATGAAACTTATGGGCAACTAACCACACAGAGGGGCTTCCCTGGTGGCTCAGCAGTAAAGAATCTGCCTGCAATGCAAGAGACATGGGTTCGATCCCCAGGTCAGGAAGATCCCCTGGAGAAGGAAATGGCAACCCTCTCCAGTATTCTTGCCTGGAAAATCCTGTGGACAGAGGAGCCTGGTGGGCTACAGTCCATGGGGTCACAAGGGTTGGACCCAGCTTAGTGGCTAAACCACCACCACCACCACCAATCACACACAGCCACCTGGGTTTTCCCACGTAACGTATCTGCTTAAGCTAGAGCCCATCAAAGGATGTCCTTGCTTTGCTTTCTGTTTTCTCTACAGTAACCTCTCCCCCAGCTCCTGTTGGTGGATGGCTCCTATCACGTTTGGTCTGGCTCTCATTCTAATCGACCTATGCTCAAACAGACTTGAAAAAAAAAAAAATTTGAGTATGCCTCAGTTTACCCTTCTCCAGCATTCAGTCTCATCATCCCCTAACCATATTGTAATAGAAGTAAGTAAATACTCCTATTGGACAGCAGTGAAGATGGAGTCTTAGAGAGATGAACTGATTGCATTTGACATAATGCCACAAATAAATAGCAGATCTGGAATTCAAGCCCAGGGTTCCTAATTCAGAGCTCTGCCTGGCACACAGGTAGGCAAGGGGCATAAGAGAGGGTCCTGGGAGAGCTGAAACAGGACTGGTGTCCCCGTTCCTCTGTGCAGTCCCATCTAGAACAGAGAACACCCGAGAAAGAGTCACTTACTTGGCCCAAGCCTCTTTGGCCATCTCAGCATGAAAACAAAACAGCCCTAGATCACCATTTGCTCAGGCCTAGGTGAGTTTGGGAAGCTGAAAATCTTATTTTCCAGTTTCCTGGACCAGCTCTCCTGAAGTCCTGAGCTCTCTCTTTCTTGTGAGGGGAAACCCTGAGCTAAGAACTGGGGTGACCCAACGCCAAACAGGATCGTGATTCCTTCCTCAGGTGCCTGATATCTGACACCTGAACTATACAGCCAATGGGTGGGTTCCTAGAGAGTTCTGATGCAGTTAACGCACAGCCACTATTTGCTGGTCATCCCCTTTGTGACTATCCTCTGCTGGGTATTGGGCCCATCTTATTTAATCCTTGGTTGTTAAAATACAACTCAGGAATAGGGCGTGTGTGTGCTCAGTCAGGTCCGACTCTTTGTGACTCCATGGACTACCCGCCAGGCTCCTCTGTCCATGGGATTCTCCAGGCAAGAATACTGGAGTGGGTTGCCATGCCCTCCTCCAGGGGATCTTTCCAACCCAGGGACTGAACCCGCTTCTCCTGCATCTCCTGCATTGGCAGGTGGGTTCTTTACCACTAGCACCACCCAGAAAACCCAGGAGTCGGGCAACCATGCTCAATTAATTAGGCAAATTTTATTGCATACATGCTGGTACTTCCCATGATATAATTGTAATACTCACAATGAATCAGTGAGGCTGTTTTTAGTTCCATTTTGCAGACAAGAAAACTGAGGATTGAGAAGGCCAAGCTAACTCATCAGTAGTGAACAGCTAGTACACGGCAGAGCCTCGATTCAAAGCCACGTCTGCCTGGTCCCAAAGTCACACTAGCTGCCCTATATCAGGCTAGTGACATTCATTCTTTCACTCTTTCATTAAACACCTAAGGGCTCTGCTTTCAGACCTTTAGCCCACTAGGAATTTGGACGCCACACTTTAAAGAAACACTATCTTCTAAGTCAGTTCTCCTGACTGTGAACAAAGATCCCTAGCAGCATGAGAAATTTTAGCAGCCACAGAGCATAGTTCTCTGAAGCTTGATACAGATCAGGAACAGAGAGAAGATAAGAGGCATGTATATTACAGATTATGGGTGAAAAACTTGGATGTGGAAAAGATTGCATTGTACTGAGAAATGACCTTATAGAAATTAAGTAAGAGACACTCCAGTCGTTGGCCAAATCCCCAGACGATAGCATTAAGATGTCTTGGGATAGGCACAGGAGGGAAGGGGGAGAAAGACGAGAGGGCATTACCCCAGCCCCTCTCCGGTGCCTGATGCTGTGAGATAGTGGAAGGAACTGGAGCTTTAGCGGGTACTCCTGGGAGAAACAAAAGCAGAGAGGCCATGGGAGGGAGGAGAGTACCCTGGCCACCCAGAAAAGGGCAGAAGGTCAGAGTGAGGTAGGGAGGAAGGTGATGACAAGCCAGCGGGAGCTGTGCTGATGGGATGGCAATGACGGGAGCAGTGGGCACAGCAGGTAAGCGGGGTGGCAGGGTCCTCGTGGACTTGTTAGGAGCCTTGGAAGATGGGGGAGGTGTGACACCCAGGCAGCAGAGGATCAGGGTTCCCGGGGGGAGAGCTCTGCTTGAAAACGGCGCTGAGGATGGAGCCCACGGCCCTGAACCGTGGCTTTAGCTGGCTGGTGTGGAGGAGGGCTGCCTTGAATGGCAGACGGAGATGAGGTGGAAGAAAACCATAAAAAGTACCTGCCTGGGGTGGTCACAACCCCTGGCAACCTCTGCTTTCAAATCTGCAACATGGGGAGAACGATCCCTGCTCCGTGGTGATGCTGGGAGTATTGGAAGATATATACAATGTAAGTCAAGGGCCAGGGCCGCTGCTTGGCATCAAAGGAATGCTCTGTGAAGGGCCTCTGCCTGTGCTATTCACCCCAAGGGGCAGAAAGTGGGCCCTCGGGGCTCCTCTCATGTGTACTAAGTGGGGATTAAGAGGAGTTTCAGGGCCCCTCTCAGATGCCTCTTCCTTCCTGAGAGTCAGGCAGGGATTCTCCGGGGAACACACATGGCTTGGGCTTATCTCCTGCCATAGCTTGTAGCCTAGACAAGCCTGGGGCCTGGAATGAGGGGCAGACCAGCTGGGGTTGGGGGCCTCCTGCCCGCCCCTGGGTGTGTGCAATACACACAGTATTGCACACACCCCAGGTGGACCACCTGTGCTTGTGTATTTATGCTCGTGTGTATCCGTGTGTACCCTCTAAAGCCTGGGAAACGACACACAGAGAAGGGGCGAAATTAAAGCAGAGGTGTAATTGTCGTTGATCGATCTGCTTAATGGCCTGGAAATGCCCAATTAGAGCCGTGTGTGCGGCTAGCTGCTGACCCGGAGGTGGAGGGGACGCCCCGCGCTTATCCAGGCGCCCCATGGCCAGCCAGGATGTGTTGCCATGGGCCCCTTCCTGATTCTGCCCCTGCTGGATTTCTGGCGCCGGGGCCAGGTGTGCCCCCGCCACATCCTGCAGCCAGTAGAGCCCTTGTAGTTTCACCTCTGGGCTCGATGAGAGATCACTCACCACAGTGGATCATGAATCGCTCTACTTCTGACTGCCCCACCGGCTCCTTTTTGCCCACGACTGAAGGTGGGGCGGGGTATAGTGTTACCAGGATGAGCCTGGGGCGAGTGGCGCCCTCTAGTGGCAGCCACATGCAGTGGCGGGAACCAGACTTGAGAATTCGACCCATCTCTGCTTGTTTGCCCTGCTCTCCCAGCTGTGTAACATTGGGCAGCTCACTCAGTCTCTCTGAGCAGGGGCTGCGCTATGAAAAGATCTAACCACTTCCTGCCTGCTCCACTGCATTATTTTGGCCAGAGCCAGCATCATCGCCAGCCTGCGTTGAAAGATGGGGATACCACTGTTCAGTGTGATATACCCATTGCCTCCAGGAGTGCCTAGTACATAGGAGAAGCTCAGTAACTATCAATATATATTGAATAAAGTGAATAGCATGAGACAGGGTGCTCAGGGCCTGTGCGCTGGAACGACCTGAGGGATGGGATGGGGAGGGAGGTGGGAGGGGGGTTCAGGATGGGGGACACATGTATACTCATGGCTGATTCATGTCAATGTATGGCAAAAACCACTACAATACTGTAAAGTGATTAGCCTCCAATTAAAATAAATAAATTCATTTTTTAAAAAGTGAATTGCAAACCAGGTGACTTCTTGGGGTCTCAAATCTGCAAAAGCCTTATGGGAATGAGGGATTTTCTACACCAGGATTGCCCAGTGAACCCAAAGTGAATATCCTCCCATATGGGCAGCCTGCATTGCACAGCTTCAGGGGTCCTATTTACGAGAATGCAATGGGCCCTGTGCCTCTGAGGCTGCAATGTGGGGGACTAACCAGATGTCTACAGAATGGAGAATTCTCCATTTCTACATGTAAGTGTATTCTTGATTCATTTACACAACTGTGATCTGTGTCAACTATTCAGTACAGATGTGCACTTTTAGGGGAAGGCGTGTTTGAAGGAATTTCATCTTTAGACACTGTGAAACTGTGTCATTGAAGTTCTTTTAAGAACACATTCACGATAAAAACTCACATAAAAATAGAAATGAGGGAAGTTTCCTTAACATTATAAAAAGTATGTATTAAAAAATCTGCATCTAACATGCTTATTGGTAAGAGACTGAATGCTTCCCCATAACATCTAGAAAAAGCAAGGAGGTCCACATCATTACCCTTATGCAACACGGTGCTGTAAGTTGCCAGTGGTACAAGGCAAGGCAAGGAAACAAAAGACACACAGATTAGGAACGAAGAAGTATAATTACCCTTATTTGCAAGTGACATGAATGTTTACATATTGCCAAGGAATCTACAAAAAACCTCCTAGGACTAAAAAGTGAGTACAGCAACGTTGCAGGATACAAGATCAATGTACAAAAACTCAACTGTATTTTTATATAGTAGCAATAAATCTGTGGACACTGAAATTAAACATAAAGTACATTTACAATTGTTCAGAAATGAAGTATTATATTCAAAATATGTATAGGGCTTGTATGTTTAAAACTACCTGTGCTGAAGAAAGAAATCAAAGAAGATCTAAATGAATGGAGAGACATAGTATGTCCATGAATTAGAAGATTCAATATATCAGTTCTTCCCAAACTAACATACAATTTCTATCCAAATTAAAACAAGATGTTTTTTGAAAGTATAGATATGATCATCCATAAATGAAAAGGCAAGGGGACAGTTTTGAAAAGAAGAATAAAGTGGCAGAGATCAATCTACTTGATTTCAAGACATTATATGTGTGTGTGCTCAGCCATGTCCGACTCTTTGCATCCCCATGGACTGCTGTCCATCAGGCTCCTCTGTCCATGGGATTTCCCAGGCAAGAGTACTATAGTGGGTTGCTACTTCCTTCTCCAGGAGATCTTCCAAACCCATGTCTCCTCCTGGATTCTTAACCACTGAGCCACCTGGGAAGCCTTTCAAGACCTTATACAGCAACATTAGTTAAGACTGTGATATTGGTGGAAGGATAGACATGTAAATCAATGGAAATAAAGAAAGAACCAAAGAATAGACCCACGCAAATGTGCCCAGTGGATTTTTGACAAAGTTGCAGAAACAATTCAACGGAGTAACAAGAGACTTCTCAACAAATGGCCCTGGAACGGATACCCATAGGCCAAAAAGATAAATCTGAACCTGAACCTCACAACCCATATGCAAATTAGCTCAGAAATGGATCATAGACTTAAATATAAAAGGTAAAACTATAAAACTTTTAGGAAACTATAAGAGAAATATTTTAGGACTCAGGACAAGGAAAGAATTTCTAGACTTGACATCAAAAGCATGATCCACAGAAGGAAAAATTCAAAAACTGACCTTGATCAAAATTAAAAGCTTTTGTTCTTTGAAAGACTGAAGAGATTGAAAATACAAGCTATAGAATGGGAGGAAATATTTTCAAATTACGTATTGGACAAAGGACTAGCGTTTGGAAGACCTAAAGAACTCTCAGACCCAATAGTAAAAAACAACTCAATTAAAACGTGGACAGAAGACATAGAGACATTCCACTGAAGTAGATATGTGGACTGCAATAAGCACATGAAAAGATGTTTAACATACTACTGGAAAAACACAAATTAAACCCACAATGAGTTATCACTATACACCTATCAGAATGAATAAAAAAAAGAATGAAAACACCAAATGCTGAATCACTCTTACACGCTGGTGGGAACGTAAAATGATGTAGCCATGCTGGAAAGTTGGTGGTTTCTTAAAACTAGTCACCCAACTACCATATGACCCAGATATTGTATTCCTGGGCATTGATCTCAGGGAAACGAAGACTTGCATTAACCCAAAAACCTGTCCACAGACATTTATAACAACTCTATAACAGCAAAAACAGGAAGCAATGCCTATATGCTCCTGAATGAATAAATAAACTGTGGACCCTCTGTGTCATGGAGTACTACTTGGCAATAAAAATGAATATAGTACTAATACACAAAAAGCTGGATGAACTGCCAGAGAATTATGCTAAGTGAAAAAGAAAAGTCCCCAAAGTTCACGTGCTGTTTGATTCCATTTACATAGCACTCTTAAAGTGACAAAAATGGAGAAAAGATGAGTGATTCCCAAGGGCTACATGGGGATGGGGGGCTGAAGGGAAGTGGATGTGGCTGTAAAAGGGCAACAGCAGGGAATGCTTGTAGGGATGTGAGCATTCTGCATCTTGACTGTTTCCTCGTCAACATCCTGGTTGTGAAATCAGACTATAGTTTTATAAGATGTTACCATTGGGAGAAACAGAGTAAAGGGTACACAGGTACCCTTTTCTTATAGTTACATGTGAATCTAAAAGTATCTTGAAATAAAAAAGTTTAATTTAAAAAGTCAAGGGGAATGAAAATAGATATGATAAAATTTCATAGAACACAACACACATCAGTTCAGTTCAGTTCAGTCGCTCAGTCGTGTCCGACTCTTTGCGACCCCATGAATCACAGCATGCCAGGCCTCCCTGTCCATCACCATCTCCCAGAGTTCACTCAGACTCACGTCCATCGAGTCCGTGATACCATCCAGCCATCTCATCCTCTGCCGTCCCCTTCTCCTCCTGCCCCCAATCCCTCCCAGCGTCAGGGTCTTTTCCAATGAGTCAACTCTTCGCATGAGGTGGCCAAAGTACTGGAGTTTCAGCTTTAGCATCATTCCTTCCAAAGAAATCCCAGGGTTGATCTCCTTCAGAATGGACTGGTTGGATCTCCTTGCAGTCCAAGGACTCTCAAGAGTCTCCTCCAACACCACAGTTCAAAAGCATCAATTCTTCGGTGCTCAGCCTTCTTCACAGTCCAACTCTCACATCCATACATGACCAAAGGAAAAACCATAGCCTTGACTAGACGGACCTTAGTCGGCAAAGTAATGTCTCTGCTTTTGAATATGCTATCTAGGTTGGTCATAACTTTTCTTCCAAGGAGTAAGCGTCTTTTAATTTCATGGCTGCAGTCACCATCTGCAGTGATTTTGGAGCCCAGAAAAATAAAGTCTGACACTGTTTCCACTGTTTCCCGATCTATTTGCCATGAAGTGATGGGACCAGATGCCATGATCTTTGTTTTCTGAATGTTGAGCTTTAAGCCAACTTTTTTGCTTTCCTCTTTCACTTTCATCAAGAGGCTTTTTAGTTCCTCTTCACTTTCTGCCGTAAGGGTGGTATCATCTGCATATCTGAGGTTATTGATATTTCTCCCAGCAATCTTGATTCCAGCTTATGTTTCTTCCAGTCCAGCGTCTCTCATGATGTACTCTGCATATAAGTTAAATAAGCAGGGTGACAATATACAGCCTTGATGTACTCCTTTTCCTATTTGGAACCAGTCTGTTGTCCCATGTCCAGTTCTAACTGTTGCTTCCTGACCTACAACACACACGCATACATGCAAAACTGGTGAGATTTGAATAAAGTCTGTAATATAGTTAATTGTATCAGTCTAGTTACCATAGAAAACAAACTTATGGTCACCAAAGTGGAAAGTGGTAGGGATAAGTTCAGAGTTAGGTACTAACAGATACATACTACTATACGTAAAATAAATAAACAACAAGGACCTACTATACAGCACCGGAACTACATTTCATATAGTGTAATAACCTATAATGGAAAATAATCTACAGAAGAATATCCATATGTATAACTAAATTACTTTTGCTCTACATCTGAAATTAACAAAACACTGTAAATCAACTATGCCTCAATGAAAAAAGAAAAAAGTATCAGCCTGCTTAAATGCATTGTGCCAATGTCAATTTCCTGGTTTTGATAATATAGTAAATTATACAAGATGTTGGGGGATCTGAGTGAAAGGTATGTGGTTCCTCTCTATTACATTTGTAACTTTTTGTGAGTCTATAATTATTTCAAAATAAGACAAATTTAAGCACTAGGACAAAAAAAGATACATTTTAAAAATAAGTACTGAGAGCAAAATAAAATCCCAACTCTTTAGTTCTAAACTTGGAACTGTCATAACTCTTATAAAAAACTACCTACTTCATAGTACTACAGTGAAAATTCAGTTATTTATTTAGCCACACTGCATGGCATGTGGGATCCTTATTTCTCTGATCAGGGTTCGAACCTGTGCCCCTTGCATTGCAAGTGCGCAGTCTGAACCCCTGGACCACCTGGGAAGTCCCCGTTACCATTCTTCTGGATGTGAGTCCATAAGCAGCCTGGCCAGTGGTGGCAACTGCAAAGTCAACCAAGCAGGACTCAGCAAGGGGAGCTGAAATGACACTTCTCTGCAGCCTCAAAGAGCGTGCACCACTCATCTCAGTCACACACGAGGAGAGCAAGGATCTGCCTCCTCCGGATGGAGCCCATGCCTGCTCTTCTAGATCACAGGACAGGCTGAGTAAGGCGGACTCCTGTCCCCAAGAGACCCAAGGCTACTGGGGAGAGTGGGAGGCGAAACAGAACACATGGTCTCAGGGTAGCCGTGTCCCCCTGTGGATCTCGACTCAGCGCCTGGTTGCAGGCAAGCTCCCTCATCCCAATCAGATGTCAGATAAATGAAAAGGACGTGATAAACGAGACTGCGTGGAGAAGACAGTCTCCTCACTCTTAGATGAACTGCGCTGGGAAGGTCTGTGCTCTGAGGCTGACATAGCATCTGGGAGTGGTGTGGCAGGCAACCCAAAATTGTGTGTGTGTGTGTGTGTGTGTGTGTGTATGTGTGTGTGTGTGTATAGGGAGGGGCTGCTGTCACAAGGGGCTCATCTGCTTGCCCACCTGGGAAACGGGGAAGCTGCTGCTAGAACTGAATTACTATTTCCTTAGTTCCCAAGAGGCTCCCAGAAACCACTAGAAAATAAGACATCAGGACTCCTATTTTGGTCCTGGAACAAAAGGGAAAGGGATCAGGGCTCAGAGATGTGCAGTGGAACAGGGACTGCTCCCAGCCTTTCCAAAAAACTGCCCCAGGTGGTCAGGAGCTCAGGCCAAGACAGGAGAGACTTAGGCGCTGGGTTCTGCCTGGAGACTCTGGCTGAGCAGCAGCAGGACCCTGGAGTATCCTCTAACCCACCTCAGACTCAGGAGGCACCGACAAGATCCCCCTGTGTGGGGCAGCAGTGATCACCAGATGTTCCTAAACATTCGTTCTTGGGTAATCCTCATAACAACCCCAAGTAATAGGTCCTATCACTATCTCAGATCTACAGATGAGGAAACCAAGGCCCGGTGTCTGGCCGGAAGTCCCATGTTCGTGATGGGCCTGGGGTTGGAACGTGCAGCCCCAGAGTGCGTGCTTTTGACCATGATGTAAGCGTCCCTCTTTCTGTGATTTGCCTTCCTCCTGTCCCATCCTGAGAAAAGCCGAGGCCAGTCGCCCCTCAAGCCCATTTCTGGTCTCAGGTGTGGCACTGATGGGGGAGAACCTTCTCCCCACTCAGGGATGCTGCCACATGGACCACGAGAGGGACACAAAGCCACGCTGTACGCCTCTGTGTGTCTGCTCCACAGATTCTCCAGCACAAGTCTCCAGCAGCACCAGAGACTGCAAATACTGGCCCTCACCACCAGAACCCTGAAGAACTACAAGCCAGGGTCTGGGGCATGCCTGGCAGGCCCCGTCCAATAAAGTTGAAAGAGGACAGAGGTTGGAATCAATAGATTGGGGGTCAACAGCCATTAAAAATAAAAAAGAATGAAATAATGCCATTTACAGCAATGGATGGACTTAGAGACAATCATGCTAAGTGAAGCAAGTCGGAAAGAAAAAGACAAATCTCAAATGATATCACTTATTTGTGAAATCTAAACAAATGATTCAAATGAACTTATGTATAAAACAGAAACAGACAGACATAGAAAGCAAACGTATGGTTACCAAAGGGGAAGGAAGGTGGAGGGGTAAATTAGGAGTTTGGGATTCACAGATACACCCTACGATATGTAAAATAAACACCAAGGATCTACTATAAAGCTGATGGAATTATAATCAATATCTTGAAATCGCCTATAATGAAAAAGAATCTAAAAAAGAATAGATATTTATGTACAACTGAATCACTTTGCTGTATGCCAGAAATAACACACTAGTAAATCAACTATACTTCAATAAAAAAAATTTAATTAGAAAAAAATAAAAGGGATTAGGAGTAAAATTCCAATTCTGCTACTCCCTGGCAATATGACCTCGTCAGGTTTTGCCTTTTCTTGATGGCGTTTCCTGTAAAAGGAAATGCTATCTCTGTCCGACCCTCAAGGCTGCTGTGAGAATAAAGCAATGGATAACACAAGGCTTAGACCTTAAGCTTTATTCAAATGATGGAATCACTGTTGCTGTTCCTGGAGGGAGAGGAAGCCAGAGGTTCAGATGGTGGGGAGAGTTTGCGGGCCTTCCTCCCTGCTCTCTCATCATCAGCAAAGGGGCTGCCTTCTTATCTCTCCTCCAACCAATGAGGCTTCCGTAACCATGGTACCCCAAGTAGTATCACCCCACCCTGGCGTGTCACCTCATTTCCTTTCTTTCCATTACAGCACTCTGCATCATTTGACTTCACGGGTTTTTTGAGATGGTTACATAAAGTGGCATATAATACACCTAAAATATTCAATATTAGGAGTTCAGCCCAGGTTATTTCCTGGGGTAGATAGAACACTTCCTTCACATAATTATAAAAATGCTCAGTTGATGCAGAATCTTCTGGAATGAGTATTTTGGCCCCAGCTTCACAGAACAGAAGTTGGGTCAATTGCACTTTAGTTGCCTGGATCCAAGCCTGCCAACAGTCTCTCCATCTCAAGTATTTGGAATTGCTCTTTTATCTGTTTCTAGAATTCAGGTTTCCCAGAAGGTTAAGAAGGCCATGGATTGCTTTGGCCACCTTCCCAGTTTTTTAATTAGGACTGATATGTCTAATTTCAGAACATGTGGTGTTGAAAAATAAAATAGAATCTGGAACCATCCAGAGCTGAAGTCAGGACTCACCTCTACCAACCTACTATCTGTAAATGTTATTATTAGTAACAGAAGTAGTAACTATGGAATGCAGAATTCTGGATGCACACAGGCATTGCACAGGACAATCTATTTACGTAATTTCATTGTTCCTCAAATCAGTGCAAAAAGACAAACATTAAGACCCTTTGTGTAAATGAGGCTATTGAAGTTAAGAGAGTAAAAGAGTTGGACTTGGATCTCAGGCACCAAACTCCATAGATGTTGTGCCATCTACTCTATCCCAGCAGGGTTTGGGTTTTTTTAGCCTTATTTTTCACGTCTACAAAATGGACCTGTTCATATCTGTCAGATAGAATTATTCTGAGGACGAGATAAGGCGCCATCTAGGAAGGACAGGGTGCCCGTAGGGTCTTGATCCACGCAGGCTCTTTCCCTTTCCCATATGTCCAAAGGCTCATCAGAGCACAACAGAGCTCTGTAGGGCTTCTGGTCGAGGACACAGAGGTCTAGAGGTGATGAAGAATTTCCTCAAGCAGAAGCAAAACAACTCCATTTTCTCTTCAAGGGAAACTGCAAACAGCCATTTCTCCCCTAAGCATATTCAGTAAAAGGAAAGATGAGGAAGCCTTTATAGCTCTGTCCTCAGGTTCTGGCTCTAAACCTTAATCAATAATCTGCTGCTGACCTGGAAGAAATAAAATTGCAAGGACTGACACAAGGATCCAGCAATGTGATGCTGGAACTGAGGAAAACATTTACTTAAAAGAAGCCACAGTTTATAATGTCTTTGTATCTTTGGAATCCTAAAGCCAAGAAACTTGGTATGATCAGTTGGCTTTCATTTGGGGTCCAAAACTCTCAGACCAAAATTGCTCCTAATTTAACTGAAAGTAAGTCTACACCAACCCAAATAAAGCAGCCTTGAGAAAAATTAGCACAGGTGGTAAAACAGATGACTGAAAGGTCTTTAGGATGCTAAGCCATCCATAACGTGAGTTTCTCTTGATCAAAAAGAAGACCTCCCAAGTCTTGGAAAAGTAGCCTTGGGCAGTATCTTGTCCCCAGACCTAGTCATTTCACTGGCTCAGCTGTACTTCATACACTGGGACAGTTTCCAGCCCTTTAGAAGTTTTCTAGCTCCATATAGATTTCACCTCCAGCACAATGGTTATGCAAAGAACCAGACAGACCTGGCAATTAGGGAAAACCCTTTCTGCTCAACTGGCCCTATCTGTGCTATGTGCTAAGTCACTCCAGTCGTGTCTGACTCTTTGCAACCCTAGGAACTGTAGCCCACGAGGCTCCTGTGTCCATGGGATTCTCCAGGCAAGAATACTGGAGTGGGTTGCCATTTCCTCCTCCAGGGGAGGCCCCACCTGTAAAGCTGGAATAATTCTGGGACTTCCTTGGTGGTCCAGTGGTTACAATCCACTTTACAATGCAGGAACATGAGTTCGATCCTTGTTTGGGGAACTAAGATCCCACATGCTGTGGGGCAATTACACCTGTGTGCCACAATTACTGAAGACTTCACAGTCTAGAGTCCAAGCTCTGGGACAAGAGAGGTCCATGCCAAAACCAGAGAGCAGCCCCTGCTTGCTGCAACTAGGGAAAGTCCACATGCTGCAGTGAAGAACCCGCATGGACAAAAATAAATAGTAAAAAAAACTGGAATAATTCTGTCTTAGAGCATTATTACGAGATTTAGATGTATATAAAGCGCTTGGCACAACGTCTCGCATGTGGTCATTGCTTTCTCTTTCTCCTCTAATTTTCCCTCCAGTCACCCAGTTCATAATGCCAGAAGTCCCAGAAGTTTGTCTGGATTATTGCTCTGATTGAGTTATCTGCCTTCCTAGATGCTAGAGGACAGTTGTGTCTGCACAATTGATTCCTACCAGCTGCCATGTGCAAAACAGGTAGTGATGTCCTGCACACCCCAGCTCCACACACCTATCAATACATCTCATACATAACACATCTCAGGCTAATTCACTCTTGGGCTTCACATTCCTGCTCGTCTACCTTGGGTGAATAACTCCACCCAAACACTCTCGAAAGCATATCCAATTTTTGCTCAATTGCTCATCCTGTCCAAATCTAGGCATTACCCTACAAGGTTGTACCTCTATTTCAGATATGATTACTGCTATGATGGTTGATTCTATTTTTCCTGTCCAATAAAATTGGGCAATAATTAATTATCATGCAATTAATTGAGTATTGAATGGCCTATTCACTCCTCATGTAGGGAAAAAAAAAATTTCAGTGTGTTCTTTATGTCTATAATGAAGAGAAATAGTCTTTCTTTTTAAAAAATTTATTAAGTTGGGATGGCTATCACACTCAGTGCTTCTGATTCCTGAAGTGTCAGGACTTTTTCCAAGGGGAGTGAGGGTATTATAATTTCTATTTTTTTTGTTTGTTTGTTTTTAGAAGCAGCATGGCACAATAAAAATAGAAAGGGCCCTTAGGATGCTTGTAACATTTGACCCAGCAATTCCAGTCATGGGATTCTTTTTAGAGACAGAAGCAGAAAGGGAAAGGGGAAGAGGAAAAAGATTTTACGCTCAGAGATGTTCATCATTATATTATGGAATTATAAAAAAAATAAAAATGATTTATATTTTCAACAATGGGATAATGATTAAGTAAAGGCCATATAATTCCCTCCCCCAAAAAAGATGAATCAGATTGACATCAGATTTCTCATAAATGATATGGTTTGTGTTAATAGACATAAGATCACCGGCTCCATTCTCATATTAAATGATTAGCTTTGTGGTTTGCTTTTCATTATCTCTAGGTATGGTCTTGCCCCCAGATTGTGAATGGCTTAAGACCAATCAATTCCTGCTTCTAAAACAGAACGCAAACCTGTCCCCATGAATCCTCCAAGACAAGACTGATCTGTGTTACTGAATTCTCTGCATATCTCTAAACCTCCCTGGTTTTTCCGCTGGCCTGAGTCTTTCCACATGCTGCTTTCTCTGCCTAGGACATTCTCTCAGCTCCTTCTTCAGGTCTCTCTTTATTTTTATTTTTTAAACTAATTTCACTGGAGTTGATTTACAATGTTGTGTTAGTTTCTGCTGTACAGCAAAATGAATCAGTTACGCATATATCCACTGAGCACTCTCTTCTTCTGAGAAACCTTCCTTGAATTTCCAAGCCTAGGTTTCGTGTTCTTCCTTTGCGTTTCCATACCAGGCCCATCAAGGATCCTATCACACTAGGTTAGAATTGTTGACTTACCTGTCTCTCTAACGAGCCTGTTTCACGGCCCTAGAGCCCATGGGCAGGTTCTCTTCTTAGTAACCCTGAGTGTTGCTGAGATCTGGAGGATACACAGAGATGGAGTGAAAGGTTTTTGGAAAGGAGGCTTGTTAAGATACGGGAAAACCAGTGAAGGGGGTCTTGACAGTTCATTCAGATTGGCCGCTAGCCTAAAGCAGATACTGAGAGATGACGGAGCCAGACTGATGAGAACAGGGAGGATGGGCAGGGCGGCCAGGAGGGAGGGGGTCTTGGCTGAATACTTGAGACAGGGGGTGTCAAACTGTGATATGGCAATAAATGTATATTTTGGTTTTCATCCTCAGATCCTGGCCAAAGCTCTAAAACCGTTGTAGTTTACTAATCTATAAGGATGCTAGGAGCATGTTTCATTCCAATATTTGGTCGTCAATCCCAGTTCCTGATACAGACTTCCTAAATCCCTTGGTAGTTCATGGTTGATGAGTGTCTTTTGTTCCAAGAAGGGGACTCTGGGTGGGCTCCTACGTAGCTTCAGGGAGGGGCTTTGGGAAGCCTACTCCATGATCAGAAGCATAGAAATTTTAGCTCTACTTGCCATTTTCTGGGTGGAGGAGAGAAACTGAGTTAATCAATCATGGCTATGTGATTAGGCTTCCATAAAAATCCCCAAAGTGCAGGGTTTGGAGAGCCTTCAGGTTGGCAAACGCACGAGGGTGTGTTTGGGAGGGAGGTGCATCTGGAAAGGAAACTCCGCCTCCCACCCCCATCCCTTGCCCTGTGCCTCTCTTCTATCTGGCTGTTCTCAAGCTGCAATCTTGTATAATAAATGGGAAATAGCAAATAATGCACTTTCCTGAGTTCTGTGAGCCATTTGAGCAAATGATCAGTCTTGAGGGGGAGGTTGGGGAACCCCTACTTTATAGCTGATTGGTCAGAAATATGCAGGTCTAGGCTTGTGATTAGCCTCTGAAGGGGAGCCTGTGGGGCTGAGACTTTCAGTGCAGGACGTGACGCAAACTCTAGGTAGATAGTGTCAGATCTGAACTGAATCGTCAGACACCCGGTTAGTGTCAGAGAACTGGCTGGGATAAGGGAAAACCCCCACAGTTCAGTGTCAGAAGTGTTGTGTATAAACGGGACACTGTGGTTTCCTTTTAGAGAGTGTCCCCTCTGGTCCTTGGCATGCTGAGTGATGGGGCCATGAACGGGCATCCCAGGATGGTGCCATGTCTCCCCAGCAACACTTACAACATACTCAGACACGCAGGTCCTAGACCATCTCCTGTGAACCACAATCACAGATGACCCCTGCTGGTCTACAAGGGAACCCAGACAGAACACCTGACTGGCGAGGCTGTGAGTCATGACGCCTTCCTCCTGGCTGGCAAGCTATCTCCTCCCCCGTCCTCCAGCCTTACTCCCTGTGCCTGATCCTAGGATGACAACAGAGATGTTACTTCTCAACAGCGATCATGAGGCAGTTGGGACTGGCTGACCTTGACCGACCTCCTCAAATCTCAGACGTCAAGCATTCAGAGGGTATATAAGAAAAGGGATGAAATTCAGCAGCACGCAGGTCAGAGAATATGGGGTCTCGAGCCAGTCTCTTTCTTCCAGTTCTGTCTTGTGACGGGAATGAATAATCACCCCAATTATAAAGCAACCTAAAGGAGGCAAATTCACCTCCTATCTAAACGAGGTGCTTGGGGAACGGAAAGAGGGAACCGTCTGCAAAGATTTTGGCAGAAGGTTCTGGGCCAGCTCCCCGGAAAGCTCCTATTAAACAGGCATCATGGTTTTCAGAGCTCCTGAGCTGGTGGCCTCAGATACCTTTGGCAGTTTCTGGAAAAGGTCTGTAGCATCAGCGTCATCTCCGGGATGTTTAGAGATGCACATGCTGAATTAAACTTAGTTGGAATCCAACAGCGATCTGATAAAGGGCATGATCGGAAGATGGGGAGGGGCATAGCAGCTAATCAGAGCCCTGGGGAGGCATGGGGCTTGGCTGTCTTCTTCTAATAGCTCCTTGGAGATATAATTAGCTCTTACCACTTGGGAGACCTCTCGATGCCTGCTACAGTAAGCCAGCCCAGGGAAGCAAGCATGTGTCAAAAACTGCAGCAGGGAGGCCTGGGGCTGCATAGCCGTCATCTGGTCCCACCAGCCCTTCTCCTAAAAACTGCCCAAAGCCTGGGCTTCCCTCTGGGTTCAGGCTATTCTTTGGAAGTGGCTAGCCTAGTCCACAGCGAGAGACATGACAACGAGATCTGTTTTTAACACAGAGGAACTGTCCTGGTGTTCCAATGGTTGAGAATCCCCTTGCCAATGCAGGGGACACGGGTTCAATCCCTCGTCCGGGAAGACCCCACGTGTTCCGGGACAATTTAAGCCCGTGCACCACAACCACGGAACCTCTGCTCTAGAGCCCACGGCTGCAGCTACTGAAGCCCACCAACCCTACAGCCTGTGCTCCGAAACGAGAGGTCACCGCAGCAAGAAGCCCGCTTGCTACAACTAGAGAAAGCCGAGCAGCAATGAAGACCCATACATAAACAAATATTTTTAAAAAATAAATACAACAAGGAGACATGGAGATCCCACCCTTGCCAAAAACCCAGATGATGTTGAACGGATCAGAAAGCGAAGGATAAGAACCCAGATTTCCTTTGGCCAATAGGGTGAGTTCCTCCAGTCCTCTTTTATGAGTTTCTGGATGGTGGTTTAAAGGAGCTTGTCAGACACTGGTTCTCCCTTTTTTTGCTACCCCACTTAAGGCAGCTGTGCTCTGGAAACAGAGAGCAGGCTGGCGGGCCCGGGAATCTAGTGTGGATGCCCACTCTAGCATCACAACTGGCCTCTCTCTGCATCACGATGTTATGCTTTACGGCTCTGGGGGGCATTTCATTACAATAAGATGGCTTTTCTGGACACTTGAGATCCCAAATCCCAGCCCATCTTCTCCAGCTCCTTCTTACACTCTTCAACATCACCCGCTCTTCGATTATAGCCACAGAAAGACCCTTTCAAGTTGACAAGCCTGTCCTTAAGGTGCAAAGCCTGCCCCATCTTCAACAGCTCCTCTGGTTTCTTAACCTTGACCTGAGCCTCCACCCTAACCCTTCACCACACTGCCCTTGACAGCCAGGTCTCCTCTAGATTTCCCAGCTGGGCCTTCTGCTAGTTGCTGCTTGTCTTAACTCCGTGAGCGGATCGGAGCTAAACTCCCAACCATCCCTTTGCCCCTGCTGCTCTCTGATGCAACTGTAGCTTTCTCTCCTGCAGCCTCTCACTCAGCACCAGACTCTAAGAGCAAGCACGCTGTGCTAACTTGAGCGCAGGTCTGGCAAGCTCCCGCCCTCATTTTAGGAAGCTGAAACTCAGAAAATAGTTCCTACACTGCTGAGTATTCACTGCTTCAAAAGTCAGACTCTTGGTAAGATGTTCCCTGAGTATGGAGGAAGGAGCACTGGGCTAAGGGGTCAAGATCCAAGTTTGATAGCCTCATCCAGGGCTGCCCCATCGTCCAGCTCCAAGGACCCCCAATTCTGCAGAGTAAGTACGAACAGAGGATATGACACTGAAGGTGGATATGTCCATCTTCCCTCGCCAAGTCAAGCGATACAGCCTCAGGCAAGAGCAGGAATGACTCTGGGCCTCGGTTTCCCTATCTGTTTCCTAGCCTGGTTCGCTTCCTCCGGGACCTCATGCTTAAGTGATGCCCTTTAGAGAAGAGTTGGGACTGTTAGCCAAGGTTTGCTTGATACCTACCAACCATGGAGAAATGAGATCTGATCTGGGGAAAGACTGAGGATTGGGAAGTTAAAATCTGTTTGCAGGGTTCTTCCCTGGTAGTCCAGAGGTTAAGACTCCATGCTTTCAAGGCAAGGGGTGTGGGTTTGATCTCTGATCAGGGAACTAAGATCTCACATGCTGTGCAGCGTGGCCAAATACATAAATAAATAAAATTTTTAAAATAGCTAAAATGGTAAATTAAAAAAAAAGAAAACAAAAACCTGTTTGCAGTCCAGTTCAGTTGCTTGATTCTTTCACTGTGGCCATAAGTTCTGGAGTGGTTTTGAATAAAAGTCAGGCCTTCCTTTTTTGTCCCATCACACTGGGAATTGAGAAGAGGGCTCCTATGGAAAGTTGACTGTGGGACAGAAATAAAACCAGCAGGGAACTTACCTTGGCATCCATTCATGCCCTGGGAGCCACAGGACCCGCAAGGGTTAGACTTCCGGCCCTCTTCCCTCCATACACCCCCAGGCTCACAACACTCTCCATCCTCGAAGCTCTGCTTTCTGCTGTCGTTTCCCCCTCACTCCCTCTCTCCCTCCTTCCCTTCTCCCTCCCTACTTTCTTTCTCTTTCTTCCTACCTTCCTTTCTCTTTTCTTCCTAGAATTTAAGGGTATTTCCAAGTGCATCCATGATACAATAAGAAGACTCCAAGTGACTCGGCCAAGATCACATGCCTGCAAGTAGGTCACAAAAACTACCAAGTTGGGAAGTTCAAAAAGCGTTTCAAATTTTCCAGAATTACTATTTGTCCTGGGCTAGTGTTGAAATATGAATGGGTAAGGACCTGCCATTTGTAGCCTCTTCAATAACTCTTTGTTAGATGACGCCATGGACAGGCATACACGTGCCTATGGGTGCATGCACACACACACAGACAAGCACTCACACACACACACACACACACACACACAAGGATGCGGAACTCATATGCACTGAAAGTATATCGTTTGTGCTCATCATCTCGTATAATCTTTATAAGAACATTGACAGGTAAATATTTTTCCCCCATTTTGCAAATGAGGACGTTGAGGCTTTGGGGACTCAGGAAAACTTTCTGGGTTTACATAGCAAGTAACTGAGAGGTTCCAGATGCAAACTTGAGTCTGTCTGATTCCAAAATTGCTCTTTGGCCTACATCCTGCTGCCTCCCAAGAGCACAAATATTTCTCAGGGTAAATATTAGTTTCTCAGTACGAGCTCTGTAAATGGTTTCCAGTGGATTCAAAGATATTTACCCAGAGTAAAGAAGTGTGTTTTGCTCATTGAATGCGACTGAGACTAAGGAGTAGGGTGGTTTTTTTTTCCTTCTTTCAGTCTTTGCAGGATGTGTGTGCATGTTCAAATGTCTTTGCAGAGTCTTCTTTTCATTCTTAAGTGTAAGGTGGCATCAATTAAATGCAGGTTATAAGACAATCTGTATCTCATTTTGTCTTCTCTATGCCTGGAAACTCTGAGCAGAGCCAAGTTGAGCCATACCATGTGGCAGGGGACCTGATGTTTAATTTAGCACTGTAGTGGGGGCAGGGGGGTAGAGAGTGTAATTTTTTAAAATGAGGCAAGACTTGCCAGCAGACAGTGTGCGAGAGTTTTTATCAGCAGCCGGGGTTGTTGTCAAAGAATCCCTGACTTTCCCTGTACATTTCACTGCCCTTGTCATTATTAGCTTCTCTCGTCTCCAGGATGCTCTTGGCTCAATCTCAGTGGGCTTAGGACAGCCCTCCTCAGAGGATCCTGATCCTGAACTCTGTTTTCCAACCTCTCAGTCTCTCTCTCCTTTTTAAGAGGTTATTTATTGGTTTATTTAGCTGTGCCAGGTCTTAGTTGCAGCACAAGGCATCTTTGCACTTTGTTGCCACATGCAAACCCTTATTTGCGACATGCGGGATCTAGTTCCCCAACCAGGAATCGAGCCCAGGACCCTGCATTGGGGAGTGTGGAGTTTTAGCCACAGGACCACCAGGAAAGTCCCTTAGTCTCTCTTTATTTTGAGATGCTTTTCTCAGCAGCTTCTTGGAAATGTGTCCTATGGGGTCCCCACTGTCTAAGAGATGTCAGGGTTTATATCATGCCACTGATCCCCCCTCATTTTCTGTGTACCAAATCCTTCCCCTCGCCTGGTGGAGTCCCCTTCCCCCAACCTCAGGGCCTTTCAAAAGTGGTATCCTCTACCGGAAGTCTGTCCTTTGATTCTCAGAAACCACTTTTTGCCTTCGAATCTTCGGCTCAAATGGTGTCTTTAAAGGAGAGGACCCCCTGTCACTTAGACAAAGTCAAGGTCCCCTTTTCGTGCACTCCCTCCGCTCTCTGGATTCTGTCCATTGCGAGCATCACAGTTGATGCCTAAATATTCAGCAGTGTGATTCTTTGGCTCATATGGATAAGCCGCCCCTTCCCCCCGAAAGGGGTCATTTTCAAAGTAGGGTGTATAAGATGGTCCAGGGAATGCTGAGAAGGTAAAACAAGAACTGATCTTTACTTTTACTTTACCTTGATCTTTATCCCCACTGATCTTTAACAAAGGGTTTTGTGTGTGTGTGTGTGTGTGTTTTTTTTTTTAGGCGCATTTTTTTCCTTAATGTTTATTTTTATGGTATCTATTTAAGTTGCAATGGGCCTCATAGTTGTGTCATGTACGATCTTTCATTGCAGTGCATAGGCTCAGTAGTTGCAGTTCGAGGGCTCAGTTGCTCCGCAGCATGTGGGATCCTAGTTCCCCAACCAGGGATTGAACCCACGTTCCTTGCATTGGAAAGTGGATTCCTAACCACTAGACCACCAGGGAAGTCCCCACTGATCTTCATCTGAAAATATGAACTGAGCCTTACTCAGAGTTCATAAGTACATTCACACTGGCACCCCGATTCAGCTCAGGGTCAAGCTGAAGTCTGGAGGACTGACAAAGGCAAGCTCTCTCCTACTCGCTGATACACTGCAATGGGTCCAGCTTGCGTGCACAGCAAAGAGAATTTTCATGTATCTGTAACTAAACCAATGCTTACAACACAGACAAGCAGCTTCAAAAGATTCCTGCAAAGAAACCCTGGGTCAAAAATGATGCTAACAAGGTGAGTGCCAGGGTCCTCCCAGTGCCAGCTCACCATCAGCCTGATTTCTACGCGAAACAACTCTGATCTAATCTGAAAAGAAAAAGTCAGCTCAGAAGGTTGCAATTGCCGAAATGACTATTTGAGGCATGTAAGTGCATCCAGTATTATTCACGATGCCTTGTCATAAACGAGTACTGTGTATTTCACCTACTCCTCATTGCTTTAGAGCTTCTATTTTGTGCATGTTTTATTATCTCTGCAAACTATTGGAACAGTGGTTGTCTTAGTTTTGGCTGTTATTACAAAACACTATAGACTGGGGAGCTTAAACAAAACATTCATTTCTCATAGTTCTTAGTACTGGGAAGTTCAAGATCAAGGTGTCAACAGATGTGTCTAATGAGTCCCTGCTTCCTAGTTTGCAGACAGCTGCCTTTGTGCAATCTCTTCACATGGCGGAGAGAGACCATCTCTTTTTGAAACAGCACTAGTCCCATCATGAAGGTCCCACCCTCATGACCTAATCAGCTCTAAAAGGTCCTACCTCCTAATACCATCACATTGAGGGGATCAGGGCTTCAACAGATACAATTTTTTCAATTGGAATATAATTGCTTTGGGCTTCCCTGGTGACTCAGATGGTAAAGGATCTGCCTGCAATGCAACCCAGAGACCTGGTTCCCATCCCTGGGTCGGGAAGATGCCCTGGAGAAGATAATTACTACCCACTCCAGTATCCTTGCCTGGAGAATTCCATGGACAGAGGAGCCTGGTGCGCTACAGTCTGCGGGGTCGCAAAGAGTCAGACATGACTGAGAGACTAATACTTTCACTTTTTGTGTGTTTTTTTTTTCATAACTGCTTTACAATATTGGGTTAGTTTCTGCTGTACAACAAAGGGAATCAAGCAACATGTATACATATATCCCCTCCCCCTTTTGAGCCTCTCTCTTCCCCATCCCACCCCTCTAAGTCGTCACAGAGTACTGAGCTGAGTTCCCTGTGTTATACAGCAGCTTCCCACTAGCTATCGAATTTATTAATACATGATGGTGTATATACGTCAACACTACTCTCTCAGTTCATCCAATAAATTTGGGCAGGACACAAACATTTCATCCAAAGCGCTGGTCCATGTGTATGATGGATATTATATAAAATATGATAAGGAAATACCTATACATATATGCGGAAGGTATGCTCAAAATTATGTACTGATAGTGACATCCAATTCAAATTCTGTGAACAATGGCACCATGCTGCAGGGCCACAGAGAGCAAGGAGCATCACGCTCTGCTTATGACTTGGCGCAGATAAGGTGCTGTCTGGGCACGAGTGCCATGCCCATGATGAATAGCTGAGTGACAGGCTGGCATCATCCAAGAGCTTAGGGTCAGGATTTAGGTTCTTCAGAGCTGGTGTTTGTACTTAAAGATACAGGAGATGCTGAGGCCAGAGAGTGAACCAATTAACAGTCTTTTAAAGAAAACCAAGGTTCAAATACAAAGCCAACATCCCTCAGTGCTTCTGACTCAGGCACTGCAACCAGGAGGCCACTTCTGTCGCTTGAAGATGCTCTCAGAATCTCCCTGCACCCTCCTTGCCAAAACAACTCATCCAAGTATATTTTCCAGACAAGTTCACTGGTCACTCCCCAGGAGGAATTCTGGTGAATAAATTTTTCTGCATCTAATTACACAATGAATGGAGGAGGCAGGATTAAATATTTAAGCTCTCAAAGGGAACTGAGGGGTAGAAGGCATCTCCCGCTGGCTTAGAATTCCGACAGACCTTGCTATAAATCCAGGCTCTTCCCAAATGACCTTGGGGAAGTTATTTAACATTTCTGACACTGAGCTTCCGCCTACAGACCATCTAGCTAACGTGCAACTTGCCGGGTTGTTACGGCAGTCAAACGAGAAAACTTGTAAGACCTTTCAGGAGAGTGATTGGCTCGAGAAATGTAATCTCCTCCTTTCCCTACTCATGTTTGTGCTCTTCCCACCTCTGAAGGCACCCATGTCCTGAGGGGCACTCCTAATGGGGGTGCCTGGTGGACGCTCCCATGACCCACAGTGGGTCCACTCACCCACCCACCCACCTATGCCCAGCCCAGTGGGTCTGTCTAGCAACTCTGTCTCTGCAAGCCTCCTTAGCCCAAGGGGCGCTGAACTTTCAGTGGGACAAGTTCATCCAGCTGCGGTCACTCCCTGCATGAGGCCTTCCTGACCGCACTCCTTAGTGAGGATTTCCCTCCCTCCTTTAGGAATCAGACATCTGAATAACCCATCTCCCCACCTCACTCCATTCCAGCATATTGGACCTTGCAATTTTCACAGCTTTCAAGCAGGAGGTATGCTGTGTTCAGCTGCTCAGTCGTGTCTGGTTCTTTGTGAGCCCATGGACTGCAACGTGCCAGGCTCCTCTGCCCATTGAACTTTTCAGGCAAGAATACTAGGATGGGGTGCCATTTCCTACTGCAGGGGATCTTCCCCACCCAGGGAGAGAACCCACGTTTCCTATGTTTTCTGAATTGGCAGGCAGGTTCTTTCCCATTGCGCTGCCTGGGAAACCCTGATATTTGCTCTTCTTTCTGCCTAAAACATCCATTCCCCTCTATGGACAAACACAGTGACCTTCATACACCTAACTGACTTCTATTTCTCCTTCTAGAGACTGGGCTTCACCACCTCGTCACAACCTTCTCCTAAGTCTCCAGGTTGGGTTAGGGGCCTCTCTCTGTGCCTGCCAGTTGCTATTTATTTCTGGATCTTGCCTAGCAGAAGTGAGCTCCCAGACTTCTTTTCCTTGTCTCTAGTACCCAAAATGGTGATAGTTGTCTAATGATTGTTTCATAAATAGCAGAACCATCTTGTTATTTGCCCATTTCTTCTCCATAATCAAGTTTTATTGTTTCAGTTTGACTATCAGCTCCTGGAGGACAGATGTTCATCTTTACTCTGGGAACTAAAAGACACACTTTTTGTACTCAGTAGGCACTCAATGACTACTTCTTGTTTATCAGCTGATGGATGGATTGAGGGAGGATTAAATTCCCAACGATCAATCCAATAGCTGGCAGTAGAGTAAAAGTGAGAGACAAGATTAAGAATTGGGGGAATTCCTTGGGGGCTCAGAGGTAAGGAGTCTGCCTGCAAGGCAGGAGACATAGGTTCCATCCCTGATCTGGAAGGATCCCACATGCCTCAGAGCAGCAAAGCCCGTGAAAGTGAAGTTGCTCAGTCATGTCTGACTCTTCGCGACCCAGTGGACAATAGCCTACCAGGCTCCTCCATCCATGGGATTCCATGGGATTCCCCAGGCAAGAATGCTGGAGTGGGCTGCCATTTCCTTCTCCAGAGGATCTTCCTGACCCAGGGATCGAACCCGGGTCTCCCGCATTTCAGGCAGACACTTTAACCTCTGAGCCACCAGGAAAGCCCGTGCACCACAGCTATTCAGCCTGTGCTCTAGAGCCTGGGCCCTGCAACTCCTGAGCCTACAGGCCGCAGCTACTGAAACCTGTGAACCCTAGAGCCTGTGCTTTCTAACAAGAGAAGCCACTGCAATGAGAAGCCCCTAAACCACAACTACAGACAACCTTTACTCGCCACAACCAGAGAAAAGCCCATTTAGCGATAAAGACATAGCACAGCCTAAATAAATAAATAAACAAAATTACATTGAAAAGACAAGCCTTGCCTACTTAAAGCATTCTTTAAAAACAGAATGGGCTGGGTTGAGGGCACTCCGTGTGTGGGCAGTAGAGGGTATTGTTGGGTTAGGGGTAAAGGCATCACAGACTAGATGGACATGAGCTTGAGCAAGCTCCGGGAGTTGGTGATAGACTGCGAAGCCTGGAAGCCTGGTGTGCTGCAGTCCATGGGGGCAAAGAGTCTATGGGGACACGGCTGAGCGACTGAACTGACTGAATGGTATAGCTGGCATGCAACCCAAACTCACATATTCCAGACTTGTGGTTCTACTCCACAGGCAAATTGCTGTGAGAGCCAAGGGACCCCAAAAGTGACTCATTCCCATACCCTCTGCTTCTTCCTGCCTTCCCAGGCCAGCTGGACCACCTAACTCCTAGAACCTCTGGAGGAATCATCTGGCAGGTCAAAGATGACTGGGCAACATCTCCTAGGTCATGAGGGCTGGCCAGAAGATTCCTTGTCCGTCCCAGCCCATCTCTTTCCCTCTTCTTATCCTCCAGAGTCTGCTCTTACCCCCTGCCTGGGACTGGGGTGTCTGTTCAGTAGGTCCAACAGAAGGAGCAGAAAACCCTTGTCTCCACACTGGCTTGGAGTGGAGAGCTCTCTCCAGCAGGGAGTAAGGGACTTTGGAAGATCTCCTGCTTCAGAATACTTTCCCTGCTGCTGTGCTGTGAGTGGAATTGCCGGATAAAATGCAGGATGCCTAGTGAAACCTGAATTTCATAGGAAACAATAACTTTTAGTGCAAGTATATCTCAGGAAATATTTGTGACATGCGCGTGGCTAAGCTGCTTCAGTCCTGCCCGACTCTGTGCAACCCCATGGACTGTAGCCCGCCAGGCTGCTCTGTCCATGGGAATGCTCCAGGCAAGAATACTGGAGTGGAGTGGGTTGCCATGCCCTCCTCCAGGGGATCTTCCCGACCGAGGGACCAAACCTGCATCTCTTACGTCTCCTGCATTGGCAGGCGGGTTCTTTACTCCTAGCAGCTCCTGGGAAGCCCCATTTGAGACATACTCATACTAAAAATGATGTATTGTGTATCTGAGATTCAGATTTAACTGGGGATCCTGGCTCATTTGCTAAATCTGGCAGCTCTGGCTGTGACCTAAATAGGAGGTGAAATCAACACAAAGTGGGTGAGATGTTGTCTACGAGCCACAAAGGATATAAGACACCTCCTAAATCTCAGCCCCAAAGTCACCAACCTGACTGCCAAACAGTGTGCTTGCGTGCACCCAGTTCTACCGAGCTCCCATCAAAGGGATGCTCTCTGGTTACTGTGAACAAGGCAGAAATAGTCTCATAATGGAAATGGATAGAACACAAGGCTGGGGACTTCCCTGGTGGTCCAGTGGTTAAGACTCTGTGCTTCCAATACAAGGGGCAGGGGTTCGATCTCCAGTAAGGAAACTATGATCCCACATACCACAAGGCATGGCCAAAAATTTTAAAAATCAATAAAAATTTGAAAATTGTTTTAAAAATAAATTTTAAAAAAGCCTCAAGGCTGTATCAACCTCATGGCCATATTTTTTCTTTGTGTCTTTCCATTCTTCCTTCCTTGCATGAATCTTCTTTCCTCCCTTCTTTCTTCATTCATCTATTCATTCAATGGATGATGGCCGTAAAATTGTCCAGGCTGCAGGACAGAGGAGCCTGGTGGGCCGCAAGCCCATAGGGTCGCAAGGAGTCGAACTCTACTGAAGCGACTGAGCCTGCAGGTGGGTTAGTTTGGGGCATGAGTTTTGGAACCAGGCGGCTTGGGTTTTAACTCTGGCTCTATCACTTACTACCTGCATTGTTAGCCTTTCTGAACAGCTCTGACCAGGGGTTATTAAACTCCCCACACTCAGTTCAGAGAAAAATGCATACTAACAAGGACCCCTACAGCATAGAAGCTGTTTTGCTGGGACAATGGGAGGGGACAGGAGCAAAGGCCCACGTGTTAGAATAAATGGGAGAGATGTTAATTGATCTTTAGTCCCAACTGATACAGATAAATTTTCCCTCCTTTTTTTTTTTTTTTTAATCTTTCCCTGTCTGACCCTTTTGTCATGTACCCAGAAGACAAACAACACAGAGAAGAGTAAGAAAGCTCAGAGAGAAGATGGCGGTGGATGGTGTGGGAAGGGGAGAGGCTCAGAGGGTGGGAAGAGGCGGCAGTGGGCTAGCCTAGACAGCGCTCCCCTCGACCACGATACGGGCGTGGGGGGTTGAGGGGTTCCACGGGAACTGGGTGCACAAAGGAAGGTTAGACATGGGCACCAGGACACCCCATCCCAGCACAGACCACACAGCCCAGCTTGACCAAAGCAGACCCCGGCACCCATGGCAAAGCGTTGGTGACTGGCATAGACTGTAGACCAAAGGGCTTCCCACAGCATTCTGCTCTGCACATGAGACCTCCCAGGAATGATGAATGACCCTGTCCCCTCCCGCCATGCTGGCTGGGGCTTGCCAAGGTGTCATTTAACACAGAGACATTGTTCAAGCCTGAATCAGTGACATTACCTGGGACTTGAAACTCCAAGACCAGGAACCTTTAAACTAAGGAATCAAAGAAGAAAACGTGAGAGCTGCAAACAGCTACAAACTGCGACAAGTCTTCCCAAGGGTGAGGAAGGCTTCTTGAGGCCTCGGACCTGGCCCGGAGCAGTGCCCTGCCGAGCCCATGCCAGATCCCCCTCCTTCAGTCAGGCAACGAACAGCTGCAGCTATTTCTGGACCAGTGTTCCAGCCATCTGACTTGCTTCCTACAACCCACCAATCCATCTTTCTGAAATGTGAACTTAAGCACACCTTTCTCCCTCTTCAAATCTTCCATCCATTCATCATTAACAGTGCTGTTTCTCACACTGGGCAGGCAGATTTCTGGGGTGCATGGCAGGGAAATACCTCTGGTAAATATGGAGACTGTTGCTAGGGTTCCATCACTTTGGGTTTTGTATCAGATTCTATTACAGAATAGAGCACAAACTTAAAACAGGTTTTCAAGATAAAATATGAAACTCTCTGCAAAATGTCAATCCTGGAAAAAGCTTTTTTGGGCTTAGCGCCTAGATCCCTCAGATTCCTTTTTCCTTTATCTCTGCTTGCTTGCCTTTTTTTTTTTCTTTAAGTGTCAGTGAATATTTGTTTTATTTTATTTTATTTTTATTTTATATTGGACTAAAGTTGCTTTAAGGGTATTCCCTTGTAATTCAGTTGGTAAAGAATCTGCCTGCAATGCAGGAGACCTGGGTTCAATTTCTGGGTTGGGGATCCCCTGGAGAAGGAAATGGCAACCCACTCCAGTGTTCTTGCCTAGAGAATCCCATTGACAGAGGAGCCTGGCGGGCTGCAGTCCATGGGGTCACAAGAGTCAGACACGACTTAATGACTAAACCACCACCAAAGTTGCTTTACAATATCGCGTTAGTTTCAGGTGTACAGCAAAGTGCTTCGGTGATATATATATATATATTCTTTTTCAAGTTCTTTTGCCATTTAGATTATTACAGAATATTGAGCAGAGTTTCCTGTAACATACAGTAGGTTCTTGCTTGTTATTCTATTTCATTTTTTATTTTTCAAATTTCATTAGGAAAGGTTTTTCTCTTTTTGACCTTGCTGCACAGCATGTGGGATCTTAGTTCCTTAACCAATGATCAAACCTGTGCCCCCTGCATTGGAAGCCTGGAGTCTTGACCACTGGACCGCCAGGAAAGTCCAATTATCTATTCTAAATATAGTTGCATATATATGTTAATCTCTGTTTTTGAGACATGGAAAGGTTTCAGAAACTATGGACAAAGCTGCCAATTCTGCCTGGGCAACCCCCCCCCCCTCTTGTCTCTATCTACAGCTCCTTCCTCAGTTACCCTGTGGATATATCCTGCTCTTCAGAATATAAACTCAGACACTCCTGTTCCAAAGGCATGTCACATTAGCTCACATCTGCAGCTTTCTTTGACCTCCTTTCTTAGTCTCACATGGCACAATGGGCTAACTACTGCCGCTCCTCCCTACCAGCACGCACACACACACACACACACACACACACACACACGCAGCACAGCATTTATCACCCTGTGGGAAAATCAGAAAACTATTAAGTATTGTAACATTAGGTGTGTACAGAGCACCACAGTCAGTCCTGAGCACTTTTTTTGTATTAACTCTGCACCGTCCCCATGACCACGTTTCACCGGATGGTGGATGTCGGATGCTAGACGTGGAAGGAAATAAAACAGTTCTCTGTGGCTGGGAGCCAGAATGGGATGGAGTAGGGGGAAGGGGAGGACCAAGGATGGAGAGGCGGTTGTTTTGTTGGACTGCTTGGCAACATCTGGTAAGTCCCCACGTCATTAAAACCCAAGGATCCAGTTGCTCAGATGATGAGAATATCCAGCTGGGAGTAGCCAAAGCTCTTGGGAAGGCGGCAACTAATAAGTGATTCCTTAATTGAGAGCGTAGCATTGACATATATACATCACCACGTGTACAATAGATAGCTAGTGGGAAGCTTCTGTATAACCCAGGGAACCCAGGTCGGTGCTCTGTGCTAACCTAGAGGGATGGGGTGGGGGTGGTGGTGGAGGGAGGCTCAAAACAGAGGCAATATGTGTACACTTTTAGCTGACTCACGTTGTTGTACAGCAGAAACACAACATTGTAAAGCTATTATCCTCTAATTAAAAATTTTTTTCTAAAAAGTGGTTCCTAAAAAAATCTAAAAATGGAGCTACCATATGATCCTGCAATCCCATTCCTGGGCATGTATCAGGAGAAAAACATTGTCCAAAAGGACACGTGTATTGTATCCCAATGTCATTGCAGCACTGTTTACAATAGCCAAGACCTGGAAGCAACTCAACTGTCCGACGCCAGAGAAACGGATAGAGAAGCTGCAGTACATCGGCACAAGGAAGTAGTATCCACTCATTACAAAGAATGGAATATTGCCATTTGCAGCAACTCCGATGGGCCTGGAGATCGTCACACTGATGGACATAAGGCAGAGAAAGAGAAGCATCTACAATGAAGTGATACAAATGATCTTACTCACAAAACAGAAACGCACAGACTTATGAGAATGAACCTATGGTTATCAGGTGGGGGAAGGATGGCGGGAAGGGATAGTAAGGAGACTGGAATGCACATGTACCTACTGCTTTACTTAAAATTGGATGGTCAACAAGCACCTACGGTATAGCAGGGAAACTGTTCAATGTTATGCGGTAACCTGGATGGGAGGGGAATCTGGGGAAGAATGGATACATGTATAGGTATGGCTGAGTCCCTTTGCTGTCCATCTGGAACTATCAACAACGTGGTTAATTGGCTATTCAGTTCAGTCACTCAATCATGTCGAATTCTTTCAACCTCACGGACTGCAGCCCGCCAGGCTTCCCTATTCCATCACCAACTCCCAGAGCTTACTCAAACTTGTGTCCATTGAGTCGGTGATGCCATCCAACCATCTCATCCTCTGTCGTCCCCTTCTCCTCCCGCCTTCAATCTTTCCCAGCATCAGAATCTTTTCCAGTGAGTCAGTTCTTTGCATCAGGTGGCCAAAGTAGTGGAGCTTCAGGTTCAGCATCAGTCCTTCCAATGAATATTCAGGACTGATCTCCTTTAGGATGGACTGGTTTGATCTCCTTGCAGTCCAAGGGACTCTCAAGAGCCTTCTCCAACACCACAGTTCAAAAGCATCAGTTCTTCGGGGCTTAGCTTTCTTTATAGTCCAACTCTCACATCCATACAGGACCACTGGAAAAACCATAGCTTTGACTAGATGGGCCCTTGTTGGCACAGTAATGTCTCTGCTTTTGAATATGCTGTCTAGGTTGGTCATAGCTTTTCTTCCAAGGAGTAAGTATCTTTTAATTTCATGATTCCAGTCACCATCTGCAGTGATTTTGGAGCCCAAAAAAATAAAGTCTCTCACCGTTTCCATTGTTTCCCCCATCTATTTGCCATGAAGTGATGGGACCAGATGCCATGATCTTAGTTTTCTGAATGTTGAGTTTTAAGCCAACTTTTTCACTCTCCTCTTTCACTTTCATCAAGAGGCTTTTTAGTTCTTCTTCACTTTCTGCCATAAGGGTGGTGTCATCTGCGTATCTGAGGTTATTGATATTTCTCCCGGCAATCTTGACTCCAGCTTGTGCTTCAACCAGCCCAGCATTTCGCATGATGTACTCTGCATATAAGTTAAATAAGCAGAGTGACAATACAGCCTTGACATACTCCTTTCCCAATTTGGAACCAGTCTGTAGTTCCACGTCCAATTCTAACTGTTGCTTCTTGATCTGCATACAGATTTCTCAGGAGTCAGGTAAGGTGGTCTGGTATTCCCATCTCTTTAAAAATTTTCCACAGTGTGTTGTGATCCACATAGTCACAGCCAATATTGATATTGGCATAGTCAATACCTCAATACAAAATAAAAAAATTTTTAAAGTGCATCTCTATGAGTCAACCCATACTGCTGGCGGCCATTTCCAGATTAAGTCTTAGTGCTACCCATGACTTGGTCTGGGTCCTGAACCATGGGATGGACCATTTCACGCTTTCCCCGGGAACCTGATCAATGAAACCATCTCTCTTCTGACTCTCATCCCTTAAAGCTAAAGAAAGAGGAGCCAGGCTTGAGACCTTGAACCTTATTTATTGACTAATTCCAGTCTCTCTGTGATCATTATCTATGTTGGTCCCCACTTTAAATCAACTGAAATTGTACTCCTGTTGCAAACTGGAACCACTTCACTTCACTTTTTTTTCTTCTCTATTCATTTGGGGCTTTGAAAAGCCAAGAGAAAAAATTTACCAGAGTGAAAAAGAAGGATCTGGGATTTAGGGCTGCCCCCGTGAAAAATAAACCTCCTAGTGCTTAAACATTTGGTGGTCATTTTTCAAATACCTGGCCTCCAAAGGCTGGTTTTACAGATTCCATTAATGCTGGCTGCCACTGGGACAATTATGGACAGATAGCTTGTCCCATCTGAGCAACTTCTTGAATTAAAAAGCAGCTGTGCAGAAGGGAAGGAGCTTGTGTTTGGTCTATCACAGGCCTTGTAAAAGAGGTTTCCCGTTCTCTACCCCTTCCTGCAACACACACGGTGCCCACCATTCCCATCTAGTACAACAGCCAAAATCAGAATTGGATTTCACTTGTGTTGTGGCTGTTATTTTTCCACCCTCAGCATTTTTTTTTCTTAAAAAGGCTTCAAATATATATGAAGGCTTTTTAAGAAAAAAAAATTATTTTCACTTTCATGAGGGTGAAAGAAGAGAGTGAAAATGCTGGTTTAAAACTCAACATTCTAAAATCTAAGATCATGACATCCAGTCCCGTCACTTCATGGCAAATAGATGCGGGGAAAATGGAAACAATGACAGAATTTATTTTCTTGGGCTCCAAAATCACCGTGGATGGTGACCACAGCCACAAAATTAAAAGATGCTTGCTCCTTGGAAGGAAAGCTATGACCAACCTAGAGAGCTATTAAAAAGCAGAGACATCACTTTGCCAACAAAGGTCTGTCTAGTCACAGCTCTGGGTTTTCTAGTAGTCATGTACAGATGTGAGAGTTGGACCGTAAAGAAGGCTGAGCGCTGAAGAATTGATGCTTTCAAACTGTGGTGTTGGAGAAGAGTTGAAAGAGTCTATACATGGCTGCTCTGGGTCTTAGTTGTAGCATGCGGGATCCTTTCTAAGTTGCAGCATGTAAACTCTTTGTTGCAAGTGGGGTCTAGTTCTTTGACCAGGGATTGAACCCAGGTCCCCTGCATTGGGAGCATGGAGCCACCAGACCACCAGGGAAGTCTCCCTCTAAAAGTCTACACTTAAATAAACTCCATTACCTAAACATTTTCTGGGATACTGGGTAAGGTTCAGACTGCTAGACACAATTAGAGTCCATTGCCTCAGGCTAGGGTGGGTTTGACCTTGATTTTTGACTTCTCAGTAATTTTTGTTGCAATTTTTAAGTGTCCCAAGAGATAGCATCGACTCTCCACCCCACCCACTGGGTCCTGCCATCGTTATCTTCCTAGAGACAGCGGTGTCGTATAGTACGAGTTTTCAGGTTCTCCTAACAGGACGTGAGAAATACTGACAGCATTCAGGATGGATGACCAGATAGTCTTCAGCCTAGCACTAAGATGAGATATCTGCAGAAACTACTGGAATAGAGCACAGAGTCTCTGTGGCGAAGTAAGTTAAGCACCCTGGGCCTCAGTTTCTTCACCTACACCATGGAAATAGTTTTGAAAACAATAGCATAGATGAGTGAAAGGCGGTGATAAAATGAAGCACGTGTGGGACCTCCCTGGTGGTCCAGGGGTTAAGTCTTCGCCTTCCAATGCAGGAGGTGCAGGTTCGATCCCTGGCCAGGCAGCTAAGATCCCTCCTGCCTTGTGGCTAAAAACCCAAACATAAAGTGGAAGATCTATTGTAACGACGCCAATAAAGACTTTAAAAACAAATAAAGCACACAGAACGCCTAGCATGTAATGAGCCCTCTCTTAAATGTTAGCCGACATTGATGACGAGGATAATGACATAACGTTTTCCATGGAGATACAAACGAGAGAAGTTGCCTGATTTGGGAGAAATCAGGGACCGCTTTACAGCGGAGGCAGCATTTGGACAAAATCCCAGAGGGTTTAAGTAGCTCAGAGTCAGGTACAATAGTGGAAGAAGACTGGAGAAAGGAAGAGAATTTCGGGACGGTAGGTGATGCTCTAAAGGGCCCTGGGGAAGAGTGAGCAGGTCGTTTGTTTTAACTGAAGCCTGACGATGATGAGCGGGACAGAGCAGCAGGCAGAGTCTGCCTCGAGAGGAAAGGGCCTGCCGTCTCTCCGAGGGTCCCAGGGCGCAGCGGGAGGCATGGAGCAGATTTCTCTTGAAGTTCACACTGCAAGTTTGTTTGTTGTTTTTTTTTTTTCTGATTTTTAAAGAAAAAAGTTATTTATTTAAAAATTTAAAATTTTTTTTTATTTAGATTGGAGCATGACTGCTTCAGGGTTGGAAGGAGTCGGACATGACTTATCAGCTGAGCGCAGAGTACGTGACTGCTTTACAACGTTGCGCTAGTTCCTGCTGCACAACAAGGGACTGGGCTCTGTGTACACACATCCCCTCCCTCTCGAGCCTCCCTCCCACCCCCACCCCATCTCAGCCCTCAAGGTCTCCACAGAGCACCGAGCTCAGCTCCTTGCGCTAGGCAGCCGCTCCCCACTAGCTATCTATTGCACACGTGGTAGTGGATATATGTCAACTTGCTCTCAGTTAATTCCACCCCTTCCTTCCACCCCACCACCCGCTGCTTGGTGCCCACAAGTCCGTTCTATATTTGCGTCTCTACTCCTGCTCTGCAAATAGGCTGCCCTACAGAGCAGCGACGTCCATGCAAAAGCCATATAACATCAGACAAGGGCATCTGAAAACCCCTGGGTGCAATTCCCCTTTTTAAGGATGGAGAGGCACGAGAGTCAGGCAAAGACTCCAGGGGACCACACGCCACTGGGGAAGCGGAGAAGGCGTCTACCTGGGGATGATGCCTTGGGTCCCTCTCGTTCCAGGCGTCTGCAATCCTACCCTGCACCCTCCTTGGGAAGGAGCAAGGGCCCTGGGGGCCTTCACCTTCAGGGGAGTCAACCCTATGCGTATTTCAATGTCCAAGAAAGTGGTTTCCCTGAGCCTAGCCTTCTAGCAGAATCACCTGGGCAGCTCTTGGAACGATGCAAATGAGCCAACGCCATCCTTGGAGAAAAGGGTTTCTGGGCTGAGGCCTGTGCATCTGTGTTTTCAATAAACTATTTATTCCAAAGGCTCAACATTCCGAGAAGATGGCCTTTCAGTCTCCCACAGCGTATTGTAGCTATTTCGCAATGTTTTCTCTCCCTCCTCTTGGGAGACCATGTCTGAGTCATCTTCGAAACTCGCCCCCACCCTCCTAGCAGCTAGCAGTTTTTTTTTTTTTTAACCTAACGGACACTAAATGAATAAATGTTTGATGAATTAAAATGATTGAAGAAATGAGTGAAGCATTGTGCAAATCAGTGGATAATGGCAGTAGTAGTGGCTACTATTTTTAGTACTTGCTGTGTGCCAGAAAGCACTAAATATAGGTGCTACGTCGTCTAAACCTTGGGTTCCTGTGAGGCATGTACTATTCTCTTCACTGTATCATACAGGAACGCAGGCTCAGAAAGATGAAGTGACTTATCCAACTTTGAACAACCTATACGTTGACAAATTTTTAAGAAAACCGGGGAATGATGGTTCGTGCTGCCTGTCCTATGTCCTTGGCGAGACTGGTGTCGCCCGGACAAGTCTGGGAAAAGAGCAGCGTTGCTCTCTTCTGCCCTCTGCTGGCTCCATGCGGAGTAGCGGAAAGAGCGCAGGAGGGACTGGCTTCCTTTGAAGGGTCTGAGCCCCACTTGGATTTTAACGCCTTTTTCATTAGATCAGTCATCTTCTGTCCACCTGGGTTCTTCCTCTTGTCTGGCACGTCCCTCCAAGGCCAGGTTTGGATACAGGCTCAGGGTGGGCTGCAGTGAGCTGTGGGAATGTTCAGGCTGCCCTGGCTTCTGGAATTCCCAGGGAACATCCCTGCCTTGGGTTTAGTAGAGGAACTGTGGTTGGCTCCACCTGAGTCTGTCCTAATAAACCACGAGCTTACACAGAGTTTGGAGGTCCCTTGAAGACCCACCTTTCTAGGGTTCTTGACTGGGGAGTATGGATAAGTTTCCAGGTGTCTGTTTTCCTTGTTTAGGTTTATATCTATTCTCTGCGATGGATAAGGGTTTAGCTTCAGATCTCCAACTCATGAATCATGGCGCCCCCCCAACACACACTGTAGAGGTGAGGGTGTCACAGCCCTGAAGGGGAAGGAGGGGACTGGTCCGAAGTCAGACAGAGGGTCAGTGCTGCTACAGCTCCTGACAGCCAGTCCGTAGCAAACCATAACCCACATGCTCCCAAGCCCATCTGCCTCTCCTCTGCAAAAAGAGGCCAATTTCCATCAAGACCGCCCTATCCCAGAGGTTATGTTTCCTGTAGGTTTGGCCCCGCCCAGAGACCTCTGTACCAGCTCAAATGGGCAGCTGCACCCAGCTGGTCCCACAGAGCAGGTGAGAGGTAGGCCTGTCCACATTCAAGGAGACATGGGGCCAGCAGTCACCCCAGGGGTTGCTGTTGGGCTCGTGAAGTCCACCTGACGACTCACAACCACCTTGGGAGATGGCTGGGGCGAATGAGTATCTCTCCAATACACAGATGGGGAAACTGAGGCCCTGAGAGATCAGGTGGTTTGCTCAGACTCTCAGCTAGACTGAGGCAGAACTGGCCAGCCCCTCAGCTCCATGCTTTTTGTCTACATCCAAGCTGGCTCTGGGTTTAAGGTGTTCATGTTTTAGCAAGAATGTATGTTCAAGGGTCAGATATGTTACCTCTGTTGAATAGCATCTCTGCGATGAGCCTGTCCAGAAATATCTCAAACAGGTAGAACAAAAACAAATACCACATAATTCAATTCCACATGAGCTCTGAGGATCTCCTACACGTCGGAGGACCAGGGAATATACTTCATGCAGAGTCTGGGTCTCTCACTTGCCCTAACCCCCAGTCTTTGCCCCGGGATTTCTCTCAATTGTTCTTGGCTCTTTTTGTCCCCAGCAGGTGATCAAACCAAACAGGCAAATTCACTTTCCAAAGTAGAGGAAGGCAAAGAAGTACAATGTGTTAATGACTCTGGCATCCCAAGGACTTCTGCTTCATTATCTCATTCTTTTAATAGTTAATGAATCCATGCATCCATCCAGCACAGATGTCTTCAGGGCTTACTTTGCCGCAGCTCTGTGGTCCTGGGATGTAGCAGTGAATGGTCACAGCCTCTCCTTCACAGAGGTAGTCTTCTATCCAGACAGACAGACAGCAGCAAACAGAGGTGAGATGTCACCTCACACCAGCCAGAATGGCCACCATCACAAAACCGACAAACAATAAATGTTAGAAAGAGTGCGGAGAAAGGGGAACCCTCTTGCACTGTTGGTGGGAAGGTAAATTTGTGCATCCACTATGGAAAACAGTATGGAGCTTCCTTAAAAAACTAAAAACAGAATTACTGTGTGACCCAACAGCCCCACGCCTGGGCAGTTACCCAGAGAAAAAGCATGATTCAGAAAGATACATTCAGGGACTTCCCAGGTGGTGCAGTAGAGAGGAATCTGCCTGCCAATGCAGGGACACAGGTTCAACCCCTGGTCTGGCAAGACCCCACATGCCAAGGAGCAACTAAGCTTATACACCACAACTACTGAGCCTGAGCTGTAGAGCCCGCAGGCTGAAACTATTGAGCCCGAGCGCTGCGACTTCTGAAGCCCGAGCGCTCTAGGGCCCACACTCCACAACAAGAGATGCCACTGCAAGGCGAGGCATGAGCACCGCAGTGATGCGTGTCTCCCATTCACTGTGACTAGAGAAAGCCCATGCATGGCAAAGACCCAGCACAGCCGAAGATAAATGAGATTATTTTAAAAAGGCAATGCACCCCAATGCTCACTGCAGCACCACTTACAATAGCCAGGGCCTGGAAACAACGTAACCACCCATCAACAGAGGACTCGGGGGAGAAGGTGCGATGCCATGCACAATGGAATACTACTCAGCCAGAGAAAGGAGAAAAGTCTGCCAGTTGCAGAGACGTGGATGGACCTAGAGATTGCATACAGACCGAAGTAAGTTGGAAAAACAAATACCATATATTAATGCATGCATGTTGAATCTGAAGAAAAAAGGGCACAGGTGATCTTATTTACAAAGCAGAAATAGAGACACAGATGTAGAGAACAAATGTATGGACACCAAGGGGAAAGGGGAGGATGACATGAATTGGGAAATTGGGACTGACGTATCTACGCTATTGATACTATGGATAAAACAGATGGCCCAGTGGTTAAGGCAATGGGGCATCCCAGGTGGCGCTAGCGGCAAAGACCCTGCCTGCCAATGCAGGAGACCTAAGAGATGGGCACTCAGTCCCTGGGTGGGGAAGATCCCCTGCAGAGGGCATGGCAACCCGCTCCAGTATACTTGCCTGGAGAATCCCATGGACAGAGGAGCCTGGTGGGCTACAGCCCATAGGGTCGCAAAGAGTCGGACATGACAAAAGTGACATAGCATTATAAAATAGATAATTAAAGAGAACCTACTCTATAGTGCAGGGAGCTCTGCTCAAGGCTTCAGTTCAGTTGCTCAGTCGTGTCCGACTCTTTGCGACCCCATGAATCGCAGCACGCCAGGCCTCCCTGTCCAACTCCATCTCCCGGAGTTCACTCAGACTCACGTCCATCCAGTCAGTGATGCCATCCAGCCATCTCATCTTCTGTCGTCCCCTTCTCCTCCTGCCCCCAATCCCTCCCAGTATCAGTCTTTTCCAATGTGTCAGCTCTTCGCATGAGGTGGCTAAAGTACTGGAGTTTCAGCTTTAGCATCATTCCTTCCAAAGAAATCTCAGGGCTGATCTCCTTCAGAATGGACTGGTTGGATCTCCTTGCAGTCCAAGGGACTCTCAAGAGTCTTCTCCAACATCACAGTTCAAAAGTATGAATTCTTCGGCGCTCAGCCTTCTTCACAGTCCAACTCTCACATCCATACATGACCACAGGAAAAACCATAGCCTTGACTAGACGGACCTTTGTTGGCAAAGTGGTGTCTCTGCTTTTGAATATGCTATCTAGGTTGGTCATAACTTTCCTTCCAAGGAGTAAGCATCTTTTAATTTCATGGCTGCAATCAAGGCTTGGTGGTGACCTAAATGGGAAGGGAATCCAAAAAAGAGGGGATGTATGTATATGCACCTTGACTCACTCAGCTGTACAGTAGAAACCATCTCAACATTCCATTGCAGCAACTGTGCTGCGATAAAAATTAGACAGAAAGAAAAAAGGGGAGTCAGCAGGATTCTCGATGGAAAAGAATGGTGGGTGGGGGCAGGGACCTACATGAGATGCAGAGACCCTGGAAGGCATCCTGAGAGGACACTTTATGATGAGCTATGAGGCTTGAGAAGGAACCGGCTGGGTGAAGGCAGAGGGAACAGCCTTCCAGTTAGAGGGCACAGCAAATGCAAAAATGCCCAAGTAGGGGAAGACTTGGTCTAGATGGAGAGCAGAAAGAGGTCCCAATGGAAGAGCAACATGACACATGAAGAGAAGGATGAGAGAGAGGAAACGGGGAGAGGCAGGAAGGGGAATCTAGAAAAGAGCCTGGTTTTTTTTTTTTTTAATAAAATTATTTATTTAATTGACTGTGCTGGGCCTTAGTTGCATGATCTTTGCTGTGGTGCACGGACTCTCTAGCTGCGGTGTGCAGGCTCAGTAGTTGTGGCCCACTGACTTAGCGGCTCCAAGGCATGTGGGATCCTAGTTCCACGACCTGGGATCGAACCCATGTCCCCTGCATTGCAAGGCAAATTCCTAACCGCTGCACCACCAGGGAAGCCCCAAGCCTGCATCTGGGACCAGGAAGATCTCAGGGAAAGCTGGTACCCCTCAAGCTGGTTCCGCAGCCCCGTGTTTGCCTCCCCTCGAGGAAACATCTAGAGGATTTTCCTTCCTCTGGATGAAAGATGAGGGCAGTGTTGTCACAGCAGAGAGCTCATGTGGCGCTGAGATTGAATCTCCTGCTGGGAGCTGAGTGGGAAAGTCATCACTTCCCCACAGGCTTCTAGAACACTCAGGCCTCATCAGCCCCTCATCCCCTCACATGCATTCACACAGCCCCTTCTAGCAGCGGTCCTTGTTGGTTTATCTCATGAGTTTAAACAGTTTTTTTTTTAATTTAACTTTTTCATTTGAAGTATGGTTGCTTGTTGGTTTATTTAAATGTTAATTTGTTTGGAAGCATTTTCCCCTGCTAAATATATAGTATCTTTTCTAAGTTGGTTTTTGCTTTTTTGAATATTTATTTACTTATTTGGCTGTGTTGGGTCTTAGGCCAAACACGTAGGATTTTTGTTGCTGTGCACGGACTGTCTAGTTGTGGTGTCCTGGCTCTGGACTCAGTAGTTGCCCTGAGGCTTGTGGAATCTTAGTTCCCCCACCAGGGATCGAACCCACGTCCCCTGTATTGCAAGGCAGATTCTTAACCAGTGGACCACCCAGGAAGTCCCTAATTTTTTTTTTTTTAAAGGGCTTCCCCCAGTGGTCTCAGCTTCGGCTGGGGCTCTGAAGTCCACTGTGTCTGACCTTTATGACCCTCTCTTCTGCATGTACAAGCTACTTCCCTGTCTTCTGAGGTCAAAGGCACCTTGATCAACCCTCTTGAACATCCCTGGTCATATTCCTACAGTGTTACTTATGTCTGGCTTCATGATAATCCCCTATCATGAGTTATATGGTTTCATTATCACAACAACCCTTTAAGGAAAGGACAGAATGAACCCTATTTTTAAGATGAGGAAACTAAGAACAGAGAGGTTAAGAAATCTGCCCAAGGTCCCACAGCCAGTAAGTCCAACAGCCCAGTTGCATCTAGGCAGTTGAGCTCTGGGGCCCAAGCATTGTCTGTTGTTGGTTCCAGAGCCTTAGACTTCAGTGTGTTCAGCCATTTCCTGGGCATCCCACTGCCCACAGGTTCAGACTGGGCTGTCTCAAGCTAGGGGCCAGCTTCAATTTCCTTCCATCCGTTGTTAGTGGCACTATGAAGGTGAAGGTCAGCTCTTCTTTCTGCTGACCACCTCCCTGCCTCCAGCCACGGTGACCGGTCCAGGCGTGGGCATGTCAGTGGGACCAGCATACCCAGGGTCTCCTGTGCCCGCGTGTGCGGACACTCTCTGAGGGAGGCCCCTTCCTCCCTCTGGGGTCTCTATGCTGAGATGAAGTAGGCCTGGAGCTGCCCACAGCTGGGTGCCCTCCCACTGCCAACTGAGCACACGGGTGCAGCCCACATAGGTTCTGAAATGAGGTAGTGGGGAGGAGAGCAGGAGAAATAAGTCAGACACATCCCAGAGTCCCCAGAGACAACAGTCCCAGGATGCCCAGGGCTGGAGATGGTTTCAGTTGGGTTTCTGTCACTTGCAACCCCCAATCTGACCCCGAACCGGGAACCTTGCTGCCCTTCTTATCACCTCTGTTGCCCTCCATCCTATGGATTTCCAGGTCCGGTCACATCTCGGTTTCTTGGCCCCATCATTGCCCTGGTCCAGATCGTCATCACCTCTCACTGTTGACGAGTCTCTCCCAAACCAGCTCCCTCCAGTCCAGCCTTCCCCTTTCCACCAGCCAGAGCCATCTCTACACAAACACAGGCCAGCCTGGTCCTCCCCACAGCACTGCAAGGATTTCCCATCATTTCCTAGGGATGCCCAGGCTCCTTGGAACAACAGATGAGGGCCTGCATGCGTGGCTGGAGAACTGAACTGTTAGCTCTGGGCTGTCATTCACGTGGTCCTCACTTCCTGAACACCTGTCTGTCTCTTCCTTCACCTGGTCAGCTCTTGTCACCCTTTCAGGCTCAGCTGAGCGTCTCTCCTCCAGAAAACCACCCTTGGTCACCATTCTAAAGGTCCCAAAGTTTCTCCTCTGCACTGCTCTGGGGTTCGGTGCATCACTGTCCTCTGTCCCCATTAGGCCATATGATCCTTAAGGGCAGAGGACACAACTCACGTTGACACCTCTGGGCCATGTTGGTGGCTGAAACATAGCAGGGCCTCAGCAAATGACTCTGACCTGCATTAACCTCCTGAGTCTCACTTTCTCGTCCATCAAAAGCTGAGCTTATACAAGGTGACCTCTGTAGAACTCTATAAGTCAGAAGCCAACTCCACACAAGATGACTTTGGTGACATCTTTGCTGATTGAATTTTTGCAATTGAGGGGCTGAAAAGGGATGAGCTTCTTTTTCCCATTTCCTATTCTCCCCACATGGAGGAGATCTGTGTGCGGCCTCTAGAAATTATGTTAACTTGATCAATTAAAAAAAAAAATAATTTTCATTTCTAGTCCTCATCGTTGGAAAAAGTTAATATCTTGCCTTTGCTCTTGGCTTCATGCCAGAGTCAAATTAGATTTATGAATTTAGCATGATTGCAAGTTAACAGATAACTGCATGTTCTGCTGAGCCAGTGCAAACCTTTAATGTTTAATCAAGAAGTAGAATTAGGAGTTAAGTATGCCTTGCTTGGGATATTAAAAATAAAATAAAATAAGAAATACCCCTAAGCCTTCTAATCACAACCGACTTCCGGTCTGTCTAGCTGGTCAGGGTTATTCTCAGCTGATGTAACTTCAGAAAATAGGGCTCCTAGTCCTAAGGGAATGGGCCCTTCATTTTAACAACGAATGGAGGGATGGAGGAAGCCCTACAGGCAAGCCAAACCACTTGAGCATCACCCATAGCCCCCATCCACTGCAAGAGATGGGATAATTAGTGTATGAGCCTGCTAGACTGTGGTAACAAAAGAACCACAAACTGAATGGCTTAAATAAGAGAAATTGACTAGTTCACATTTCTGGAGGTTGGAAGTCCAAGATCGAGGAGTCGTCAGGGCCATGATCTTTCAGAAAGTGCTGGGAAAGGATCTGATCCAGGCCTCTCTTCTAGCATCTGGCAGTTCCTTGGTTTAAGGCACTGTAATCCTAATTTTCATCTGGCATTCTCTCTGCACATGTGTCTAAGTGTTCAAATCTCCCCATTTTTTAAGGACGCAAGTTATATTGGACTGGAGAAGGAAATGGCAACCCACTCCCGTATTCTTGCCTGGAGAATCCCAGGGACAGAGGAGCCTGGTGGGCTGCCATCTATGGGGTCACACAGAGTCGGACGCAACTGAAGTGACTTGACAGCAGCAGCAGCATATTGGATTAAGGCAAAATGCTCCACAACACTGCATCTTAACTAAGTATTTTGGCAAGGAACTTATTTCTAAATAAGATTACATTCCAAAGTCCTGGGGGCCAGGACTTCAGAATACGAGTCCAAGGGGCAGAGAGATACAATTCAAACCATAATGGTCATCTGGATGGAAAAGTATTGGAATATTCAATTATTTGCATCTAGACTTTGCTTTTGGTTCTTTCCCCGGATCTAGCTAATTGTTTTTATGATGTTTTTGCTAATAACCTCCTGTCCCCTTTCTAAATATAGCTTTCTAAGGGTCTACCATAAATAGCTTCGGCCTTGATTAACGTGGTTTACAAATTATACAGATTGGCATTTTCAAAAGCAAAAGGCAAGAATATGCAGCAAATGGACATCACTCGTGGTCCAGTGGTTGAGAGTCCACCTGCCAATGCAGGGAACATGGGTCCATCCCTGGCCTGGGAAGATCCTACATGCTGCAGATCAGGTAAGCCCGCGGGCCGCAACTACTGAGGCTGTGTGTTGCAACTACTGAAGCTCATACACCCAGGAGCCTGTGCTCCGCAACAAGAGAAGCCGCTAAAATGAGTAGCCCTCACTCTCCTCAACTAGAGACAAAGCCCATGTGCAGCCAAAAATAAGCAAATAAATAAATAAATATTAAAAAAAAATTAAGTGTAGAAGAGTCCAGAATCAAGAGTTGATTCTGGAGCCCAGATTTTAAAAACAAAAGAATATGCAGAAAATGCAAGAATGTTGGCAAAGCTACCACGCTGATGGCTGCCCTGGACATCCAGAGCCCAGCTCTTCTCCTTAGCCCAGCGCCTCTGGGGGTGCCTTTTCATATTGGTACACTTTAGACCTAGCTTTTCAGATGCAACAAGAAACAACTTTTGTTAGCATTCAGGCAGCAGAGCAGCTAGAAATGATGGTTCCTCTTTGCAGAACATGGTGAAATATTGATAGGTTAAGCCAAAGAGAATATGATAAATATACAATTGCCTGCTAAATTGGTCATTATGTTTTCAAGATTCTGGTTTTGACAGGAAGCCACAGGCTTCAGTGTTTTGGGGGCGGGCAGGAGAGGAAATCTTCTAATTGAGGAAATCATATTCATGTCTTTTATTTTTAATTATTGAAAAACTCTCCATGATCAGATTTCAGAAGAACAAATTGGTCTGAGTCAGGAACACCAGCATCTCATGGGAGTGCCATCGTGCCCTGGAAAAATACAAAACAGCAGGATCCCTTTGTGAAGCCAAATATCCCGCAAAAGTTGAGGGCATGAGAGAGTACACGTGGAACTGCCATGCTGAGGTGGGAAAGCAGCCCCCCGCTCCCCAATATCTGCCTCCTCGAGCCTTGCCTCAGCATCCAGGAAGCTCTGGAGACAAGAAAGCCTGCCAGCTGCATGATCATGGACTTGTTCTAACCCCTCCTTCTTCCTTCCCTGGTAGCTCAGCTGGTAAAGAATCTGCCTGCAATGCAGGAGACCCCGGTTCGATTCCTGGGTTGGGAAGATCCCCTGGAGAAGGGGATAGGCTACCCAGTCCCGTATTCTTGGGCTCTCTTGGTGGCTCAGATAGTAAAGAATCTGCCTGCAATGTGGGAGAGCTGGGTTCGATCCCTGGGTTGGGAAGATCCCTTGGATGAGGGCATTGCTACCCACTCCAGTATACTTGTCTGGAGAATCCCCATGGACAGAGGAGCCTGGTGGGCTACAGTCCATGGGGTTGAAAAGAGTTGGATACGACTGAGCGAATAAGCTTCCTCCAGGGGGATCATAGTCTTTGATGGGTAAGACAAAACACACACCCACACAAAGGTCAAGCTTTCTCCCTCTCCCTAAGGCAGAAGATGTTACCTGCCACTGTCTAGGTAGATAGAAACCAGTCCTTCACTCCTGGCTTCATCCCAAGCGAGCTTCAGATCCACTACAACCTCCTCCCGCACATGGGTGCACCTCAGGCATGAAGATGAATAGCTTCCCCAGCCCACCTCCCACCCCTCCATCCATCACCAGCTGCCTGCCTGCAGCCTCACCAGGATCTCCAGCCTTCCCCACCACGCGGCCTGGAGACCACCGCACGCCCCCGCCCCCCGCAATGCACTTCTCACGTCTGAGCTCTAAATTACTCTGACAGCTCATCCTTGATAAAGAACGATGGAGGATTATGCTTCTGATCAGGGGTTGACTAACTGTGAAATGCAAAGTCACTGTCCCCAAAGTGCCAGCCATCACTTAGAAAATAAGGAGGGAGCCTAACCAGCTTGCTAGGGCCTGGATTCTGAGAGGAAAGAGGCTGGCGGACTGGATCATTTGATGCATCTGAAGGGAGTTTATCAGCCTTTGGCTTTTATTTATTTATTTTACGATGGTGCTGGGTCTTCGCTGCCGCTTGGACTTCTCTGTGGCTGCAGGGAGTGGAGGCTTCTCACTGCGGTGTGGCTTCTCTTGTCGGATAACACGGCTGTAAGGCACACAGGCTTCAGGAGTTGCAGTACCTGGGCTCAGGAGTTGCGGCTCCTGGGTTCTAGAGCACAGGCTCAATAGTCGTGGCTTAGTTGCTCCGCGGCATGTGGGATCTTCCCGGATCAGGGATCTAACCCGTGTCTCCTGCATTGGCAGGCAGATTCTTTACTGCTGAGCCACCAGGGAAGCCCAGTCCCTTGGTTTTACTGTGTCCTCTCTAGTCATTTGTCCCGTCACTGGCCCTCTCAGGCTTCCAGATAGCAGAGGTCAGGGGTGGTGCAGCCCCGCTGGTCAGGTGAGCAGAGTGAGATGTAGAGACAGTCTACTGTGTAGATGTGTAGACAAATAAGATTGTCAGCACCTGTCAAAGGGCCACAGTGTCTGATACGATGCCCACCTTCTTCTCCTGGCTAAGTCAGATAAGGATCAGGCAATCAGGAGGCTGTGTGGATGTGCCTGTCCTCAACTGAAGGACCACCACTCTCCATCAGAGTGGTTGGCATGCTGGGAGCCCTGGAACTTCCTCACAAGGCTGGGTAGTCAGTCTCCTGAACAAAGCTGGCTCTAGGCCATCTTCTCACATGACTACTCATATGACCTTGTTGATCTGGTTCCCATCCCAGAAGGAGGAGACCCACATCCTTGGCTGGACTGGGTTCGTCTGGGTGGGAGTGTGTTTTTGAGGTCTTCTGGCTGCAACAGAGGATCCTAAGATGGTCCTGCCTGGACCTGGAAGAGGGGGCAAATGTGAAGCCAGGCAGGAAGGAGAGTCAAGGTCCACAAGGTCTGGACCGGAAGAACAATGGCAAAAGTTTAAGAGCAATGGGGTGCCCTCTCTCTTAAATGTTGTTCTTCTCTTCTCTTAGAGAAGAAGTTGAAACAAGGGAGATGAAAGCAAGCAAAAAGAGGTATAGATCTGCCGGAGGAGGCTGCGTCCGGTGAACAGGAGCAGAGGTTTCATCTCTCACGTTGGTTCCACGCGTGGTGGTGCTGCCTGTACCTCTGTGGCTCAGAACCACAATACTTATTCTCTCGTGGCTTTGGAGGCCAGAAGACCAAAGTCGAGGTGTCAGCAGGGCCACCGTCTCTCCGCAGGCTCTCAGGGAGGATCCTTCCTTGCCTTGCCAGCTCCTGGTGGCCCCTGGTGCTCCCTGGCTTGTGGGAACCTCACTCCATCTCTGCCTTCAGTTTCTACGTTCAGCTCTGTCACCATCTGATACAGACACCAGGTATCAGCTTTAGGGTCCCTCCCCCACCCCCCAATAAAGATGATTTCATCTTGAGGTCCTTAACTAATTAAATCTGCCAAGAGCCTATTTCTAAATAAGGTCATGTCCTGAGGACCCAGGATCGAGATGGATATGAGCTTGCTCAGTTGCTCAGTCGTGTCCGACTCTTTGTGACCCCATGGAGTGTGGCCTGCCAGGCTCCTCTGTCCATGGGATTTTCCAGGCTAGGATACTGGAGTGGGTTGTCATTTCCTACTTCAGGATAAGAGTTTAGGGGGACACTATTCAACTCCTTACTCCCCCCAGCTCAGCCCCAGAGTCTCCTGGCATGAGGCGAAAGACACATGGGCCTCTATTCTGGGACTCACCCCATCAGCCTCCCCTATTTTCCCAGTTACTCCATCCCCACTGTGCTCATCTCTCCCCTCCCCCAGGCTGGTAGAGATTGGTGGACAACTCTTCAGATCACCCTGCTCTCTTTGTCCATTGACTTCTTGAAGCAAAGTCAGAGCTCTCTCGGCATTCTCTGCCTGGAAGGTTATGTTGCAGGAAGCGCCCAGCTCTGGCCCTGGGGTCAGAACACCTGGCCCCTGCTAGATGCTGGGATCACCTGCCAGCCAGCTCCTGGGATCAGCTGCGCCCATTCCAGTTGTGTGAGCACATGCGTGTCTTTCTCTCTCTCTGGACTCCTTCCTGACTTAGAAAGGAGATCTGAGGTCAGCTCCCGACTGTGGCTTAGGCCTGCCTGGGTGGCCAAAGCCTCAGGACATAATCAGACCAGACTGGAAGGACTGGAGTTATGTCAGTAGAGTTGGACCAGGGAAGGGCAGGGGTTGGGAGAAGAAACCTAAGCGCAGTCTATCTGAGATTTGCATGAGCAACTAAGGGGAAGATGTGCAGATTTGGGGGCTGGGCCACATAGACCCAGGGTTAAACCTTGCTTCTTACTGCGTCCTCTGGGCCTCAGCTCTCTCATATACAGCAAGGACAAGAGGAGTATCTTCTTCACAGGGTTATTATGAAGACTGATTGGGAAAGCGCTGAAAGTACTTGGTACTCTACCAGGCTTCTAGTCTACTACCTAGCCTGAGTTCTTTCTTCACTTTCCCCAGTCCAGAAGCAGAGTGGGTGTCAGGGCAGGAGCTGAAGCAGAGGTCTAGGGAGATGGTGTCTGGAGGGAGAGGTCCAGGTGGAAGCCGGGTCACCCACTAAGACAGGGGCAGGGCTTAGGTGAAGGAAAATTACCGGAGTAGGAACAGACCTGGCAAGCCACCATGAGGATGCTCCTCGTGCATTGGGATAGATTCTTGCTGAGTCCTCACTCTGCCTTATTATCTTTTCATAGGAACGTTGAGTCCCTCCCTCTCCCCCCACCCCAATGGATGGCATTGTCCTCGGTATTGTGGAAGAGGAGAGGACAGGATATTTAGAGAAACGTCTCCGTCATCGGGTCGCCCAAGCTCTCTTTGGCTGTCTCCATATTGTGCATTTCCCCTCCAACATGGCTCTGGGTGCCAAAAGCAGAATCCGGATAGATACGGGCCGTTTCCTCTGCAGCCGAACAATAACAGAGGATAATTACCCATTGAACACTGTTTACCACTTTGCATTTGGTTGCAGGTCTTGTGGCCAGGGATGGTCACAGCCCAAGCCTCCCTAATGACCTGGAGAGCAGAGCAAAGGACGCGATTATTCTGTTTATTGAGAATTAAAACAAATCCGGTCAGAGGAGAAGTCATCTGCTATTTGGCTCTTCCCAAAAGCAATTACCTGTAATTGTGCTGCTTCAGGAAAGACAGTCCCTGGTATTTGAGGTCCAAAACCATTACAGCGACCTGAAAAGGCCCAGAGGAGACTAATCATAGCATTTTTCTCCGAGCCCCAGCCACTGCACTTCCTTATGATTTGGGTTCAATTTATAGCCTATGCGGCCCCTTGCAGGTGCAGAGAACGGTGTGTGTGTTGGCGGAGGTGTGAGTGTTAATTGGAAAATTCTGCAAACCACCTTTATTGAAGGTGAGACAGCCTGCTGGCCTATTAGTTCAAATGGTTTCATCTTGTCCAGCGGAGCTGTGTTCAGGCTCTGGGGCTTCTTGTTGGCTTTGTAAATTTGTATGTGTTTAAATTAAAGATCCAAATGAAATGGGTTGGCTATCGTGGCCCATGGTATGTGGGGATTGATTGTGAGGTATATTTCAAGATGATTTTTACTACTCACCGGAAAAATACTGAGGTTGGTGAATAATTTACTTAGAGAATCGCTTCCAGTGGAATGAAAGTCATCCTAATGGTATTATGACATCCATTCACCTGTGAGGTACTTAGTTTAGTGAGAGATCATAGGCTGGCCTTGGAGCCAAGTCCTGGTAATGGCACTGAAGCCACCGCCTGTCTCATCCAGGCTGCACGAGCCAGCAGGGAACCACAGCCACCATCGAACTGTTCATGGTTATTGATACAATCACGTTTTCAGACTGGATGACTCTGGATATCTCGATTCTTTCATCCTGCTATACCACTGCCAGAGGCAATGTCCAGATCTGAGGACATTTATGTGACATTATTCCATGTGGTGTACATCATTCTGCTACGTGAACCATCCCTCACCCCCGCAAATTGCTGGGGGGGGGCCATCATCCCCATTTCTTACCTAGAGAAACTAGGGTTCTGGAAGGCCCTTTGAATGACATGTAGGTTCCCTGCAAGTGTCTCCACAGGAAGCAAGTGCGCGGTTATGACCGCTGGAAGTGCAGTGAGTGACCCAGTGAAATTTGGGATGCTGCGGTCATTGGCACACAATGTGCTCAGCTATCCCTATCTGTGCGGAGATGATATAAACTCAGTCAGGTTGAAACATCTGCCTGCCCTCACTCATCATCAAGATGGGTCTTACTGCACATCCAAGCAAAATTAGACTGGCGAAAGAGCGACCTCAGAATGCAAAGAAAAGCCATATCTCCTTGATGCCTGGCCGAGACCCTCTGCGTAAACAGAAACACAAAGGAATAGAAAATCTATATTTCCATGTGCTTGTCTTTTCCCTTGATTACTGACTGTGGCAGCTGGGTTTAAGGCTGGAGAGGAGGAAACTTACAGCTATGGAGTGAACCAAGTCCAGGTACTTGGTTCTTATCAATTGGCAACGATCCTAAAATATGGTTATTACAGAAGCGGGCACTGTCGGTTTTCTGCTCAGTATCCTTTTCTCTCTTCCTCCTCCCTAATGGAGCTCACATAACTTGCAGAAAGCTAACTGATCCCCAGAGTCAGGAGACAATTGCCACTGGTATAAATTAGGTATAGTTAGTTATTACACTGGAGAAGGCAATGGCAACCCACCCCAGTACTCTTGTCTGGAAAATCCCATGGGTGGAGGAGCCTGGTGGGCTGCAGTCCATGGGGTCCGTGAAGAGTCACACACGACTGAGCGACTTCATTTTCACTTTTCACTTTCACGCATTGGAGAAGGAAATGGCAACCCACTCCAGTGTTCTTGCCTGGAGAATTCCAGGGACGGTGGAGCCTGGTGGGCTGCCGTCTATGGGGTCGCACAGAGTCGGACACTACTGAAGTGACGCAGCAGCAGCAGCAATTACATCCCTTTTCTACTGATGGGTTCAGAATCCAGGCTTCGCCAGTCAGTGCATGACATTCTCCTGGCGAATGCTATTGGTCCAGAGTGGGCACATGACTTCAGCCAGTCCAATCAGATTAATGGGGCTGATATTCATCCCAAGGCTTCCACAAGCTAGACGGTTCCTCCACTCTACTTTCTGGTGTCCGTCGTCTGATCAAGGGGAGCTGGCCAGAACAGTCTAGACATCATGAATTACAGGGACGTAACACTGAACCTCAACCACACCTATAACCTACTCTTCCACAGAACTGCCTGTCACAAGAAAACCTTCTTTACTATTGAAGCCAGTTTGAGGATGGATTCTACCACTTGCCGTCCAGAGCATCCTAAACAAATACGTATTGGTGCCACTCATCTTCTTGATGAAGAGTGTGGATCATACCTATTGAGTAGTTTCCTTGAGTCAGGTGACCATCCCTCCTCCAACCAGCTGAGACAGTTTTCAGTAATGAGAGGTGAGGTATGTTAATACCATGGTTTACAATGGACCTGGTTATCCAAGTCCAGGGGCTGTTTCTTTGGACTGTAGATGAAGCAGGTTCCCCAAATCACATGTCCCATGTCCAGACAGAAGGGAACTGTCCCTTTCTTATGGTATTTTCCACTTCATAGTCTAGTCTGACACATTCTCAATAAATATTGATTTAATGGGATAAAGAGAAGACTGTCTCCATCCACATCTTACCCATTCCTTGTTTCAATTACAAGTTCAGCCTTGCTCCATCTTCTTAGCAGAATGCTAAGTAGCACTCTCCCCTCAAATGTGTAAAAGGGAAAAGAACCTCAGCCACTGTTTAGATGCCAGACACCAGCTTGTGGGAAAGAATGTGAATGAACACATGTCTGCTCTGGTCCTAAAGTGGCATCTCTGGGGACAGGGACCCTAGCAGTGTTGGAACAGTGACACAGATGGTAGTTTAGACCATGGCCTCCAACCCCCATCTGGGGCCCTGTCTGTAAAAGCCAATCGCCGCAGAAGCCTGATTCTGTAGCTATTTAACTGTGTTTGAAAACAGTGCTGACCCAGTGAGCTGGCAAAGCAAACGATGTGCTGGAGACCCTAAAACCCAACAATTCTGTTCAAGATGATGCCGTGGAGAAACTTATGATCATGTATAGCAGGAAGCCTGTATGAGGAGATCCACTGCCATATTGTTTGTAAAAGTGAAAAAGGATGGAAGGAAAAGAAATTCTGGTGTAGTCAAATGATGGGAAAAAATGAATAAACTAGCTCCATACCTTTCATTGGAAGGACTGATGTTGAAGCTGAAACTCTAATACTTTGGCCACATGATGCAAAGAACTGACCCACTGGAAAAGACCTGTTGCTGGGAACGATTGAAGGTGCAAGGAGAAGGGGATGACAGAGGATGAGATGGTTGGATGGCATCACCAACTTGATGGACACGGGTTTAAGCAAGCTCCAGGAGTCGGTGATGGACAAGGAGGCCCGGCATGCTGCAGTGCACGGGGTCACATAGAATCGGGCATGACTGAGTGACTGAACTGAACGGAACTGAGTCCCATACCTAAACCAGATGGGTCTCTACATATGCATGCATTATAGTAGCATGCATGGGAAATTTTCAAAAAGTAAATGAATACGTTTTGGCAGATATGTGTGTGAGTGTGTTTGGATATGTAGTAAAACATTTTTAAAAAAGATGCTTGGGGCTGGTGCACTGGGACGACCCAGAGGGATGGTACAGGGAGGGAGGAGGGAGGGGCATTCAGGATGGGGAACACGTGTATACCTGTGGCGGATTCATGCTGATGTATGGCAAAACCAATACAATATTGTAAAGTAATTAACCTCCAATTAAAATAAATAAATTTATATTTTTAAAAAAAGCATTAAGTGGTGGTAGTGGTAAAGAACCTGCCTGCCAGTGCAGGAGACATAAGAGATTGTGGGTTCAATCCCGAGGTTGGGAAGATCCCCTGGAGGAGGGCATGGCAACTCACTCCAGTACTCTTGCCTGGAGAATCCCATGGACAGAGGAGCCTGGCGGGCTACAGTCCATAGGGTCAGACATGACTGAAGTGACTGAGCATAGCACAGCACAGACTGGAAACAATGGCTTTAAATTTATAATCCTAATTGCTTTGCAGGATGAAGCTTAGATACTGAAATCAGGGGCATGTTTGTCTTTATCTGTAAGGTTGTATCTTGTATGTGTATTTATGTAAAATACATCTGAAGCAAAAACAAGCAAGACTTTTCATCTGCTTAACTGTCCAGTGAAAACACTCTTCTAGGAGAGCCTCAGGAAATGGGGTCCTTCTGTGTAGCTTGGCTTGCCAGACTTCTGAGAGCTCATCTCATTAAGCTTCTTTAAAAATATGTTAATTCTTTACATTATTTCATGACTTTTAAAAAAAGCAATCTTTTCACAGTACTACATGCATTCATTTTTTTTTTAAGTGACTAAAGGCTTATAATAAATACATTAGCTGCTGGCATGTTCTTCCCCCACTGTTCAGCTACACTACCCCCATAGGAACCTATTTCAACATTTTTAGCTGCTTTTTCTGGATGTACTTTCATATTTTTAAAGCATATGCTTTCTGGATTTTCCAACTTAGACATGAACTTCCTGTTGTGGGCAAGAAGGGTTAAGCTCTCATCCATCTCACACTCCCTCTGCCCTTCTCCCCTTCCCCAATACTATTAATCTTTATTTCCATTTTGTATTAAATCAGAACAGTGTTTGCGTTGTTGGAGCCATATAAACACTGTTGGCTGCTAACCAGAAAATTTTATTGTGATCTATTTCCTTTCACATATAATCTTGGCCTTCTTGGGTTAATGACTGCCTTCCAAAAAATGCTTAGAGGCCTCTCTGGTAGTCCAGTGGTTAGGAATCCACCTGCCAATGCAGGGGACATGGGTCTGATCCCTGGTCCAGGAAGATTCGCCACTCTGAGGGGCAGCTAAGCCCATGTGCCACAACCACTGAGCCTGGGCTCTAGAGCCTGTATTCCACAACACAGAAGCCACTGCCACAAGAAGTCCACTCACCACCAGGAAGACTAGACTTCACTCACCACATCTAGAGAGGGCCTGTGCACAGGAATGAGGACCCAACATAGCCAAGAATAAATAAATAAGTAAAATTTTTAAAATGCTTAGTTCATAGTAGAATTATTTACAATGCCAAGATATGGAAACAATATGTGCCCATCAAGAGATGAATAAATAAAGAAGCTATGGGTATATACATACGATGGAATATTATTCAGTCATAAAAAGCATGGAACTTTGCCATCTGCAACAACATGGACTTGGAGGGCATTGAAAGTGTTAGTCACTCAGCTGTGCCCAACTCTTTGGGATCCCATAGATTCCCACCAGGCTCCTCTGTCCATGAGATTTTCCAGGCAAGGATACTGGAGTGGTTTGCCATTTACTTCTCCAGGGGATCTTTCTGACCCAGGGATCAAACCCAGGTCTCCTGCATTATATGGGGATTCTTTCCCGACTGAGGTACCAGGGAGGCCCTGGAGGGCATTATGCTAAGTTAAATAAGCCACACAGAGAAAGACTAATACTGCATGATATCACTTCTATATTGAATCTAAGAGATACAACCAGCTAGTGAATATAACCAACTATTATGTATAAAATAAGCTACTAGGATATATTGTACAACACAGGGAATATAGCCAATATTTTATAACTATAAATAGGGTATAATCTTTACAATTTTGAGTCACTATATTAGACACCTGTAACTTATATAATGCTGTATATCAATGATACTTCAAATAAATAAATAAGTAAATAAATGTTTTTAAATGCTTAATTTTTGATATACGAACCTGATTATCCCAATATTTCTTCAGCTTTCTTAAATTCATTTTTCAGATGATAACCTGCTGCTTCTGATAAGTTGCTTCAGTCGTGTCTGACTCTGTGCGACCCCATAGATGGCAGCCCACCAGTCTCCCCCGTCCCTGGGATTCTCCAGGCAAGAATACTGGAGTGGGTTGCCATTTCCTTCTCCAATGCAAGAAAGTGAAAAGTGAAAGTGAAGTCGCTCAGTCGTATCCGACTCTTAGTGACCCCATGGACTGCAGCCCACCAGGCTCCTCCGTCCATGGGATTTTCCAGGCAAGCCTATCAACTAGAAGTAGTAGTAATAGTAGTAGCAGCTTTTAACTTGGAGACCTTGGAACATCCCTAGTGGTGCATTGGTTGAATCTCTATACTCCCAATGCAGGGGGCACAGGTTCAATCCCTGGTTGGGGAACTAAAATCCTGCATGCCACATGGCTTGGTCAGAAAAAATATAAATAAATAAACAGAGATCTCATTTCTGGAGCATTCTATATTCTTACTCAGGTCAAGAAAGCTGTCCAGTTCACATCCTGAGACTTCTGTTTGCCATTTCCTTGGGAACCACGTTAGCCACTTTTGTCTCTTGAGTTCCCCCTTTTCCCATGTTCCATGCCTTCCTTATTCTCAAATAATTCCCTCTAGGACACAAGTGCTTTCTAAGAAAGAATGCATGTGAAGAATTTGAGCACTTGTACATCTGCAAATGACTTCAGGTTACCTTTAGGCTTCATCAAATTTTGCTTTAGCAAAGATTCTAGGTTGCAAGTCATTTTCCTTCATGAATATGAAGGCATTGACACATGGGAGTTTTACTCCAGTTTGCAAAGATACATACACTCCAATGTTCAGAGCAGCAGTATTTACAATAGCCAAGTCACGAAAGCAGCCTAAATGACCATCGATAGGTGAACGCATAAAGATGCTATATATATATACATATATATATATATACATACACATATATACATAACACATACATACACACACAGTGGAATATTACTCAGCCACAAAAAAGAATGAAATAATGCTACATATATACACATATATATAATATACATATAATATATACATATATATTATATATATACACACATATACATATATACATAACACATACATACACACACAGTGGAATATTACTCAGCCACAAAAAAGAATGAAATAATGCTGCTGGCAGCAACATGAATGCAAGAAGAGATTATCATCCTAAGCAAAGTAAGAAAGAGAAAAACAAATATTACATGATACCACTCATATGTAAAATCTAAAATGTGACCCAGGGCTTCCCTGGTGGCTCAGTGGTAAACAGTCCTCCTGCCTAAGCAGGAGACTCAGGTTCAACCCCTAATCTGGGAAGGTCCCATATGCAGTAGAGCAACTAAGCCCATGGGTCACAACTATTGAGTCTGTGCTCAGGGGTCCAGGAGCCAAAACTACTGAGCCGGGGTGCCTAACGCCCGTGCTCTGCAACAAGAGAACTTACCGCAACGAGAAGCCCAAGCACCACAACAGGAGAGTAGAGCCTGCTCGCTGCGACTAGAGCAAAGCCCATGCAGCAGCGAAGACCCAGCACAGCCAAAAATAAACAGAATTATTTAAAAACAGAATATGATACAAATGGACTTATTTACAAAACCGAAACAGACTCACATAGAAACCAAACTGGTTTCTGACGCTCCTTTTCATGTGTGTTACATCCCCAACCCCCAGAGATTACAAGGCTGAGTGAGGTGAAGAGTGAAGTTTGGGGAGCACTCTAAGGCTTGCTTTAAAATTTATTACTCCATAATGATAATTTTATAAAGCAGATGCCAGAGAGAGAGGAATAAACTCACTGATGTCATAGCATGGAGCTATCAATTGGATGGCCAGTTATTGAAGAGGCCAATCTGTTCTGGCTTTAGAACACACTTCTTTTGATAAAATCACAGCTTATTACAGACAGCAAAGAACCTGGAGTTCCTCAGATGGAGAGCCTGGGATACCCTGAGAGGCAGGGTGTAAGGACTCCTCAGGCTGGAGTGGAATGCAACGCCAGTCTGTCTCTTGTTTCTCTGCTCAAATATGTGTCCATTGAGTTGGTGATGCTATCTAACCATCTCATCCTCTGGCACTCCCTTCTCATTTTGCCGTCAATCTTTCCCAGCATCAGGGTCTTTGGCAAAGAGTCATTTCTTTGCATCAGATGGCCAAAGGGTTGGAGCTTCAGCTTCAAAATCAGTCCTTCTAATGAATACCCAGGACTGATATCCTTTAGGATGGACTGGTTGGACCTCCAGGCAGTCCAAGAGACTCTCAGCAGTCTTCTCCAGCACCACAATTCAAAAGCATCAGTTCTTCAGTGCTCAGATTTCTTTACGTTCCAACTCTCACATCCATACATGACTAGTGGAAAAACCACAGCTTTGACTATATGGACCTTTGTCGACCAAGTGATGTCTCTGCTTTTTGATGCACTCTCTGCCGCTGCTGCTGCTAAGTCGCTTCAGTCGTGTATGGCTGTATGCGACCCCACAGACAGCAGCCCACCAGGCTCCCCCGTCCCTGGTTCTCCAGGCAAGAACACTGGAGTGGGTTGCCATTTCCTTCTCCAATGCATGAAAGTGAAAAGTGAAAGTGAAGTCACTCAGTCGTGTCCAACTCTTAGCGACCCCATAGACTGCAGCCCACCAGACTCCTCCGTCCATGGGATTTTCCAGGCAAGAGAACTGGAGTAGGGTGCCATTGCCTTCTCCGAATGCGCTCTCTAGGTTGGTCATAGCTTTCCTTCCAAGGAGCAAACGTCTTTTAATTTCATGGCTGCAGTCACCATCTGCAGTGATTGTGGAGCCCAAGAAAATAAAATCTGTCACTGCTTGCACTTTTCCCCATCTATTTCCCATGAAGTGATGGGACCGGATGCCGTGATCTTAGTTTTTTGAATGTTGAGTTTTAAGCCAGCTTTTTCACTCTCTTCTTTCACCTTTATCAACAGATTCTTTAGTTCTTCTCCACTTTTGACCATTAGGGTGGTATCATCTGCACCACCTGTGAAGCCCAGTGAACTCTGCATATAAGTTAAATAAGCAGAGTGACAACATACAGCCTTGTCATACACTTTTCCCAATTTGGAACCAGTCCATTGTTCCATGTCTGGTTCTAACTGTTGCTTCTTGACCTGCATGCACGTTTCTCAGGAGACAGGTGAGGTGTCTGGTGCTCCCACCACCTGAAGACTTTTCCACAGTTTGTTGTGATCCACACAGTCAAAGGGTTTAAGGGAGTCAGTGAAGCAGAAGTAGATATTTTTCTGGAATGTCCTTGCTTTCTCCATGATCCAATGAATGTTGACAAGTTGATCTCCCATGCCTCTGCCTTTTATACAGGATGCAAAGATGATTTTTTTTTTTTTTTACATAGTGCTCAGCCCAATCCACTCCTCTGCAAGAAAAAGGAAATAGGTCTGGATTCATCTCCTGGGCTGTAGACTGAACTCCGCAGGGTGTTGGTCCCAGGGTCTCTCATGGTTAGAAATGAGTTTGATGTGGAGTGTGAGAACCTTGGCACAGAATAGACTCCCTCCTGGTCAGGCTCAGCCATCACTCTATGCTGATACAGTCTTTCCAGCACCACCCTGCGTAATACATTTGTACAACTTGATCATGAAGGATTATCAGAGTGAAGTATTTGCAAGTCACTTAACTGGCTAGAAAGCCTTTGAATTAAGATGGCCATTAGCCATCTTCCATCAGTGTTCCTTCACTAGGAATAGTCCAGGCTGCCTCCTCACATCAGTCTGTGCTAGTTTAAGGATCATCATAAGATGGGAGCATCACTGTCAATTCTCTTGACCCAGGAGCCAATTTGTCTAAATGACAACTAGGGATCTGAGGACAGTGTGGAGCGGGTGGGGCTGAGTTCAGCTGGACCAGTGGGGCAGAGTGTTCCCTTTGGTGTGCCAAAAGCGCTCCTTCTTCTCATTTCACTCCAAAATGGAAAGTGCTCTGGTTTAGGGATCAGGGAGATGTAAGCGTATGCCTTGACTCTGAAATAGATTAGCTCTGATAACTGAGGCAACTACCACAGTGTCCTTGTCTGCAAAATGGTGATGTCCATCTTTTCCAACCATTATGAGGCTCAAGTAAGTATGTGTTGGTAAAGCACCTACTGTATGTCTGGGATATATAGGTACTCAATCAGAGCAGGCTCCTTTCACCTCCAGGGAGGGATGGTAGGGCCACTGATTTAACCATAAAACAGAGAACTAAGGTTCTGAGGCAGGAGGGTGCTCCTTGTGAAGGAAGACAGGATTAAAAACCAACCAACCAACCCTGCATTTCTTAACTCCCAACCAGAACAGCCCATTGGAACTTCAAATCTGGGTGACCCATCAACGGACCACAGTCAGAAGGGCTGCTTCAGCTTCTTTAAGAGCCAACAGATGCCTGTCCTCTGCAATTCCGTACAAAGAAGAGGGTCCTTGTCCTGAGGGAGGAGTTAGAGAGATCCCTGTGTGCAAGTGACCCCTGGGACAGTCCAGAAACACCAGAGATGCAGCGGGGTTGGGAACTGGGTAGTTGGGACCCATGCACCAAATTTCCTGGTGACTGAGATCTGCTTGTTGGAGACATTTCAACAGCCACACTGACTCAGGAGCTCAGTGGCTGTGCTCGACTGTACAGGCGCCACATGCCGCCTGCCCTGGGAATAAATCTAGAAGATCTGATTGGTTCACTGCAGAAATAGTTACTGCGCATTGGCTATATGGCAGGCAATATTCCAGGAACTGAGAAAATAGGAAAATGAAGTTTCTGCTCTCATGGAGCTTATATTCTGATATGATAGAAAAATGTTAGTCGCTCAGTTGTATCTGACTCTTTGAGACCTGATGGACTGTAGCCCCCAGGCTCCTCTGTCCATGGAATTCTCCAGGCAAGAACACTGGAGTGGGTAGTCCTTTCCTTCTGTAGGGGATCTTTCCTGACCCAGGGATCAAACCTGAGCCTCCTGCATTATAGCGGATTCTTTACCGTCTGAGCCAACAGGAAAGATATGACAGAGAAACAAACCAAATAATGGATGGTGACAAAATAAACAAGTTTGTAGATTGCAGCAGAATAAGGAAAGGGTCCATTTTGATCAAGTGGCCTGGGGAGGGTCAATCCACCCTGGATTGGTTACGTTAAGAGGAGAAATGAGAGAATAGAAAGGAGCCAGGAAGGGAAAAGAAGGTTCCAGACAGAAGGAATAGCCAAGTTCAAAGTCCCTGGGATAAAAATGACCTTGGTGTGCTTGAAAGACGGAAAGAACGCCAGGGTGTTTAGAACAGAGTGAGCGAGGAGAGAAAGAAATAAGAGTTGAGGTTGGAGAGGTGGGAGCTAGATTTGTGCTGTGGCAAAATGTCAGACTTTAGTTAATGTTAATTGAAATGGGGACTCTTTGGAAGGCTTCAAGCTTTCCTTCAAGAGGAAGGCACATTCAGGAGGGAGGAACTGGGACCTTGAGGCTGGCCCTTCCCCCCAACCCCCACTGCTGTAAGCATCCGTGTTCTGATCCTAGACTCAGCATGCTCCTATGTTAAGGTTACGGTCAGGCTGCCCTCGGAGGGGCAGGACTAGGTTTGTCATAGCTTTCCTTCCAGGGAGCATCTATTTGCCGTGAAATGGGGGGACTGGATGCCGTGATCTTAGTTTTTTCAATGTTGAGTTTTAAGCCAGCTTCACTCTCCTCCTCCACCCTCATCAAGAGGTTCTTTAGTTCTTCTTCACTTTTGGCCATTAGAGTGGTATCATCTGCACCACCTGGGAAACCCAATGAACTCTGCATATAAGTTAGATAAGCAGAGTGACAAGATATAGCCTTGTCATACTCTTTGCCTAATTTTGCCCCAGCAAGGAGGCCCAGCCAAGGCTCCTATGCACAGGCCTTTAACCTATGACTCTGACCCACTGGCTCAGAGTTTTCCTTTGACAACACCCGATGCCTTATTCAGATCCAGGTTTTAGTACCACGAACTCTCGGATTCATTTTATATTTTCTGGAGTCCAAATAAGCCTACTTTCTCTGCTGCTGCCAGGACTTTCAAAATTACAGAGCAGAAAAACATCTACTTCAGAAAAGAGAGTTCCAGAAAAACATCTACTTCTGCTTTATTGACTACACCAAAGCCTTTGACTGTGTAGATCACAACAAACTCCGGAAAAGTCTTCAAGAGATGGGAATACCAGACCACCTGACCTGCCTCCTGAGAAATCTGTATGCAGGTCAGGAAGCAACAGTTAGAACTGGACATGGAACAACAGACTGGTTCTAAATCACAAAAGGAGTACATCAAGCCTGTATACTGTCACCCTGCTTATTAAACTTATATGCAGAGGACATCATGCAAAATGCCAGGCTGGATGAAGCACAAGCTGGAATCAGGGTTGTCGGGAGAAATATCAATTACCTCAGATACACAGATGACACCACCCTTATGGCAGAAAGCAAAGAAGCACTAAAGAGTCTCTGGATGAAAGTGAAAGAGGAGAGTGAAAAAGTAGGCCTAAAATTCAACATTCAGAAAACTAAGATCATGGCATCTGGTCCCATCACTTCGTGGCAAATAGATGGGGAAACAATGGAAACAGTGAGAGACTTTATTTTCTTGCGCTCCAAAATCACTGCAGATGCTGACTGCAGCCAGGAAATTAAAAGACGCTTGCTCCTTGGAAGAAAAGCTATGACCAACCTAGACAGCATATTAAAAAACAGAGACAGATCAAGATGGTGGAGGAGTAGGTGGACATGGAGTACTCTCTCCACAGACACATCAGGAATACTTCAGACACAGAAGTCCATGCAAAACACCAGCTGAGAGTGGACAGGAGGACTTGACCAGAGGAAAAGAATATATAGACCCACGCAAAACTCAGTAGGATGAAGAAACTAGGGGGAGAAACAGGAGAGTTAGTAGGACTAGACCTGCCCTCGGCGGGTGGGGGAAGTGAAGCAGGGGTCTGATCCCCACTTCGGGGCAACTGTCTGAGTCAGAGGAGAAACATTTAAGGCTGAGAGTGAAACAGCTGATCTGCGGCAGCCTAAAGGGAATGAGAATCAGACAGTCCTTGCCACACCCATACGTACGCTAGACAGGGACTCAGGTTCCCTGGAAGATGCAACGTCTGAGAGTTTAGGGATTGTGGAGCAATCCCAGGGCGAGGGCTGCTGTTGACTGCAGAGAGACAAATCGAGGGGATGTGAGGGAGGAGATTGTGGTGGGAAATGCCTGTGGAAGAAAGGCAGGCAGCCACAGAAGCAAGGCGATAGTGCTGAGTCATGTGTAGGGGGTGGAGCCATCACCATAGCCTCTTTCTCCCCTCTTGCCAGCATCAGCAGCTGAACAATAGAGGGGCTGGGCCATCAAACGCCTGAGGCCCTGAACTACAGAGCAGGACTCCACCCAGGGTGCTCCTCAAGTGCCTGACTCGCTGAGCTACGGAGTAGGACCTCAGTCAGGGGGGGCCCTCTATGTGCCTGACGCACAGAACAACAGAGAAGGACCCCAGGCAGGGGAGCCCTCTAAGTGCCTGAATGGGTGGAGCTATGGAGAAAGACTGGGCAAAGAGGCCGTCTGATCTCCAGCTACAAGAGACTCAAAATAAGACTCTGATAGGGCCATAACTTCTGCAGCAGAGGCAGTTGTGTCCCTGCACACTTGGCGCTGCCAGGGCATCCGCAAGCCAAGCAGCTGCACCACCTTCACACTCAACTGTCACTGGGGCAGAGCTGCCACAGGCAAAAAATGTCATGCATCTATGCACACAGGGTCGCTTCTGTCGTGTCCAGCTCTTTGCAACCCTGTGGACTGTGGCCTGCCAGGCTTCTCTATCAGGGAGGGGGGTTCTCCAGGCAAGAATACTGGAGCGTGTTGGCCCATACTGGTTGCCATACCCTTCTAGAGCACTCTATTTCCCAGTGCCTTAGCCGCCAACCCCTCTGAATACCTGGTGCTGCCAGAACCGCCCCCCACCTCCACACCTAGACCTCACAGGGGCAAACCCAAGTACTCCAGGGAAGCCCCAGGAGCAAACCCCAGTGGACGACCCACATGCAGAGGTGGAAATAAAACCACAATTGAAACCCAGGGGTGGTGTGGCTAAGGAAGACCCAAAACCTTCCCACCAGCTGTACAAGCTGCAGATTAAATCCGCATGATCAACTAGCCAGACTCTGTGTCTATGGAATATATAAAAGGTCATTGAGAATTCCCACAAAAGAAAGAGCACTGGTTCTGATGGCTGTGGACACTGGACGCAAGAACACACAGGAGTAGGTCCAGGTTAGAATCTGAGCTGCCCCCACAGCGGGTCCAGAGACAAGCACAGTGTTGGAGGGCATTCTAGGGAGGTGAGGTGCACTGTGACTTCTAGAGAGGAAAGGAATCTGACAGCAGTGACTCAAGAAAAACATTATTATTCTTATGTTTTGACTTGTTCTGTTGATTCTTTTGGATTTTTCCCCCCTTTTCCCCCTCTGCTGTAGTTGTCAATTTTATTGGCACTATGAAATCTAGTTAAGCGTTTGAGTTTTTGGGTTTTTTTTTTTTCCCCCCTCAATCACATTTTTTATTGTTATAAACCTCTGCCTCTACATTGGGCTTTTGTAGTTCTGTGGAGTTTCCTTTTTTCTTTTCTTGTTTTGATTTTGCTTATGGGTATATACGTATATCTGTGGGATTCCCTAATAGCTCAGTTGGTAAAGAATCTGCCTGCAATGCAGGACACCCCAGTTCAATTCCTGGGTCAGGAAGATCCACTGGAGAAGGGATAGGCTACGCACTCCAGTGTTTTTGGGCTTCCCTTGTGGCTCAGCTGGTTAAGAATCTGCTTACAATGTGGGAGACCTAGGTTTGATCCCTGGGTTGGGAAAATCCCCTGGCGAAGGGCAAGGCTACCCACTCCAGCATTCTGGCCTGGAGAATTCCATGGACTGTAAAGTCCATGAGGTCGCAAAGAGCGACTGAGCAACTTGGACTTTCACTTTCTTTTCATGTATATCTCTATATTCAGTCACATTTTTTATTGTTGTTATAAACCTCTGCCTCTACACTGGGCTTTTGCATTTCTGTGGAATTTTCCTTTTTTTCTTCTTCTTTTTTCTTCCTTCTTCCATTTTTTTTTCTTTTCTCTTTTTTATAATTTTAATTTTTAAAAAGCTATTATATATTTTCTATATTTATTCCTTTCTTTGCCTTTCCTACTGTTCTTTTCCCCTTGCAATTACTCTTTAATGTATATAAATCTTCTTCATCTACCTCTAGTTAACTTTGCATATATATTTTTTCTTTCTTTCCTTTCCACTCAACTTATTTGTTAGTTTTGTTTTCATTGCTTGACTCCCCACTAGCCCCCTTTTCTAGGTTTGTTTTCCAGTCTGTGCTTTAGTTAGCTTTGTTATTTTTTTTTTAGTATAAATTTATTTATTTTAATTGGAGGTTAATTACTTTACAATATTGTATTGGTTTTGCCATACATCAACATGCATTCGCCACAAGTATACACGTGTTCCCCATCCTGAACACTTCTCCCTCCTCCCTCCCTGTACCATCCCTCTGGGTCATCCCAGTGCACCAGCCCAAGCATCCAGTATCATGCATCAAACCTGGACTGGCGATTCATTTCATATATGATATTATACATGTTTCAATGCCATTCTCCCAAATCATCCCACCCTCTCCCTCTCCCAGAGTCCAAAAGACTGTTCTATACAGGTGTGTCTCTTTTGCTCTCTCTCAAGGGTTAGCTTTGTTCTTAACTGGTAGATATAATTGTTGGTTTCCTTTGTTTGCTGGGTCAACCTACTGTACTTTATTTTTGTTGGACTATTTTGACTTTGCTCATGGGTATATATGTACATGTGTATATTCCACTATTTTAATTATTATTTGCCTGATTTTGTAAGTGATATTTGTCTGGGGTTCATCTTTGGCTTCTCATTTTTGCATATTTGTTTGTAGGGAAAACCACTAGACCATTCAGGTATGACCTAAATCAAATCCCTTATGATTATACAGTGGAAGTGAGAAATAGATTTAAGGGACTAGATCTGATAGATAGAGTGCCTGATGAACTATGGACTGGGGTTCGTGACATTGTACAGGAGACAGGGATCAAGACCATCCCCATGGAAAAGAAATGCAAAAAAGCAAGATGGCATCTGGGGAGGCCTTACAAATAGCTGTGAAAAGAAGAGAAGTGAAAAGCAAAGGAGAAAAGGAAAGATATCAGCATCTGAATGCAGAGTTCCAAAGAATAGCAAGAAGAGATAAGAAAGACTTCCTCAGTGATCAATGCAAAGAAATAGAGGAAAAGAATAGAATGGGAAAGACTAGAGATCTCTTCAAGAAAATTGGAGATATTAAGGGAACATTTCATGCAAAGATAGGCTCGATAAAGGACAGAAATGGTATGGACCTAACAGAAGCAGAAGATATTAAGAAGAGGTGGCAAGAATACACAGAAGAAGTGTACAAAAAAGATCTTCATGACCAAGATAATCACAATGGTGTGATCACTCATCTAGAGCTAGACATCCTGGAATGTGAAGTCAAGTGGGCCTTAGGAAGCATCACTACAAACAAAGCTAGTGGAGGTGATGGAATTCCAGTTGAGCTATTTCAAATCCTGGAAGATGATGCTGTGAAAGTGGTGCACTCAATATGCCAGCAAATTTGGAAAACTCAGCAGTGGCCATAGGATTGGAAAAGGTCAGTTTTCATTCCAATCCCAAAGAAAGGCAATGCCAAAGAATGCTCAAACTACCACACAATTGCACTCATCTCACACGCTAGTAAAGTAATGCTCAAAATTCTCTAAGCCAGGCTTCAGCAATATGTGAACAGTGAAATTCAAGATGTTCAAGCTGGTTTTAGAAAAGGCAGAGGAAACAGAGATCAAATTGCCAACATCTGCTGGATCATCGAGAAAGCAAGAGAGTTCCAGAAAAACATCTATTTCTGCTTTATTGACTATGCCAAAGCCTTTGACTGTGTGGATCACAATAAACTGTGGAAAATTCTTCAAGAGATGGGAATACCAGACCACCTGACCTGCCTCTTGAGAAACCTATATGCAGGTCAGGAAGCAACAGTTAGAACTGGGCATGGAACAACAGACTGGTTGCAAATAGGGAAAGGAGTACATCAAGGCTGTACATTGTCACCCTGTTTATTTAATTTATATGCAGAGTACATGATAAGAAACGCTGGGCTGGAAGAAGCACAAGCTGAAATCAAGACTGCCAGAAGAAATATCAATAACCTCAGATATGCAGATGACACCACCCTTATGGCAGAAAGTGAAGAAGAACTAAAAAGCCTCTTGATGAAAGTGAAAGAGGAGAGTGAAAAAGTTGGCTTAAAGGTCAACATTCAGAAAATGAAGATCATGGCATCTGGTCCCATCACTTCATGGGAAATAGATGGGGAAACAGTGGAAACAGTGTCAGGCTTTGTTTTCTGGGGCTCCAAAATCACTGCAGATGGTGACTGCAGCCATGAAATTAAAAGACGCTTACTTCTTAGAGGGAAAGTTATGACCAACCTAGATAGCATATTAAAAAGCAGAGACACCACTTTGTCAACAAAGGTCCGTCTAGTCAAGGCTATGGTTTTTCCTGTGGTCATGTATGGACATGAGAGTTGGACTGTGAAGAAAGCTGAGCGCCGAAGAATTGATGCTTTTGAACTGTGGTGTTGAAGAACCTCCTGAGAGTCCCTTGGACTGCAAGGAGATCCAACCAGTCCATTTTAAAGGAGATCAGTCCTGGGTTTTCTTTGGAAGGAATGATGCTAACGCTGAAACTCCAGTACTTTGGCCACCTCATGTGAAGAGTTGCCTCATTGGAAAAGACCCTGATGCTGGGAGGGATTGGGGGCAGGAGGAGAAGGGGACGACAGAGGATGAGATGGCTGGATGGCATCACCGAGTCGATGAATGTGAGTCTGAGTGAACTCTGGGAGATGGTGATGGGCAGGGAGGCCTGGCAGGCTGCGATTCATGGGGTCGCAAAGAGTCAGACACGACTGAGTGACTGAACTGAATTGAACTGAATGCCATAACAAACCACTTGTGGAATCTTTGTTCCTGATGAGAGATCAAGCTCTGAGCCTTGGAGTGGGAGCACAGACTCCAAGACCCTAGATTACTAGAGAACTAACCCTAGGGAATATCAGATAGTGAGAACTCACACAAAGAAAACCACTTGAATACAAGACCTGGCATCACCCCAACAACCAGTAGCGCCATGTGCAGGATGCCTCATCTAAACAACAAACAAAATAAAAATACAAACCCAATTATCAGGAGGTAGGATTACCACCTCAATCAGCTTTGCCCATCAAAGGAAAAACAAAAACTCAGCACAAATCTCACCCTCTACGAAGCTTACACAAACCACTGGACCAATCTTAGGAGGGCAGAAACCAAAAAAAAAAAGAAAGAATTGAACCTCAAAGCCTGGGAAAAGGAGACCTCAAACAAGTTAAAAAAAATAATGAAAGGGCAGAGAAATACTACACAAATGAAGGAACAAGCTAGAAAAACAGGAGTCCAAATAAATGAAGAGGAAATAGGCAAACCTCCTGTGAAAGAATTCAGAATAATGATAGTAAAGATGATCAAAAACCTTGAAAACAAAATGGAGAAAATGCAAGACTCAATTAACAAAGACCTAGAAAAATTAAAGAATAAACATACAGAGACAAGCAACACAATTACTGAAATTAAAAAGGAATCAATAGCAGAATATCTGAAGCAGAAGAACGAATCAGTGAGCTGGAAGATAAAGTGGTGGAAGTAACTTCTGAAGAGCAGAATAAAGTAAAAAGAATGAAAAGAATTAAGGATAGTCTCAGGGACCTCTGGGACAATATCAAATGCACCAACATTTGAATGATAGGGGTCCCCGAAGAAGAAGAGAAAAAGAAAGGGTATGAGAAAAATTTTGAAGAGATTATAGTTGAGATTTTCCCTAATATGGAAAAGGAAATAGTCAATCAAGTCCAAGAGGCACAAAGAGTCCCATACAGGATAAAACCAAGGGGAAACATGCCAAGACACATACTAATCAAACTAACAAAGACTAAATACAAAGAAAGAATATTAAAAGCAGCAAGGGAGAAACAACAAGTAACATACAAGGGGAACCCCATAGGCTTAACAACTGATCTTTCAGCAGAAACTCTGCAGGCCAGAAGGAAGTAGCATAGAAAATTTAAAGTACTTAAAGGGGAAAATCTGCAACCAAGATTACTGTACCTGGCAAGGATCTCATTCAAAATTGATGGAGAAATAAAAAGCTTTTCAGAAAAGCAAAAGTTAAGAGAATTCAGTACCACCAAACCAGCTTTACAACAAGTGTTAAAGGGACTTACATAGTCAAGAAATAGAAGAAACAAGATTGACAAAATCAACCCCAAACAATTAAGAAAATGGCAATCAGTTCAGTTCAGTTCAGTTCAGTCACTCAGTCATGTCCAACTCTTTGCGACCCCATGAATCACAGCACACCAGGCTTCCCTGTCCATCACCAACTCCCGGAGTTCACTGAGACTCACTTCCATCAAGTCAGTGATGCCATCCAGCCATCTCATCCTCTATCATCTCCTTCTCCTCCTGCCCCCAGTCCCTCCCAGCATCAGGGTCTTTTCCAGTGAGTCAACTCTTCACATGAGGTGGCCAAAGTACTGGAGTTTCAGCTTTAGCATCATTCCTTCCAAAGAAATCCCAGGGAATAGGAACATATATATCAATAATTACTTTAAATGTAAATGGATTAAATGTTTCAACTGAAAGAGACTGGCTGAATGGATACAAAAACAAGACCCAAATGTATGCTGCCTACAAGAAACCCACTTCAGACCTCAAGACACTTATCGACTGAAAGTGAGAGGATGTAAAAATATAATCCATGCAAATGGGAAGCAAAAGAAAGCTGGAGTAGCAATCCTCATATCAGACAAAACAGACCTTAAAATAAAGATTACAAGAGATAAGGAAGGACACTATATAATGATCAAGGGATCAATCCAAGAAGACATAACAATTGTAAATATCTATGCACCCAACATAGGAACACCTCAATAGATAAGAGAAACACTAAGAGACATAAAAGGAAAAATTGACAGTAACACAATAACAGCAGGAGACTTTAACACCACACTCACACCAATGGACAGATCATCAAAACAGAAAATTAATAAGGAAGCACATCTTAGATGATATATTAAATGAGATGGATCTCATTGATATCTTCAGGACATTCCATCCAAATGCAGAAGAAAACACCTTCTCAAATGCACATGGAACATTCTCCAGGATAGACCATATCTTGGCTCACAAATCAAACCTCAGTAAATTTAAGAAAATTGAAATCATATCAAACATCTTCTCTGAACACAATGCTATGAGACTAGATATCAATTACAAGAAAAAAAACTGTAAGAAATACAAACACATGGAGATTAAACAACACATTTCTAAATAACCAACAGGTTACTGAAGAAATCAAAAGAGAAACCAAAAAATTTCTAGAAACAAATGACAATGAAAACATGACAACTCAAAACCTATGGGATGCAGCAAAAGCAGTTCTAAGAGGGAAATTTATAGCAATACAATCCTACCTCAAGAAACAATAAAAACATCCAATAGACAACCTAACTTTACACCTAAAACAACTGGAAAAAGAAGAAGAAAAAACCCCCAAAATTAATAGAAGGAAAGAAATCATAAAGATCCAAGCAGAAATAAATGAAAAAGAAGGGAAAGAACCAATAATAAAGATTAATGAAAATAAAAGCTGGTTCTTTGAGAAAATAAAAATTGACAAACCTTTGGCCAGACTCATCAAGAAAAAAAGAGAGAAGAATCAAATTAACAAAATTAGAAATGAAAAAGGAGAGGTTACAACAGAGAATGCAGAAATACAAAGGATTATAAGAGACTATTATTATTAACTATATGGCAATAAAATGGATAACCTGGAATAAATGGACAGATATTTAGAAAAGTTCAATCCTCCAAGACTGAATGAGGAAGAAATAGAAATTATGAACAACCCAATTACAAGCAGTGAAATTGAAGCTGTGATCAAAAATCTCCCAAAACACAAAAGCCCAGGACCAGATGGCTTCACAGGAGAATTCTATCAAACATTTAGAGAAGAGCTAATGCCTATCTTTCTAAAACTCTTTAAAAAAACTGCAGAGGAAGGAACACTTCCAAACTCATTCTACGAGGCCACCATCACCCTGATACTAAAACCAGACAAAGACAATACAAAAAAGGAAAACTACAGGTTAATATCACTGATAAACACAGATGCAAAAATCCTCAACAAAATTTTAGCAAACAGAATTCAGCAACACATCAAAAAGCTCATACGCCATGATCAAGTTGGGTTTATTCTAGGAATGCAAGGATTCTTCAATATATGCAAATCAATCAATGTGATATACCATATTGACAAATTGAAAGATAAAAACCAGATGATAATCTCAATTGTTGCAGGAAAAGCCTTTGACAAAATTCAGCACACATTTATGATTAAAACTCTTCAAAAAATGGGCATAGAAGGAACCTACCTCAACACAGTAAAGGCCATATATGATAAGCCTACAGCAAACATTATTCTCAATGGTGAAAAACTGAAAGCATTCCCCCTAAGATCAGGAACAAGACAAAGATGTCCACTTTCACCACTGTTTTTCAACATAGTTCTGGAAGTCCTAGCTATAGCAATCAGAGAAGAAAAAGAAATAAAAGGAATCCAGGTTGGAAAGGAAGAAGTAAAGCTCTCACTGTTTGCAGATGACATGATACTGTACATAGAAAACCCTAAAGATAGTATCAAAAAATTACTAGGGCTAATCAGTGCATTTAGCAAAGTTTTAGGATACAAAATTGCTATACAGAAATCACTTGCATTTCTATATACTAACAATGAAAAATCAGAAAGAGCAATTAAGGAAGCAATCTCATTCATCATTGCAACAAAAAGAATTAAACATCTAGGAATAAACTGACCTAAGGAGATAATAGAGCTGTACACAGAAAATTATAAGACACTAATGAAAGAAATCAAAGACAACATAAACAGATGGAGAGATATTCCATGTTCCTGGGTAGGAAGAATCAATATTGTGAAAATGACTACACTACCCAATGCAATCTACAGGTTCAATGCAATCCCTATCAAATTACCAATGGCGTTTCTCACAGAACTAGAACAAAAAATTTCACAATTCATATGGAAATACAAAAGACCCTGAAAAGCCAAAGCAGTCTTGAGAAAGAAGAATGCAGCTGGAGGAATCAACCTTCCTGACTTCAGATTATACTACAAAGCTACAGTCATCAAGACAGTATGGCTCTGGCACAAAAACAGAAATCTAGGACAATGGAATAAGATAGAAAGCCCAGAAACAAACCCAGGCACCCATGGGCACCTTATTTTCAACAAAGGAGGCAAGAATATACAATGGGGCAAAGACAGTCTCTTCAATAAATGGTGCTGAGAAAACTGGACAGCTACATGTGAAAGAATGAAATTAGAACACTTCCTAATATCATACAAAAAGATAAACTCAAAATGAATTAAAGACATAAATGTAAGACCAGAAACTATAAAATTCTTAGAGGAAAACATAGGCAGAACACTTGACGACATAAATCAAAGCAAGATCCTCTATGGATCACCTCCTACAGTAACAGAAATAAAAACAAAAGTAAACAAGTGGGACCTGGTTAAACTTAAAAGCTTTTGCACAGCAAAGGAAACTATAAGCAAGGTGAAAAGACAACCCTCAGAATGGGAGAAAATAATAGCAAATGAAACAACTGACAAAGGATTAATTTCCAAAATATACAAGCAGTTCATATAACTCAAGGCCAGAAAAGCAAACAACCCAATGGAAAAGTGGGAAAAAGACCTAAACAGACACTTCTCCAAAGAAAACATACAGATGGCTAATGAACACATGAAAAGATGCTCAACATCGCTCATTATTAGAGAAATGCAAATCAAAACCACAATGAAATATCACCTCACACCGGTCAGAATGGCCATCATCAAAAAGTCTACAAACAATAAGTGCTGGAGTGGGTGTGGAGAAGAGGGAACACTCTTGAACTGTTGGTGGGAATGTAAACTGATACCACCATTATGGCAGATGGTATGGAGATTCCTCAAAAAACTAGGAATAAAACCACCATATGACCCAGCAATCCCACTCCTAGACATGTACCCTGAGGAAACCAAAACTGAAAAAGACACATGTATCCCATTGTTCACTGCAGCACTATTTACAACAGCTGGAACATGGAAGCAACCTAGATGTCCATCGACAGATGAATGGATAAAGACACTGTGGTACACAATAGAATATTACTCAGCCATAAAAAGGAACACATTTGAGTCCTTTCTGATGAGGTGGGTGAACCTAGAACCTATTATACAGAGTGAAGTGTGTCAGAAAGAGAAAGATAAATATCATATTCCAACACATATATATGGAATCTAGAAAAATGGTACTGAAGAATTTAGTTACAAGGGCAGCAATGGAGAAATAGACATAGAGAATAGATTTATGGACACGGGGAGAGGGGAGGAGAGGGTGAGATGTATGGAAAGAGTAACATGGAAACTTATATTACCATATGTAAAATAGATAGCCAATGGGAGTTTGCTGTATGGCTCAGGAAACTCAAACAGGGGCTCTGTATCAACCTAGAACAGTGGGATGGGATGGGGGATGGGGTGGGAGATGGGAGGGAGCTTCAAAAGGGAGGGAACAGTTATATGTGTACCTATAAATGATTCATGTTGAGGTTTGACAGAAAACAACAAAATTCTGTAAAGCAATTATCCATAAATTAAAAAATAAATTAATTTTAAAAATGCCACTTTCAAAAAAGAAAAGCAGAGACATTACTTTGCCAACAAAGGGCCGGCTAGTCAAAGCTATGGTTTTTCCAGTATTCATGTATGGATGTGAGAGTTGGACCATAAAGAAAGCTGAATGCTGAAGAATTAATGCTTTTGAACTGTGGTGTTGGAGAAGACTCTTGAGAGTCCCTTGGACTTCAAGGAGATCCAACCAGTCCATCCTAAAGGAAATCAGTCCTGAATATTCATTGGAAGGACTGATGCTGAAGCTGAAACTCCAATACTTTGGCCACCTGATGCAAAGAACTGACTCACTGGAAAAGACTCTGAAACTGGGAAAGATTGAAGGTGGGAGGAGAAGGGGACAACAGAGGATGAGATGGTTGGATGGCACCACCAGTTCAATGGACATGAGTTTGAGCAAGCTCCAGGAGATGGTGAAGGACAGGGAGGCCTGGCATGCTGCAGTCCATGGGGTCACAAAGAGTTGGACATGACTAAGTGACTGAGCTGAACGGAACTGAGAGCCAGAGGTTCATGGGCTAACAAAAAGCACTGAAGCATAGATGCTCCGATCAATGCTAGCATCAGCTCTAGACACCAGAGATCAGGAGACTTAGCTGCCTTGGGAATCATTATTCCAGATCCTCTTTTTATTACCTAAGCTGTACTATGTTGGGGTTGGACCCAGTGATCTTTAAGGCCCCTTTCGACTAGTTTAGGGCTTCCTCAGCGGCTCAGATGGTGAAGAACCTGTGGGAGACCCAGGTTCACTCCCTGGGTCGGGAAGGTCCCCTGGAGAAGGGAATGGCAACCCACTCCAGTATTCTTGCCTGGAGAATTCCATGGACAGAGGAGCCTGGTGGGTTACAGGCGATGGGGTTGCAAACAGTAGGACATGGCCGAGGGACTAACAGACTTTCACACTTTTAACTCGTTTAGAGTACAGTCAGATCCTGAAATCTGAGAAAAACTGAAGAAATCCAGAGGGTAAGAAGCAGATACATTGCACGTTTGAGAGCAAATGGCTCCCTAGATTGGGTTTAAAACCACTCCTCAATGTTTTGAAACCCCACAAAGCCACTCTACAACCTCCTGAGCTCTTGGCTTCTGGTAGCCACATGTTTGCAACACACATATGTCTTCGAGGAAACAATGTGAATGTTGGTGTCATTTAACTGGAGACTTGCCTTGTGTTTAAAGTTGAAATGAAACACTTGGAACTAGTTGGCCTCAGATATATATCAGCCAAAGCATGAAATCTTTTCCCCTATTTTTTTCTCACATATTACCATTTTACATGAGCAATAAATGTGTACAATTCAAGAACTGCTATAGACATACATGAGGTAGAACTCAACGTACGGCAAAACCAATACAGTATTGTAAAGTAAAAATTAAAAAAAATTTAAAAAAATTAAAAAAATAAAGTTGACTGTAGCATTCCAGTGATGACTACAGTGGGGAAAAAAAAGGTACATATTCCTCTATGTATGTATATATCATATATAAATGTATTTTTCAATAAATGTATTGAAAAATATTTTTTTTAAATGTTTGTGGTAGGCTAAATAATAGCCTCCCTCCCCCCAATATATCCATGTCCTAATCTCTAAAACCTGTGAACATTACCTTATTTGGAAAAAGGGTGATTAAGTAAATGTAATTAAGTTAAGGATCTTGTGTTAAAGAAATTATCCTGAATTATCCAGGTAGGCCCTAAATGCAGTCATGTGTATCCTTTTTTTTCTTTTTTGGCTGTGCTTTGCAGCATGTGGGATCTTACTTAGCCTGACCAGGATTGAACCCATGTCCCCTGCAGTAGAAGCTGCATTGTGTGGATTTCTTAACCAGGGAAGTCCCACGTGTATCCTCACATGAAGGAGGCAAAGGGAGACGTTACACCCTGAGAGAAAGCCACATGGAAGTAGAACAAAGACAGATTTGAAGACGCTGGTTTTAAACACTGGATGCAGCTACAAGCCAAGGAATGCCAGGAGCTCCCAGAAGCTAGAAAAGGTAAGGGAAAGATTCTCCCCTAGGATCCCTGGAAGGGGCACAACCTCGCCTACCCCTTGGTTTATTCCGGAAAACCATTTCAGACGTCTGATCTCCAGAACTCTGGGAGAATAAATTTCTGTTGTGTTGAGTC